>NC_142169.1:63519916-63837188 GCF_029865625.1 Vigna umbellata
TCAATATTATATTTAATTTATGAACATATAGGAGGTTTTCAAGTCAGTGGAATAACTCTAGGTGCAGAACTAGGAAAAGTGTCAACACAAACAAATTTTAGCACACAAAATTCCTATATATTTGAATCTATAGTAAAAGAAACCTTGCCAACCGCATACACACGATCACGGCTTCTATTATACAAAATTAAGACATTCTCAAAACAAATTAGATTCCTGTTGAACTATATAACATCAATAATATAGAAAATAGTAGATTGATTTACCAAATAGACCAACTAACGCCCAGACCACTTTATTGAATGGGATAAATCCTTTTCAGTGGACCATCTTTGTTAGAAAGAAGCTTCCGACATTTGCTAGTATCATAACCAATGAACTGACAATGTGAGCAAAATGGTGGTAACCTTTCATATTCTAGTAGAACAAAAAAAGTAAATCCCTTGCGATCGGTCGCTAGTATTTCTTATATTTTTTAACATCAATCATAATTGCATGTTCAAAATGGGCACTCTACATAAATTCCTGGCTAGGCCTTCACCGTGACTTTATTCTAAAACCATTTTGAATTTTAGAGAATATAGCCTTTACAACTGTTACATTTTTCACACCAGCTTTTATATATATATATATATATATATATATATATATATAAAAGTTGAAACATCGTGAATGATTAATGTTCGAATTTCAAGTTTGTTGTGATACCAATAGTTAAAGTTAATTATTACATTTAAAGCTTTAGATCAGAATTATATCATCCTAGTTGATATGAAATTTCTAATTGCCGTAAAAACTATTTAGTTAATAATTGAAATAATAAATAAACTTATACAAATGAAAAGTGAAAATTTGATCCTAAAACATACACTCACCCCATTGTTATCCTTTCTTGTATTACTTAGTCTAATTACATCAAGCATGACTCTTGATTTTCCTTCTTGTTTTTTAACTATAAATAAAAGGAATTATGTACTGTAATAACGGAAAAGAATCACAATCAATACTCACGTTTAATCGCATCAAACTTTTCAGAAAATGATTTTCATATACAACCCTATTTATTTACCATATTTTATAGCTATCATTATACCACAAAATAGGAAGCAGAAATTATGTTTGAACCAGGGAATTACACCACCATATAGTATCAATAGAGAAACACCCTTGTTGACACTTAAATCACCAAGAAATTTATGGCCCTGGAATCTGAGAGGTGTCATTTTTACAAGCACAGTCAGAAAGTTCTTCACAGTCTGCAGACCAAAGTCTGTTTTTTAGAATTATCAGAATGTTCTGAATTGTCTCCGCATTACAAGTCTTTGATATTTCCTTCTTTTATGCACACATTTAAACATGGGCCCTTCCAAACTATGTTCAGTGGTTTAAAAATTAATTCCACAACTTTATTTAAATTTAAAACAAATGAGCACTAGACATCATATTATTCCATCAAAAAGTAAAAATGGATAAAACATTCACCTTCCAACATGATGAGGGGGAAAAATTTAAATGCTTAAGGGCATTCTCTTTAGGCATAAAAGTTTAGCTGTAGATAGGTTCTAATACTGCAATTAATGGATGCCTGGTTCCTACCATTGATATCAATAGAAGGAATGAAATTCAAAGACATTTAATTGACGCAGCTTTCCTACCAACTAAGACAGCCCTCTCATTGGCGTGTAAACAAAATTTAATATACATTAAAATACATCCTGGTTACTTGAATGAGTTGAAAAAGCTGACTGTGTCGTTGAGGGCATGGATAAAGTAGTCCACATCTTCCTTTGTGTTGTAGAAGTAGAGACTAGCGCGTGCACTTGAGCTGACTCCTAAGAAGCGATGGAGGGGTTGGGCACAATGGTGACCTGATCTGATAGCCACTCCATGCTGAAATGATACACTATCAATTAATTACCTAACAACTTCAACAGCCACCAAGTTTCTTCCACAGATTCAAAGTTCAGGCTTTATGACGATTAATTTATATATAATAAACTTCCCAAGACCAAGATAATCATATCTGGGGATAATCATTTATCCTCTTACCTGTTGGTCCAGAAATGTTGCAAGATCAGTGGGGTGCAAATTCTCAACATTGAAAGAACAAAGAGCTGCTCGTTGGACATTTTCTGAAGGCGCTGGCCCATAGATACGAATATTTGGGACTGAAAGAAGCCTTTCGTACAGATATCTACCTAGCTCCACCTATGAAAATTTGATGCTTAGTGATTGTTCACAGAATACAAATATAATCTGTCACTACTAAAAAACATTACAAATTGATATGATATTAAGGGGGTCAATATAATTTTTGGTTTTCTTTGTAATTTTTATCATGCTTTTAATTCCTACTAATTGCATCATTATTTCCCACCATGAGAACATGAATGATTCCCCTTCTTTGACTATTCAACCTGTTGAATATAGTGAAAAACTATATTTGGATTAATCTCCCTTGTGTAAAATACACACATAGGATTCTCTATTTATAATAGAAGAAATATGGGCTAAGCCCAAAATACAAATGAGAAATAATAACAAACTAACTAAAAGATAAAAGATATAATATATCTAACACTCCCCCTCAAGCTGGAGCATACAAATTGTATGGACTAAGCTTGGAATAGATGAACTCAGTGTTGAACTAAATGATTTGTCTTCAAGAGTGTGAGGCAAACATAGATGGACTAACAACAGCTTGTGAAACTTCAACTTCAAAAGTGGATGAAGGAGAGCAGTAGTGGACAATGACAAGCTGCAAGGACTGATTCCCAATCAATGATGGATGAGTGACGGGATCAACAGTAGTAGTTGAAAGCTAAGAGCTACAAAACTGCAGGGACTACACTAAATCCTCATCAATGATGGATGGGTGACGGGATCAACAGTAGTAGCCGAAATCTACAAAACTGCAGGGACTACACCCATATTTATGTGACTTGCAATGTACTCCCCCTTAATGTGAAGGGCGGAAATGTGAAATATCACAGTTGTTGGACCACTAAAACAAAACAAAATATTAAGCTACAATGCTGAAACAAAGGCATCAAAGATCCAAAGACATGTTGGAGGTCCAAAATTCTTTGCTGGACAACTCCCAAGTAGTGATACTTAGCAGTGTATCACAAGAAGATCGGACTAAACTCTAGCCCAAGAAGAACTGACGCAGTTGCGTCTGTTTGAGACGGTGGCGACTGCCGCGACGGTTGACAACTATAAAACTGTAGGGACTAAATTTTGTGAAAAACTATATTTGGATTAATCTCCCTTGTGTAAAATACACACATAGGGTTCTCTATTTATAATAGAAGAAATATGGGCTAAGCCCAAAATACAAATGAGAAATAATAACAAACTAACTAAAAGATAAAAGATATAATATATCTAACACAACCTCTTAAATAAAAGCATTTATGATTGACTTTATTCGTTAATTTGAGTTTCAAATGTATATATAATATTATGTATTCTTTGCAGTATGATCTTGATAAGTTGATTTGGGGTTGGAACGAGGAATGAGGAACAAGAAACATGGGAGCCAAGAAACAAATGTGAGAATGTAGATTCAAGGGTGGAATGAAAGAACCTACATGGGGCGAAGAAACAAAGTTTGGTGCATTAGAACTCATACCAAATTTAGTGAAAAAAATTTAGAAATAAGGTAGTGGAGAGGGCATCAATGGTGAGGAAGAAAAAGAAACAAAGAACAAGGGTAGTCATTCAGCAAAAGAAGTGATTAAGAACAAGAAAAACCTTAGCTTGATAATGGAGGAGGAAGATGTGAGAAACAGTAAGGGTTGGACACTCAGATTTCAAGGATTCCAAACCGCCGACCACCATCAGAACCACTGGACTCGTATTCACCCAACACCACGCAAGTAGGTCATAATCAATGATTTCTGTTGAAGAGCTCTGGCATTTATGCATCGGAACCTACAACTTGAACTCTTTCATTGAGGAAGATGCATCATCACTCAGGGACATGCCCGACAACAAACTAGATTTCGTCACCAGAATCACAAGGCCCACTCAACCACGAAGCATGTATGGTTGCTAAGATAGAGAAGGAAATGGGTTCTCTCTTGCATAGCCAAAGCATTTAATATGAGGGCATTGGTTGGTTTTTGAAGATGAACATGGGTAGAGAAGTGGTTGATGTTCTCTATTTCGTCTATGAACTGCAAAAATAGAGGTCAAGGGTGAGCCTATGGTGGCCAACCAACGAGTGTGGCAAGATGCATCATCACTCAGGGACATGCCCGACAACAAACTAGATTTCGTCACCAGAATCACAAGGCCCACTCAACCACGAAGCATGTATGGTTGCTAAGATAGAGAAGGAAATGGGTTCTCTCTTGCATAGCCAAAGCATTTAATATGAGGGCATTGGTTGGTTTTTGAAGATGAACATGGGTAGAGAAGTGGTTGATGTTCTCTATTTCGTCTATGAACTGCAAAAATAGAGGTCAAGGGTGAGCCTATGGTGGCCAACCAACGAGTGTGGCAAGGTCAAGAGACGAGGTGTTGCTGTCCAGCAGCCCGATATCAGTGGCATGCATTGGAATGCGTAAAGAGCTGGGGGCAAGAATAGGGTTGCAGACAATGGGCCAATTTGTTACCCTATTTAATCAAGTATATTTGTTTCATTGATCCGTGCCCAATACAATGAAAGTAGTTTCTTTATTTCCTGTGCGTGCAAATGGAGCTTGCGGGATGAAGACATGCTAATTTAACGAGTCAAACCCAACCGAAGGAAGTGAATGATTACCATACTCATCATTCGATACCACTTTCTACAGTGCTTTTTGAAAGGGTTCCACGGAATCTCAGTCCAGTTGCAAAGACATTATTTATACTTTGTTTGTATTTTACCGAAGGTTTGATGATATTTTGGTGTTGTTGCAGTGGTGGGATTTGGATTGAGCATCATGCCTACCCCAATTGAACTTTGTTTGCTGCTGCTACAGGTGAATGTTTAAGGGAGGCAGAATTGTTAGATAAATCCCATTAGAAATTAATTATGATAGGTCAGTAACCCATTAGTTGCATAATTACAGCATTGAATCACTTGGTAGGTTAGATAGTTTGAATAAGGCATGGGTGCATATAAACAAGATAGGGGAAGGAGAGACAGGTCATTTAGTTTGTGAGACAACTCGTACCTTTGGGCATTGGAAGAAGCAAACCGTTAAAATTTGCAATGTTTTTATCATTTTAATCGGGGTTTAGCCAACTTTCTTCTAAATAAGATAGAAGGTTTCTGCAATGATATAAGGAGAGAGATAAAATAGTGATGAGAAAAGGAGGAGCAGATTCTTTCTGCAGTGTTTATTTCTTTCTAACAAAGTGCATTTTTTTCATTTTTTTCATTTTTTCTCTCATCTGCATTTATCATCCATATCAGTAGTAGACAGATTAAGCTTTGATATAAACAAAATGGAACTATGCTTCTGGTGCCATATCACAAACTCATTAAATGAGGTGTCAAGCATAAACACAAGATTGGATATGGTGTCAAAGAGTTTTACACTGAGAGTACATAAAAGTTAAACTCCAGAAGTTATGCATCCTTGAACAAATAATAGTGCTTGTTATAAGATTGAATCTCAACTCACCTCATAATCATGTATAGTTTGCATACCAATCCCAGATAAGTAATCAATTGCTGCTCCTAAACCAATTGCTTCCCCAATAGCTGGTGTTCCAGCCTCAAATCTAGGACAGTCAAAATACCTCAAATAATAAGATACATGTAATGTAACTTGGTATGCAACAATAGTAGAGAAACTATCATAGGAGGGTGGAGAAAAACATCTAGGCATGAGGCCAGACATTACTATTAGCTATTCTAAAGTTAGAAAAAATAAATCATCTGAGTATGACTCCCATGTGGCAAAACCTGTTTCTATCCCTTTACTATTTTATTAATAATGATCACTTAAATGGTTGATGCAATCATTTTTCAGGTCACATAATTTTTTGAGTTTCAAAACACCAATAATCAAAAACCAAATCATAATAGTCTAGCATCAAGTGCAGACAAATTTAAATGAGGAAGTGAAAAAGATTAACTAAGAGATTGAAATGAAAAATAGACTCACAGAAAGCACAGAGGATAATATCACTCAATGTGAAATTTCTTCTGAAGTAATTTCTGTGTATCCGTTTTCAATTTTCAAATTTTAATCTCACACATATCATCTCTTAAGATATATGATAATTTCAAGCGAACTTGCTAGTCAATAGAATAGCCTATGAATAAATTTGGTAGTGATGGACTGTAATTGCAAGTTAAATTTAAAGAATATAAGAAAAACAATGATAAAAAGTAGTACAACCACTAACGCTCTTATACTTTTTTAGTATATTGGGAATCAAACTTAAGATCCCTACCCAAGCCAATGTACATTGTCTACTAAGAAAAACCAAGCCTTGGTCAAACCAAAAACAAATCCACAAACCTGGAAGGAGGTTCGGCATAAGTTGAATGATCAAGATATACATCAGAAATCATTTCACCACCACCTAATCCAATTAAAGGTAGAGATTAACAGCAATACATTACTTCAAAAGTCAATCTTATTAACATGGAGCTAAACCAAACAGGAACTTTTAGGGGCTGTTTAATGTGAGAAAAAGTGCCTATTTTTATTTTCTGCTTTCACTTTTAATTACAATAAAAAAATATTATTTTTACTTCGTTTTCTATTTTCAAATGATTGAATAGGAAAAACTGAAAATAAAAAAAAAAAAAAAAACAAAAAATTCTCATTGTTTCTTATACAAATATTTGAAAAAGACAACCAAGCAAAAACAGCATGACATTTTCATAATTAAAAATGCAAAAGAAAATGCTTTTTCAAACCAAACAACCCCATTTTATTTTATTGCATTTTAGTAGGCCGTTCCTATTTAATGGGAAGATATAAGTAACTACATCTAATAACTTACCTAAAAATGGAGGCATGGAAGATAAGAGGTCTATTCTACCATATAAGAATCCAATTCCCGTGGGCCCACACATCTGAAACACATGTTTGATAACTTATTACTATTTCGTATACTTAGAGTGCAAAAACATGTAAGTAATCCTACCTTGTGAGAAGAGGCAACAAGAAAATCAACATTAAGGCTCTGGACGTCAACCACCATGTGTGGAACACTCTGACAAGCATCTACAAGAACTTTTGCTCCAACATCATGTGCCCATTGTGCTATATCTCTAATAGGAAGGACAGAAGCTACATAAAAGCAGAGTACAAAATATATGAAATCTCACTCATTTCAGCTACACATTCTATTGTAAATACGAAAAAATTATAAAAGGGCAAAGAGTGGTGAATTGGGGGACTGTTGTGATAATTCATATATGCACTAAGTTCCAATGTTTTGTTGTCATAGAAGGTCTCAATAATATTCATGAGGTTTATTTGGACCAGACATGTGACACTGATTTTCTTGATCGACAGTAAGGTCTGATCTAGCTTTCAAAACTATAAATATCAGTGCCCAGTTTGTCCACATTGTGAGAATGGGATGGAGTGTTCTTCCCAACCAGATGGACGTATGCAGGAACACAAGTTTCAGGTAAGATGTATGTGAAATACAAGAATTAATAACAAACCTCCAACTGCGAATGGTTATGTCAGAAGGAAGAGAGGTACAACAGGGAATCAAAATCCTGTGAATTCTAACGGAATAAATAATGGGAGTTTTGCTAGTTTGGAGGACAGAATTTAAATACGAGTGGTAGGTACAGGGAGGGGCATTAGATTGGTCAGTTTATATCAGGAGGGTCTAGGATCCTCAAATTACTTGGAAAACTTTTTTTTCTTTCATTTTCTTTAAAGTCCCCTCATTTTCTTCCCCTGATCCAAATTGTATCACAAATGCCCAAGGAGAAGCAGGCCCGAATAATTATTTTTTTTCAAACTATTAAGCGATGCCATTGGAGATCTACTCTCTTGGACAGATAAATAAAGCTGCTTACATCTTTAACTTACGTTTCATTAAACCTACTCAATTTGTCAATCATTAATTAATTTTCAAAGGCACTGCTAACAGTAATAGTACATCAATATTAAACTCAAGAACAGATGCAGCATTAACGTCCTAAGATTTTGATCTGTGTGAACAAGCAGAGATATTAGCAGACATGATCACAAAAACCAGTACAGTCACACAAGAAGAATTTGGAGAATAGATTTCTCATACATATTGTTACCAAGGAAACTATTACCTTAACTACAACCTAAGAGTGCTATTAAGTTTTTATCCCAAAACCAAGGGGAAAGCTTTCACAATCAAGAAACAATATATCATTCATCTTTCAATTGTGTCTGGGAAGGCTACAAGAGATTCCTGTTTATAGGCTAAGCTAGACAATCCTTAAAAAAAAGAGTAAATTTCCACTGACAATCCCACTAAAGATTTTTTATCCGCTAGCATTTTACTTCGACTAATATTTACTCCCCACTAAATATTCAATTCCCACTAACCATCACAATGGCTCGTTCAGTCCCAATAGTCATCACCGTAATGGCTTAGGATATCTAAAGACACTGAAAACTAACCTCAAAAATATGAAAATATATCTGAACATATTCCAAGAAGAATAAAAACGAAATTACATGGAAAATAGGAAATGGGCAATAATTGGTTCTTTCGCCAAAAGGATCATAAGCTTATACAAAGCTAATTTGAAATTTCTCATATGGAGAAATTAGTCATTCAAAAAGAATATTAGGTTCACATTCAAAGTGGACAAACACTCAAATGTTTATTAAATTTTAAAACATATTGAGAGTGAGATCTCACATCAACTATATTTATGATCAAAGTAGACCTTACAAACTCACTTCATGAAATAACTTTTGGGATTATGTTAGACTCATCACCCCAAATTCAAAATAGTTTCAGGATCACCCTCAACTGTCTAAAACTTTACCCAAACGCACAATTTCACCCTATGGCTTTCTCAATACAACATAAGAATATCCTACAAAGTCCACACTTGTTGTCCAATCCTTGGTGTGCAAGGGGTTGTTCAGATGTCATGTCACATTAATTAGACCAAAGTAGAGATTATAAAAGTTTGGACCTTCACCTCCTAGACTAGTTTTTTGGGTTTAGTTGGCTCCATCCTAAATTAAAGAGAACATTTAGCATGATATTATAATAGGTGCCAATTCAAGCACTCATCATGTTAGCTCGGAGATCAGTATAAATTCAAGGCAGCCAAATATTCAATATTCCAGTATAATCCTTTGAAACCTAGTGACCTTTTTGTGGAACCGTGAGTTACTTTAGAAATCAGCTAATCAACCAATGAGAATCAATGTTGAAAAGCTACAAAATTAACACTTGAGGCACCTGATCTTCAACAGCATAAATTCAAGGTATCATTAAGTAAATTGGAATTATCAACATGAACCATCACGGTTAGAAACATACCAAGCACATTTGAAACATGATGGACAACTACTATTTTGGTCTTCCGTGAGAACATATCTTTCAATTTGCCTATATCTGGAATTCCATCTTGGTTTAAATCCACAAATTTCAAAACAGCCCCTACTTTTTCAGCTACTAGTTGCCAAGGAACAATCGCACTGTGATGCTCAGCAACTGTAAGTATGATCTGTAATAGTATATAAAACTACAGATTTTAGAAGTACAAAGTTGGAGACAATACCTGTATGAACAAAAATCATTATGCTTATGCTAAATATAGAACGATAGGGTTAAGAAATTAAAAAGAAGCCCAAATGTCTCACCCTGCTATTTAAAAGTTCTACTTCAAAAATTTTATTTTTGATAAATTCAATTAAACCTTAATACTCTCCAAGTTTTAATAAAATGCATAAAATAATTTTAGAATTAGTTGAACAAATAAGAGAATTTAAAAATATAAATCTATAATGAAATACCTCGTCTTCTGGTTTTAAATTTGACAACCCCCAAGAATAAGCAACAAGATTGATAGCTTCAGAAGCATTTTTTGTGAATATAATTTCTCTAGAATCAGAAGCATTTATGAAAGATGCAACTTTCCTTCTAGCTGATTCATACTCATCTGTGGCCTTTGCACTACATCCACAAAAATTATATACAATAAAGCAATAGGTTATTTCAGTAATACCCAAATAAATTGAATATTTATTTACCTCCTGATAAAGCAAGAAAGAAATTAAAATAAAGTTTCCTCAAATTGCACGTGTACCAAATATTATACAGTACATACCTCAAGAAATGTATGCCCCGATGAACATTTGAATTGTAACCTTCATAGTAGTTTTGCAATGCCTTCAATACAACGGTGGGCTTCTGAGAAGTTGCTGCATTGTCTAAGTAAACAAGTTTTGAGCCATTTACTTCCTGTGGAGTGAGGTAAAGTATCATAACTTTCATAATATTTGTTGGAGATCTCACATCATCTAGAAAAATGGCTAAATTATAGTATACAGGTGGAAGTTTTAATGTTCATGAAGTTAGCTTTTGCTTTTAGGTGCTGCTTATACATGTTGCTTCAGTTACATCAGTTTGGAAGAGGACTGAGAACTGTGAGGCCTAGAAAGGCATAACTGAAAGTTTTAGTTTTTATTTTTCGAGGTCGCCCCACGTAGTAAGTTGAGGTGGAAATCAGTAAAGGCAGTCCTCATAAGCAACACGTATATAACTGAAGCAACAAAAGTATAAGCAACACCTAACAGCAAAATCAACCTCTTAGAACGATAAAACTTCCACTTATTGATATAAAGTAGTAACACACAATAAGATATCATATCCTAGTAAAATTTGTTAAGTCTATCATGTTATCCACTATTGGGCTACTATCAACCAGCTGCATACATTCAATCTCACGTTCAAGAAGTCAAGTCATCAGCGTGACGAATGTGTTAGAGATTCTATATTTACTAAAGATATGATCAAATCTCAATATATAAGTCATTGCAAAACTTGTCTTACATGATATTGTAAAGTTTAGTTAACTTTAAAGTGTACTTTTAAGAATATGTACCACAACAACATATGAAATGTCAAGTATACAATTAACAAATTCGCGAGCTAATTTGCAAAGAGAAAATAAGGCAAACAATTCTAGTGTGAGTGAGGCATAGTTTAATATTAAGACAAGACTGGATATTTCAACTTCACTTTGACTAGGCAAAAACTAATAGACTTTGTCCAATAAGCCAACATATTACTCAGAAAACAACAAGGCACATATGAAACAGTTAGACTTGCACTCTATAATACTTCTTGAGACATTAGCAAAGATAGGGGAATATGAATAATAAACCCTTGACTTCTGTGGTATCCAATCAAAGCAACTCGTTGTTGCTCTTATGGTTCCAAAAAAAAATGAGGATCTTAAATGAGAATCCAAACATGCTATAAGTGTTTGAGACTTGACTGTCAACATTTCAATCTCTACGGCATATATTATTCGTATTTTTAAGAGGGTCTAAGCTTGTCCATCCATCAAGAATTAAATTTATAACACAATAATTAAATTGAAAGTTCAAACCTGGATTAATGAAACACTTCTAAAAATTCACAGCTACACTGAGGAAAACAAATTTGAGGATAAAAGGTAATAAAAAGGACACCTGATGAAGTATAGGAAAGTGCGGACGGGTGGAGTGCCCCAAAGATGGGGTGCCAATAGCTGGTTGAGCTACAGCTTCGTTGACAGTTGATGCAAAAACAGAGAGAGACGATACGCGTCGCAACCCAAATCTTACAATTGATGAGCTCCTAATAGTGATCGAGCAGCAGTGACTGGGACTTGGAAATTTGAAAGAAGGAAGTTTTGGCAGCAAAACTTCCATTGCCAAGTTCACAACAAGAACAAAATCTGCAACATGGTAATTTATATTTGAGATGTTTTGCATCAAGAGGAAAAGGTTAAAAAAATATACCTATGTTATATAAAATAAACACAATTATCAAACAAGTAACTCTACTGTAAATTCAATTCAACCCAAGTCCAAAATTCACGAATAGGTATCCCGGAATCATAAGCATGTCAAGTTCAAACCATTTTATGAAAATAAAAAGGAAACAGAATTACATATCATCCACAAGGTTTAGTCTGCAATGAAAAATCCCAAGAACGTGTATTAATTACAAACAAAAAAAGAATAAAAGAAGATACTAACTATGGATGGCACCTCTCTCAGTAAACCTGTTACAGATGGAGAAAAGCCTTTGCAGGGGTCACGGTTGTCCTCTTCAGAATATGGATGGCTGCGGTTTCTGACAAAATTGCCACTGTCTCTGGAGAGATAGATATTATAAGAAGACAGATAAATAATATATATATATATATATATATATATTATATATATATATATATATATATATATATATATGGATTTTCTAAAGTTTTAACAATATTGCGAGTTTTACTAGATAAAAATATTTTAATATATTATAAATTTTAAAGTTAAATGTATTTTAATATCTTATTTTTATTCTAACATTTTTTTAAAATTATTAAATTCATGTTAAGATTATTTATTCATATTGCTAAATTTTGTATTGTAATAAAATCTTTAGTATTGAAATTGATTCCGTTACAACAAGTAATACTTATATTTTAATAATTTTAAAAAGCATAATTTTGAAAAACAACTTAACTTAATCTTCATTTCTACCAACTTGTTGTCCCATGTTATTACATTATTTTAACAATTTTAAAATTTAAAATATAAACTTTATAACTTTCAATTTGAATACCTTGAACCAATTATATTAAGTCATTAAATTGACTTTCTTATTCAACATGCTTACGAAAGAATATATTTATGTAATTTTCATGCTCTAAAAGAATATATTCATGTAGTCATTACCTAAAACCATGTATCTCTTTGCCTGTGTGTTTCCTTATGGTTCTTTAAAACTGAAGCAAATTAAAAAATACATGGGTAAACATCATTTTTCTTTTGTGAAAATAATTTTAATCCTCAAAGAAGCTAATAAAAATTGATAGCAATGATAAAAAATAATAACATAAAGATGTTTATACAACACGTGTCAATTTTGGAGTGCTATGTCACCACTTTTATCAGCCTAGTTTATTTTCATTCTAAAATATATTTTTTTCCAAATTTGGGATCCTAATATAATTTTGGTATGGAATTAAAAAAAGAACTTAATTTTAATTTTGATGATTAATTTTTATAAAAAATAGTAATATTATTTTTTATACTTTTTGATAATTTAAATTTCGTAATTTTTATTATTGATAACTTTTTTAACATATTTCATTTCTATTCAGTAATATAAATTATAGACTAATTTTTAATAGCTTGGTGTCAGAATTCTTTTTAATCAATTTTGGTTTTAATTTGTAATTATCAATTTGGGTTAATTTTTCAAATGTGAAGCATGCGTAAACCCTGCTTCTACCCCTGTTTGTCTCTTTCTCTGGCAAGTGCGAACCAAAAGAACCATATCTTCTGACTCTCTCACTCTCAATTCCAAAACCGAAGCAAATGGAGTTGTGCACCGTGAACGCGATTCTTCCACCAAGGCTTTCCGTTTCCACAACGCACGCAGCTTCCGTTCGAAACCTCAAATCCTCCGTTCCGTTCCCCCGTTTCATCATCCGCGCTCAACGCGAATTCGAGAGTAAGTACCAAGCACCAACAATTTCAGCATCTGTGAATTTCTTCGCTGTAAAATGCGTCGTTTCAATTGCGGTTTACGCGCAGGAATGAGAGGACTGCGACCCCGTGCGACTGTGAGTGACGGCCGTTCCTGTGAGGCGGTGGACGAGAGCCGAATGCATAGAGTGTGTGACAAGCTGATTGGGGTTTTCATGGTGGACAAGCCCACCCCAACCGATTGGAGAAGGTTGTTGGCTTTCAGCAGAGAATGGAACAACCTCAAGCCTCAGTTCTTTGCGCGCTGTCAAGAAAGAGCCGATGCCGAAGAGGATCCCGCCATGAAGGAGAAGTTGCTACGCCTTGCAAGAAAGCTCAAACAGGTCTCTTTTTGTTTTCAATTTGTTTGTTTATGAATGTTAATGGAATAAATGATACGACTAGGTGTCTTTTATGCAACTCTCCAATCGCGATAGCGTGTGTTAACATTTAATGGAAACTTTTATTATGTGGATCATTGAGTTGAAACTCTAGAGAACACTACCAAAGTCTCTGAAGGAACTGTGTATAAATCTGTTTGCATTTTATTCAAGAGTGAACTTAGATACAGTTTTTCCTATCATGATTGGAAGGATTACAGTATTTCCACTATAATCTGCGTATGCATTAAAGGATTATGCAGATTATCGATATGAAACTTTCAATTGGAGAACAATAAAAACAGTACGTAAGTTTTATCCATAAAATACTTGGTTACTAAGAAATTCTAAATAATAGCATGAGTTCGGTTCAGTTTCCCACGAAGTTATCAGTTATGAACCTCGCTTCAAATATTCATGCAAAGAAGTGTCTACAGATAATATATTACCCGACAATTGGCCCTCCAGTTCTTGCTATTCCTATTCTTGAAACTTGTATGCGAATGCGTGTGAGGATATTATACTAATTAGGCAAATTATATTGCTTTATTGTGTCTATTAAATACAAAGGCTATATCTAATATTCCTGAGAATTTTTTTTAACAGAGTCCAATGAGGTAATGACGTCATGCGAACACTGTTATTTACCTCACTTGGTAGGCTTAGGATTAGGTTTTCTTTGTTGTATAAAAACTGATAATGTTAAGATTGTGATTCCCTCTTTTGATTTAAGATTTGATTGTATGTTACCGATTTCATACGTGTAATGTGTTGTCTTGTTATTTTAAAATATTTTGCACTCTGTATTTTCCATATATCCTCCTGTGTATATCCATGCCCACTAGCTTCTCATTATATTACATATGCAGTCTTACCATGATCTACATTCGTTGGAGGATAAGAAACAAGAATAGGGATTGATTAAGGTTGTAATTCTCTTGTGCAGATTGATGAGGATGTGCAGAGACACAATGACCTTCTTGAGGTGGTAAAACAAGATCCTTCAGAAATTAGTGAGATTGTCTCCAAGCGTCGTAAAGATTTTACTGAGGAGTTCTTTATTCACTTTCATACAGTGGCTGAATCCTACTATGATAACAAAGAAAAGCAAAATGGTATGACTTTACTTTGCAAGCTTTTAGTATCTAAGTTGATGTTTGAAATAACCTTCCGGACATAGTGTCCAATTTGGCTGAATGTTTTGTCAGGTTTTCTTGTATGGTAAATTGTCAAACCATATCAGGTTCAATTAGTTCAGATTCTTTCTCTCTGAGTATAACCAAATACTGATGTTTATTTTTCCTAGTAGAACATAATCAAATTTATGACCTGCATGAAACATCAAATAATAAATTTGTAGAAGCAGAAGTACTTTTGCAACTGAAACATAATTATAAGGTCGTAATTAGGAGAAATCAGGATATTCTCTGCGTAGGCTGGGAGGAATTCTGATAGTTAGCCAAGATCATGTGGCAGATGCCATATGTTTAGAATTGTGTTGCTTTCATGGGACAGTTCAAGCTTGCATTGTAATCGATTTTACAATACTAATCTATAATGTTTTTTTTTTATGTGTTTCAAGAATTGGCAAAGATTGGGAACGCATGCTTGGCTGCTGTACAAGCCTATGATGCTGCAACTGAAAGCATTGAACAAGTAAATGCTGCAGAGTTGAAATTCCAAGATATTATCAGTTCTCCTTCGCTTGATGCTGCCTGCAGGAAGATAGACAATTTGGCTGAAAAACAAGAACTTGACTCAACATTGGTATTGATGATCACCAAAGCTTGGTCAGCTGCGAAGGAGACAGACATGATGAAAGAAGAGGTAATTTGATGGTGACCTTAATTTCCTTTGTGTGCTATTTCTTTTTTTAATTTCAAGAACATGGATGATAAGAAATTTTGGATGAGTGTCTTGTTGACTGTATATAACTATAGGTCAATTTGATTGTAACTAATCTAACAGTTTCAGATTTATATTCTAATTAGCTAGAGAACTATATTGGAATTTTCTCGTCATTATATACTTTACTTGATTTTTCAGACTGTCTTATTTTAGCTTGTAAAATGAAACATTTATTTGTAGGTAAAGGATATCCTATATCATTTATACAAGACTGCTGTGGGAAATCTTCAGAGACTTGTGCCGAAAGAGGTTAGAATAGTGAAGTATCTTATTCAAATCGATGATCCGGAAGAGCAATTGTCTGCCCTTAAAGATGCATTTACACCTGGAGAAGAAATTGAAGGAAAGGATGTGGATAATTTGTACACGTATGTATTAGATGCCAGACCATAAAATAACTTGAAACAGAATTCATTTGCAATAACTTTTTGCTCAATATTTTTTTCAGGACACCAGAGAAGCTTCACACTTTAATAAAGAGTGTGGTGGATGCTTATCATTTGAGTAGAGAAGGTAGCCTCATTAGGGAAGCGAGGGATCTGATGAGTCCGGAAATCATCCAAAAATTAGAGGTGCTCAAGATGGTTGTCGAAAGGAACTTCATGTGAATAGAAGACATGCTAAGATGGCTTTCCTACTTTGAAGTGCCAAAATTCTATTCTTGAGGCATGAGATTCTCTGCCCACCAACTACAAGCCCAGACGTACAGGGGCACTGCAAGGAAATATGTAGTTACTGGGTAGTGTTTAAGGATTCGGAATTCTTTTTGACCATAGAATAAAACAACTTTTTTTTTAGTGAAAAATAGACGAGCAAAGCAGGAAACAAAATATACAACAATCATAATGACAGCATGTAAGTTAGGTTTGTCTATGGTTTTGGTCACAATAACTATAGGAAATCTAAAAGTGAGTAGGGAAATGTGTTCTTTACACGTAGGAGATGGAACTATTACATATTAGACCCGTATATGAATACAGGACTTGGACTTTTGAGCCCTGGCACAGGGTGATTGTTCTACCAAAAGCCTAGGTCCTTAGTTAAGTCACTTGTAAGGTTAAAGATAGAATGTATGTGTGCACATCCTCAGGTATTTTGTTATATATTGTTAGTTTCTCAGTTTATTTTTTAATTTTACTGTTCTGTCTTCCAGGTCTAAGCAAATGACCACTTAGGGCTGTTTTTTCGTTTTTGGAAATGGATTTTTCTTGAAAGGACAAAAAGATGTTTGATTTGATAAAGCTGTTGTTTGAAATTTTCAAAATCTACATTTTTGTAAGAAATTCTTACCATCTTGGATAATGTAATTAAAATTGTGCAACTAATTTTGTTTGCATTTTTCTTTTCATGAATGGGCTTCCTGATCCTTTCGCGATGATATCTGAAAATAATAATTAGAAGTTACATTTCTTTTTGTAATTTTATTGTAAACGAGAACTATTTTATTTAAATTGAAAATCCCGTTTTATTTGTGCTAGGAGAATGTAGCACATTCAAGCAATTAATGTCACTCCATTTCTATACCAAGCATATATACAACTAACAATCTTAAAGTTTCTTTACAAAAAAAATATTTATATCAATTATTCTTCAACCTAAATATGCACTATAATAAGTTACAACAAAACATCAGCCAAAATACTAACATATTTCAAATATATTCGGATTTTAATATCCTAAAGTACAAAAATTTATGAAATTACTAGTTAAAATAAGTAGATAAAGAAATGGCTCCACACTTAACAGACTAGACTTGGCCCATAGTCCATGTAGTCGCGCTATATTATAAATTCTAGTTCCGCAAATAAACGCAGAGCTCCGTTTCGTATCAATTTTCAGTGACATTCAGTCAGATATTGTTGTAAATGGCATCGATTTCTCCTTCTTCAAGCAATTCAACTTCCACGCCATATGTTACTGATTTGACAAAGGAACTGAGGCTCCACGAAGTCGCCTTAGCCGAGCTTAACAATCACCCTTCTTCCAGAGTAACCTCATTTTTTCTCCTTCGATCTAACTTTTTCTAACCATTTCAACTTCATACATAGGGTTAGGGTTTTTTTGTGCTTTAGTTATACATACAAACATTTAGAGTAACCATTACTTTAACCCTCCCAAGGTAGAAATCACAATAAACCATACGTTTATTTAGATTGTTACTTGTTTTAATTGCGCTAATCCGAAGATTAAAAACTACTGGTATACTCAATTTAATCTATAGTCTTTCCTTCGTTTTGGAAAACGTTTTATTAGAAGTATTAGGTGATTATTTTCAGCAGGTTCAGCAATTGCAGCATTAAAAGATTATAAAAAAAACTAGAGGTACTGTATTCTATTTATATGTTTTTACTACTCTAATTATTTCGTTGTTGTTTTTTTTTTCCTTTACCTGCTATGAAATGTAGGCTGTGTATCGGAAGAATGGGAACTTATTTTTTCGCACAACCATCCAAACAGCAACAACAATGGAACAGAGTAAGAATTTTCTCCCTTTCACACTGTTCTTCTTCACTACATTCTTGAAACAAATTAAAACGCTGAAGTGTTATACAATTCTGATTGTTATTATTAATTGTTTTTCTTTTTATCAAAATTTGTGTTGGGTAGAGGAACTTGAGTCAGCCAAATCGAAGCTAAAAGGTCTGAATTCTTCTTCGTAGTCATGCATTAGAAATTTTGATGGTTGGGAGAAATGAAGCAGTTGCAATTGGAAACTTCATTATTAAGAGCTGCAATATGTTAGATTTTCACTCCAATGATATTGTTATAGTTTTTGTACAAAACAAACATTGTGTGAATATACTAAGACACTTCCAGTCTATATACATTTTGGTGTTGTCCTTTAAACTTTACTCTTGCTCAATATCCTCTACCATCTCTATGAATCTTCAATTGGTTGCACAATGTTAGAAAGCGAAATCTAGTAGCTTTTGTAAACTGTGTGGACACTTCGATTTCAATTAAGTCTACATGATTTGGCACATAGCTGGTGGCGCATCATGTAAGGATGCATAATCTAAGATACGCTGTTTTTTATAATGAAAAGGACTAAAGAGGAGCAGGAAAAAAAAATCACTTTGATGAGGAAATCCAGTGTAGTAACACCATAGTAAGCAGCAAACTGATAGGCAAAGGTAAGAGAATTATATGGCCCTGGTATTTCTCATCCATTGTTTACGTTAATTATGCCAAATGATGGTCACTTTTAAATTTGAAGTGATAAAGGTAAGTGATTGATGTGATTTGGGTTTTTACTCATCTGGTTGAAGCAAAATAAATGTAAGTATTTTTGTAACGAAGTTATTTATTATAACGTTGGCTTTACCCTGCTCCCTCTGTCTCGAGTTAGGCTATCATCTTCTCTTCTAAACTTTGACATCCATAAAAAGTTGATTATTTAAATTTTAGCGCTGAATAAATATAGTTTTATGATGGATAACAAAATTGTGTTTCTGAGATGTGACAAGAGATCAATATATTTAAAACTAAAAAAATCTACATTCAGCGTTTTAGCCTTCTAAGTATCTGCTTAGCTATTATTCAATAGTTGTGTCATATGCTTCTTATACTTACTCTGCATGTCCATGCATAAATTGTTATAAATAATATTTTATCCAACACAGGTTTTGCAATATTTTCATGCGTAGATCATTGTTCTTTGTCGTGTATGATAGTTTTGAGAGGGGATCTTTGTTGAACTGGCTGTATGAATTGTAGTAAACTATCTAAAATGTGTTCGATTCTTGTATACAAGTTGTTTATGCTGAAATGAGACGAGGATAACCGTCTGTCCAAAAGTCATGTGTGTCGAATGTCCTGCTTCCTCTTTGTTCTGACGCTCAAGTTAGAATTTTTTTCTATAGGCCTTTTATAGAGTTTATCTTGAAATTAAATCCTTATTTATAGAGTTTAAAGGAATCTGACGAATGAACTTACGTCTTGATGGTGCAAACCTTAATTGTTTAACAGTAGTCGTTGTCACATTAATTGCGCCTTAACTCTTAACGGTTGTCGAGACCGCCTACAAGGTTCTTTCTTGCGCTTTGACCGCTTGGTCCTTTCTTTCTAGTATGTCACCTTATTCGATCGGTTGGCTATAAGTCCATAGTAACACAAATATATAATAGTTTTAAGTGTGTTAAGAGGGTTTAACTTCAAAGGTTCTATATAATGGTTTATAAGTTGGTTTATAAGTTATTGTGCTCGTTGATTATTGTTGGGAGTTGGGATAATTTCTTTTAAGTCCTTTGTGATATTTATTTTGATGGCATAATGGTTGATCTAAACACTCACATGTAAAGAATTTTTTTTTTCTCTTGGAAATAATATATGAAATATATTGATTTGATTATAAATTATTTGAGAATTAAAACTTAGTTATCAACATTTTTTGTCAATAAAATATGCTTAATTATATTGGGCCCATTAATGGCATTAAAAGGCCCATAATTGGGCCAGTTGGCTACAACGATGTCATATCAGAGCCCTTGGTTCCACACTTAGCTGGGAGAAACGCGTGCTTTTAGCCCCTTTTGTGAAAAATAATTTATATGTTTTTTTAAATATATTTAGAAACATAATCATACTTAGCCATTGACCGTTGACTGAACTAATGTTAGAACTATCTTACTCACTCAGACCTAATTATGTTGAGTGAATTTCAAAACTAATTCCACAATTCAAATGAAAAAGCCATTACAAAGTTTTTACAGGAATTAAAATAAACTGCTATTCCAAAATAAAATAGAAAAAAAATTATTCCGTACATGTTGTTCAATACCTTCAAAATTTTCATTTTTTAATTGTACGTAAATAATATATGAAAAAACATTACTTGTGTATATATATTTCCCTTTCTTTTTTCTTCTCTCCTAAAAATATCTTTAGATAAGTTTTTCTTTAATGGAATTTTGACAAACTGGTGTGAGAGAAACGTCATTAGGAATCATCATAGCTATTTTGCACTGGTAAAATGACAAAATAAGCAAAGTTGACTATAGACCACGCTACACCATTTTGGTGTAATTTAACAGAAAGTCGTTAATAATCTATTGTTAATTTTCTTTGACAATTTATTAGCGAGATTAGACATGAAATTAGACTTTGAATTGGACGGGTAAAATGGGGTTGAACTGGGACGTATCTACCAAACTTTTCAACATGTTATTTTTAACTTTGAATTATATCATCAAAAACATTTTATTATCTTATATTCAACTTTACCATGATACTTTTAGCCACACATTTATCATCTTATAGTACTGAGAAAAGGATAATCTATTCTTAGCATATTGCTTTCCCTATATTGAAAAGGATAATATTTTCAATAATGTCTTGTCTTTCTTTATTTTTTTAATTATTTCATACCTTTATTTATTATAAATGGGAAATAAGTGATAATGAATTTTATATCAAGAAATTAAAAGTTATTTTTGATATTAATATGAATGTTACTTATATTTGTATCCTCCGAAATTATTTGTTTCCTGAGAATTATATAAATATAACAATATAATTATTTTAATCGAACGGCTAACAAAATAGAAAAAGGTACATTAATTATTTACAAAAAAAAAGTTATATACAACAAGAATATAGGAAAATATTCATTGTTTTCCAATCATAACTATTAAGTATTAGTATTTTTTATTAGTACAATAGTTATTTTAAAAGCATATTAACTGTATTTTTCTCGGTCGAGGACGTGGAATTATTTTTAATTAGTAATTCGTGATTACTAAACTCTCAATTAATAACTTAAAATTATGTTGTTCATTGCCGTGTTTTTCTTCCAAATCAGAGACACGAGTCTAACACAATTTTTATTTTCAAATTTGACGCATTTATTCATTTAAAAAAATAAAATAAAATTATCAGATAGACACAAGATCGAATCTAACGGCACAAATCCTTCTTTAGAACAGTTTTTGCAAACATGCAAAATCAGACATGTCAATGAATACAAATAATCAGAACATTACAAGATGGTAAATAATTGCATGCGCGTCCAAAAACATGGTTTCATATTCCATAAAATAACATTTTATTGATATATCATTCAAGTAATGAGAACCATGTGGTTTGAATATTTAATTCGAACAACACTGTCATCCTTACACCAATAATAGAGATAACATGTCACCAAATATGGACCCACGTATTGTACAATTTACTATAATTTACATTACACACATAAACATCAAGAGTTTCTAAATATTTATTCAATGTAGAAGATATACTATTAATGAGTAGGTAACCGTGACGAATATACTCTTCTAATTACAATTACTTTAAGGACACATGAAAAATTCACTTCTAACCTAAAATTTCAACTCAATAATTTTACGTTTCTTGTTGTTGTTCATTTTATCTATTTATATTTAATATAAGAATTTAATTTGTACTTAAATATTTGTCAAATTATTTCTCTTTCTTCTTCTACTTCATAAATTCACAAAATCATCTTTTTAAAGAAAAAAAATATTAACGCAATTTTATTAAATTAGTTCCAGTTAGTTTTATTTTTAATTAATATATGATTTCAAATATATTTTCTCATATTAAGAATGTCAAATATAGAAAATGTATATTTTGTAATATAAATGAATAAAGAATGATTAAGAATTCAAGTAGTGCATCGAGAGAAGCGTTAGTTGGACAAAATTGAAAAGAGACACAACACTAAATGAAAAGATACTTTATCATATTATAACTACTGAAAAAAAAAGCTAAATAGAGATAACTAAAACATTGTGAACACTTTTGAAACACCTGTTACAATTTATGTAACTTTACTTTTATTTTATTGTGGCTTATCTATGAAAAAAAAGAGAAAAATTATAAATAGGTTATTCAATTTTTTTTAAAAAGTGACAAATGATTACTATTAAGATGTTGACATTAAATATTTATCTCATAAAATCAGTTTGTGTAAGGTAAGACTTGCACCCACCTATATATTTAAACTAGTTTTATTATGATATTGGATTTTGGACACACCCTCCTTACATAGAGATAGACATTAATTAGTGGTCCAATAACAACTGATAGTGAATGGAGCAATATGTCTAACAAACAACAAAATTCACTAAAATAAATTCTAAACCATAATTTTGATACCATGTTAAAAAATGTATTTATCACGATGTGGGATAGGCTATAAACAACTTGTGTTGGTAAGGTTTGCATTCACTTATATACTTTAAACTGATATTATCGTTATGTGAGACTTTCAACTCACATCCTCACACCAGTGTATATATATGTTTGTGAGATTATACATTAATGAGTGATTTGATAGAGATTCGATACAAAGTGAAAACTAAGCAAAGAACAAATTTTGTTAAGATAACTCTAAGCCATAATTTTGATACCATATTAAAAAGTAGATTTTAAGTTTAACTAAATCTAAAAAACTAACTTATAAAGTGATATTTTCATTCACTTATATACTCTAAACTAGTTTTATCACTAAGGGAGGTTGTGAGATTTCTAACAATTACAAATTAAACATTTTAAAAATGTCGTGAGTAGAAAAAAAATGATAAATTCAACAATTACAATTTGAGTTACTTTGTTAGATTTTTTTTTTTCCATTTATGTTTTGCCCTTATTGTAATTTACATTCCTACTATTTAAGTTTAACCATTTCAATTCATCTTCAATTTTTCCATTTTCTCTACTGCCATTTAATTTCCACACACTATTTCATTTTTATATAAAACTACAAACATAACATAATTCTTAAAATAAATGATTTTGGATCTTTAATATTTATAAAATCTTTAACCGAACAAATACAACTAACACAATTATAGGTGTAATGCATAGAAATAAGAAAGTAGCGAAAATCACGTCAATAAAGACAAAAGAAAACATAAAAAAGAGAAAGGTTAAAGGGATGAATCAAACATAAATCATAAATATAGAATAATAATTAAAAAAAAATAAAAAATACAACTATGTCACGTTCCTACGAGTGTTCCTACAATAGGGGAACTATTATAAAGAAAAAAATAAAAAAGTAACAGAAAAACGTTAACTAAACGAAAGACAAGGAATAGAGGAAGCGTGGAGCTATGGTGTGGAATTAAAAAAATATTTTTTAATAATTTATTTTATAATATTTTTACAACAGTTTATATGATAATGGTCCGTTTGAAATATATGGATGAATAAAACATTGATCCATAATTTATTATAAAAAATTGTTAAAAAAATATTAACCTATTATAGTCTAGGTTTTATTGATCCTCCAAATTTGCAATAAAAAAGAATGAATAAAACGTAATTTCACTAGAGAACGGATAAAGGTCATGTGCACCACCAGAGTAGACAAAGACAAAAGGTATTGTTTTGTTATGACCTTCAGACCATACCATTAATAAGGTTCAACTCACCACAAGGAAATGACAAGTTTTGATGTGAAAGCAACCTATCACTTCTTTCCATTTTCACATCACTTGCCATTTCATAAAACTTAGCTTAATTACCATTTCCAAATCAACACTATGGTTTAGACATAAATGTTATAATCCATTCAGACAACTTCTACAAAGTAAAATCATTTTTTTTTCCTCAGTGGTTGGACTATGAAAACAAAATCATTCGACAAAAAACTTCACTCCGTTTGTTTTTCATTATCTGGATTGTCCAAAATAATATAAAATAGAAAATTTTCAAGTGAAATATAGTAAACATGATTGTTTGAGAAAGTTAAATATAAGATAAATTTATCTCACTACTTTAAGAATCAGTTTTACAATATAGAGTTGAATTAAAATTTATCTTTTAAAATCATTTAAAAATTTGAAATTTAACATTATTTAGTAAATATTCATCATTAAGTTATTAACAAATCATTCATATAAGTGTATACTTGATGGAAAATGATACTTGAACAACTATTTTTGACAACATTTAGACACGCGCACACGTGTCAAAATCTGAGTGGTCCAGTTGGAAAAATTAAATGAAAATGGACCACTCAGATTTTGACACGTGTGCGCGTGTCTAAATGTTGTCAAAAATGGTTGTTCAAGTGTCATTTTCCATACTTGATACATAGGATATATGTAGGAAAAGAGAAGAGAAAAACAGTTTTTTTCGATGCGTTTATCAATTTTTTTATATTTTATGATAATATTTTTTTTCATAAACTAACATTTATGAAATTTTATGTACACTCCATTGTTCTTCTCCAAAACAATCCAAAAAAGCACCCTATATTTTTTTTTTGTATTTCATTTTTGATTGATTTCACTTCCACTCACTGTTGATTCATTTAAAAGGAGAAAAAAAGAAGAACAAAGAGTCAATAATGGTTGATGAAACCTCCAACTTTATACTGAACAGAAATGAAAGAAAGGTAAAGAGGCTAGAAAAGAAGAATAAAGTTCCAATGTAGCAGAGTCGGCAAAGACGGAAGGCATTATTTCCATCATTCACACCACAGGCAAGACTGAGCACAGCCAAATGGGGAAGATGTGAAAGCAAAGTTCAGTAATCTTCTTTTTCACATTCCAAAATAGAACAAGCGTTAGGTTTAGGCCAAACACCATTATTGCAATACCCTTACCATTATTATTCTTACATTTCCTCTCTATTTATTAAAGTCTTTAACTTTTTCTGTAAATTTAGTTTCTTTGTTTTAATCATTGATCATTGTGGGGAGAAGAGAATGGTAAGAAAATGTTGAAAAAG
This sequence comes from Vigna umbellata, assembly GCF_029865625.1. Taxonomy (NCBI): domain Eukaryota; kingdom Viridiplantae; phylum Streptophyta; class Magnoliopsida; order Fabales; family Fabaceae; genus Vigna; species Vigna umbellata. Next base: position 63,545,562 of record NC_142169.1, read on the forward strand.
AAAGGAGTTCAATTGTAACAGTTACAAATCATAAGATTGGTTAGGGAAGGCATAAAGTTGTGTGCAGAAGGGTGCTGACGCCAGATTCAACGCAAGCAAACCCAAGCTGGAGAGGGTGACGTCACCTGTGGCGTCATGCAAACCACTTCATCTCTCTGTGGACACACAACGCAAAGCGAGAGAAGGCTTTGAATCATCTACGCCAAAAACACTGTTTCTTCTTCTTTTTTTTCTCTCTCTTCTTTCTTTTGACAACGAAAGACGAAACTTCGGGGATGCTCTGTACCTTACCTTCACAGCCGCGTGACATTATCGCTGTCCTTTCGTCTCCGAATCTTTCTTTCTTCCTCTGCTAACATACACCCTTAACCCCTCCTTTCTTTCCCTTTCGAACCTTCCTCGTATTTGATGCTTTGACTTACAGCACGGTGATTGATTCCCTCTCTTTTTTTTTTCTCTCTCCCTCTCTCTATGTTCGTTCTGCTATCAAAGTTCGAACCTTTTTCTGATTTGGATTGATCTGATGCCGGTACTGAGTTGTGGGGTGGTGCTGTTCCTTGACCCTCTCCCCCGGTGTAAACGAAAGTTTTTCTTTTTCTGATGTTTTACTGAAGTTATTTGCCGATTTCGGTTATTCAGTTTGGGATCAGTTTTGGGTTTGGTTTCGTTTGGTTTGGCTATGCTGTTTTGGTGGCTTTGGAAGTTTGAACAAGGGGGTTCTTAGATCCTTTTTGCGCGTTCCCGGTGCTGAAATCTTGCAGAGATATAAAATATTTGTGTTTTTTGTTTTTCATGTCTGTGTATGGATGGACCTCTAGAGATAGAGTGAGTCTCTTTAGCTGATGTTCTTTATGTTAAGTAATCTTGTGAGGGGTTGGATCAGATGTCATGTGTCTTGTGAGTTGTGACATTAGATTTTGTAGTTAACACTTATACAGATCAGTGTTTTCCGTTTGCACGGCATATATACTTTCCTTTTTTATAGGTTGTTTCTGTTTAAAAGTCTCTGGTGGGGAATTCAGGGTTTTTGAGAGTGGAAGATATGCTACAGGATCATTAAGGTTCTCAAGTTGTTGGCAGATGGCTTATTCAGCCGAACCCTCATCTTCTTTGAGCTTCACATCATCTTCCCATTTATCAAATGGCTCAGTTAGTCACAACATTTGCTCTTCTTACGGCTCTGACCCTGTACCTAACCTTGAGGTTATCAGTTTGAGTAAGCTTAGCTCCAACCTGGAGCAGCTTTTGATTGAATCTGATTGTGATTATAGTGATGCTGACATCATGGTAGAAGGAATCCCAGTTAGTGTTCATCGATGTATTTTGGCCTCTAGAAGCAAGTTTTTCCATGAATTATTCAAGAGAGAGAAGGGGACATCAGAAAAAGAAGGGAAGTTGAAGTATAACATGAGTGATTTGTTGCCTTATGGCAAGGTTGGATATGAAGCCTTCCTCATATTCCTGGGTTACGTATATACTGGTAAACTCAAGCCCTCTCCAGTGGAGGTGTCTACATGTGTTGACAATGTATGTGCCCATGATGCCTGTAGACCTGCAATTAACTTTGCTGTGGAGTTGATGTATGCCTCTTCCATTTTTCAAATACCAGAGTTGGTATCACTTTTCCAGGTATATTCTATGTTTGATGACAATGTATAATCTTTCATATCCTGAACAAATCATTACGGTTGTTGATTCTAAAGGGGTATGAAATTGAACTCTGTAATTTATATATCTTGGTTTGTTTAGGCACATTCCTTAATCCTGGCATCTAATCATTGGGGAAATTACTCTGAAATCAAATTCATTTCACATCTAATCACTGGCATCATTGTGTATGTTGAAGCTTAAGGATGAAGGTACTAATGAATGCCTTAAATTTTGCAGCGACGTCTACTTAACTTTATAGGAAAGGCTCTTGTGGAAGATGTCATTCCAATCCTTACCGTTGCTTTCCATTGTCAATCGAGTCAGCTTGTGACTCAATGTATTGATAGGGTGGCCAGATCAGACCTTGACCAGATTTCAATTGACAAAGAGCTTCCGCATGAACTCTCAGGAAAAGTGAAATTGCTGCGCCACAACCCTCAGCAAGACGTTGAAAATGATGCATCTGCTTTGGATGCTTTGTCTCTGAAACGAATCACGAGAATACACAGGGCATTGGACTCCGATGATGTTGAGCTTGTTAAACTTCTTTTAAACGAGTCAGACATTACTTTAGACGAAGCTCATGCTCTTCATTATGCTGCAGCCTATTGTGACCCGAAGGTTGTTTCGGAGGTACTTAGTTTGGGACTGGCTAACGTTAATCTTCGGAATTCTCGAGGTTACACAGTGCTTCATATTGCTGCCATGCGGAAAGAGGCATCTATTATAGTATCGCTGCTTACGAAAGGAGCTTGTGCATCAGATGTGACTTTTGACGGTCAGAGTGCTGTTAGTATTTGTAGAAGGTTGACGAGGCCAAAGGATTATCATGCGAAAACAGAACAGGGGAAAGAAACAAACAATGATCGGATATGCATCGATGTTCTCGAAAGAGAAATGCGGAGGAATCCACTGGCTGGAGAGGCCGGTATCTCTTCCCATGCCATGGCTGATGACCTCCACATGAAACTACTATACCTTGAAAACAGAGGTACGATGTCATGGATGATATTCATTTACTTGTTGCTTGTGTTCTATAAATCGTCATCCTTTCTTAAAGGAGTTCGTGTGTGCTTTAGATTCTAATGTTTTATGCTCAAACCATGAAAAAGTAAATATTGCTCTCAACTGCAGTGGCATTTGCAAGGCTTTTCTTCCCTTCAGAAGCGAAACTAGCCATGGACATTGCCAACGCTGAGACAACATCGGAGTTTGCCGGTCTCTCTGCATCAAACTCAAAGAATAAAAATGGCAACTTGAGGGAGGTTGATCTGAATGAGACTCCCATAGTGCAAAATAAAAGACTTCTTTCTAGAATGGAGGCCCTTATGAAGACAGGTAATTGCAGTCTTTATAAAGTTAGATTTTGATTTCCTTTTGTTGTTTGTCGTAATTAAGCAGTGTTATCTTCTTCAATGTTGTGGTGGTGGCAGTGGAAATGGGGCGGCGCTACTTCCCTCATTGCTCGGAAGTGCTGGACAAGTTCATGGAGGATGATCTACCTGACTTGTTTTATCTTGAAAAGGGTACTCAAGAAGAGCAGAGAATCAAAAGAACACGGTTCATGGAGCTGAAAGACGATGTCCACAAGGCCTTCAGCAAGGACAAGGCCGAGTTTAGCCGCTCTGGCATTTCATCTTCATCCTCTTCATCTTCCCTCAAAGATTCTGTTGTACATTACAGGGCTAGGAAAGTGTAACAGTAAAACCATACATAGCAGTTTTTTATTTTCACATACATATTATATATATAGTGCAAATTCTAAAGTTTATCATGCCCACCAACTCTTGTGTAAAATTCTCAAAGAAGGTGATGATGTCTTACTGTCTTGTGTAATCAACACCATGTCTTTTGAAAATAATTTCATATCCTTTATGGTGCTGAAATTTATTGTAACCTTTTTATGATTCTCTGCCATTCTGTATTTTTCTTTTACTTCTATTTTCTCTTTTTATATATTAATCTTTTCTTTAATAATTTAATCGTAAGTTTAATCGATTATTGGCATTTGAGAATATGTTTATAACTGTTCGTCTAATTTTTTAGATAAATATTCAAAAGACAATCCAAGTCTCATTAAAGTATCTTTTTATTAAAAATATGTTGATAACATCTTAATTGTTATTCTCTCATAATTAATAATCGAAAAACTATTATTAATATTTTCTTAATAAAAGAGTTGAATTTGTAATTTTTCTCCCTTTTTCTCAATCAATTTTATAACTAGTAGTGAGAGAGTTGATCCTAAATTTCTTGTTACTATTTGATCCAACTTTGTCTTATAACTCCAATAATGAAAAAATTGTATTTCTTAATTATTACTAATTTTATTGAGACATCGCTAGCAATATTGTTATTTTGTACACGCACACTAGCATCTCATAATCAGAATATTTTTTTTCTCTGTTTACACAAGAACATTTCTTATGAATGTTGGAGACTAATTTCTTTAAAGTAAAATTATCACTGAGCTTCTAAATTGTAATAACAATTTGTTTTATTTATATTATCATAAATAAAATTTATAAAAACATTTTTTCTGAATTTTATTGATTTAACGTTAATTAAATCTCGGTCAATTGATTTCGGGATCAAAAAATTTAGTCACACATTATTAAGATAAATCTATTTAATATAAAATTTTATGTTGAATTCTTGTCTATATAACAACTCTTTTGACTAATAGTAATTATATTGTTGCAAATAAGATTAACTAGTTTGTTTGTCGCCTAATGAACTGTGAAATAGATCTGACAGTACGCTTTTTTAACGAATTTAAGATACAGTCATGTACACTAAATTATGGACATCATTTACGTTTGAACATCAACGGCAGGTGAAGTTAACGTGGGAATGGAACAAAGTTTAAACGAAGGTATTGTTGGTTTGTCTAGGTCGAAGAAAAACATCACAAATCGTCAAAAAAAGCGAGTCCTGGTTATATCCCTAATGAAGACTGCTGTCGTTTTTCTTGCCATATTTATTTTTTAAGATTTAAATATTATTTTTTTCTATTGAATTTTTTTAATATTGAATATATTTTTTATTTTAGTAAATTATGTTTAATTTGATATTATATTTTATGACGTGATCTAAATTATTAAAGAAAGATTAATAATGTTTGTTAGTTCGTAATTTTTTTAATTAAAAGGAAATTGTTTGTGTATTAAATCAACGTTGTGCGACAATATTAAAATCATGTGTCAAATGAGTGTTACATATAAAATTATTATTAATACTTTTGTTTCAGTATTCATTTCGTTTCAATTTTCATTTCATTTTTAATTTTCGTTAATTTTATTTAATACCATTCTAAATTTCGTTAACTCTTTTTAATTCAGTTACAATTTTAATTTTAGAAGGAAATTATTTATTATTTTAAAATTAGATGAAAAGTTTTTCATTACTCTTAAAATTAAAAGGTAAATTTTTTATTATTTTAAAATTTGAAGGACACTACTCCATTATTTTTAAAATTAGAAAGAAAGTTCTTTATTATATTAAAAATAAAATAAAAAGTATTCATTATTTTTAAAATTAGAAGGAAAATTTTAATTTATTTCTAAAATTATAAATAAATTTTTAATTTATTTTCAAAATTGGAAAGAATTTTTTATTTTATTTTTAAAATTAAAAGAAAAATTATTCATTATTTTTAAACCAACTCTAATCCCATTTTTCATATGTAAAAAAAAAATCAAACATCTAATAATTATATTCCAATAATATGATTTGAGTTGATTTAAAAATAATGAAAGAAATATTTAATAAAAATATAAATTTTAACAAAATTTAAATTTGGTTCCAATTTTAAAAAAATGGATTAAATTGAACAAAATTTAAAATAATAAAACAAATGAAACATGTCCAAAATAAACCAATCCATTTAACAGCTACGAAAAATACCATTTTATTTCAAATTACCACGATCTAATTTAAAAACTTCATCCAATTGGGCATGTCTAACATTTATTTTAGAACTCAACTCTTACACATACTTATTTTACACTGTATTTTGATTATGTTCTTCGAAAAGGAATATGAACCCTAATAATTCTGTCTTCATCTATTAAAACGATGTACACTGACTTGACATACAAAAAAAAGTATGTTTTTCTTTATTTCAAAAATAAAATAAAATAAAATAAAATATAAAACATTAATACATAACACTAGTATTCATCTAACATGTGACACATGATAAAAATAATTGTTTATCATATCCTTTCACTCCAAAAATAAATGTTACAAGAGAAACATGCTGACTAATTGTGATATTGATAAAGTGATAAAAGGTGAAAATTTTTAGTTGAAAAGTGTTACCAAAGTAATCCCACTCAAATTCTCAATCACTTGCACTGTCATTTCAAATGAAAAATATATATCTATTATTAAATGAATACTTTTTAGATCACTTTTAAACGGGATCAAGAAAAAAACAAACAAAAAGAAACAAAACAATTAAGTATCAGTAGTGAGCATTAACCAAAGCCACTATCTGCATGAAGGACCACGAGAACAGTCACCAGCCATGCTTCGTAGCAGAATATAAAAGTAATAACTGATTTAGAATCAAATATAAAAAGTTTTAAAAAAGGTACTGCGTTGTCAATGAACTAAATAATAGTTTTAGAATTAGTTCTTTTTGGTAGTATTAAAATCAACAATTTTGTTTTTTGTTTTAATCGCTTATTGACACAAAAGTACTTTTTCTGCATGTTATAAATAAGATATACAATTAGCAAGTGACTGTATGGAAAAACAAAATCCAATAGAGAGGTCAAACAAGAAAGCATCAGAAACCAGTAACTAAAGCCACTATCTGCGGGAAAAACCAGCAGAACGACACATGCCACAGAGATCACTCGTAACAGAGCATAAAACAAGAGCTTGTTAAAATAAATGTACAAAGTTAAATAAAGGAAACTGTGTTGGTAACGAAAAAAACAACAACTTAGAATTAAAATAGTATATTTTGTTATGATATAATAATTGTTAATTGCTATTGTTCGATGGCAGAGATGTAGTTATCATGTGCATGGTGTAATTAAACGAACAAAGCAATTTGCAATTGCAAGTGACTGTTGTTTAGATATGTGGTGACAGTTTCACTGAGATGAGTTAGCTGGTCCAAAGGGGTGTTTGCCTTTATAGAACAGAACATTATAATTTAAAATATAGCCTAAAAGATTCACCTTTCACCAAATCCAACCCTTTCCTTGTCTTCATTGCTGTGCCTCTTTCCTGCTATAGCTAATCTAGCTGTCACTGTTTTATTTCATATATTTGTTTCGTTCGAGTTCCAAGAATGTCATTGAAGCCCTTCTTGCTTCATACTTCTCTTTCAACCCATTTCTCATTCACCAGCGTATGGCTGCCTTTGGAGAATATTCTGCCCAATGTCCAACCCCGGAGAGGCCTAAACACAAACTTTCACAACATGAGAAAAAACCACTTCCTGCATATATCTGTCATGATCCAAAAGGTCTTTCTTCACCCAAGCACAAGGTAGAGAAGATTTCATCAAAAAGTGTGTCTTTTTCTCCTCAACACAAGAGGGGTGGTTCTGCTTCTGATAGATCAAATTCTAAGTCACTGGTGTCAGAAGATTCAAGAAGGGTAGGACCCTTGATGGATGAAGTTGCCATTGGAGCAGTGATTGCTGTCCTCAGTGGCTACATAGGAAGATATGTGAAAGATGATATTTTCAGGAAAACAATCCGAGAGAAGTGTAGTTCTCTCTTGGACAGAAGGAGAAGAAAGGATGCAGGTGATGAGGTTTTTGTGAACATGGAATTGGGTATGAAGAAAATTGATAGATTGGTAGAAAGTCAAGGAACAATGGAACAGGCGAGGATGATCAAAAGGTTAAGGAGTTCCATTGAGCTTTTAAGCGTAGTTGCTACTTCGAATTCTAAAACTTCCAGGGATGCTTCAACTTGTGGCGTGCCAAATTCACGTCTCTCAGCTTGTGCTCAACTATACGTGGCTGTAGCTTACAAGCTGCAGAAAAATGACAGGGTTTCCTCTAAGCATTTACTGCAAGTGTTTTGTGATTCTCCGAATTTTGCTCGAACCTACTTGCTTCCTGACCTTTGGGAGCATTTGTTTCTTCCCCATCTTCTCCATGTCAAAATTTGGTACAACACTGGACTTGAGTTCCTTTCAAACGAAGCTCATGGTGAGAAGGAACGGAAAATGAAGGTTCACAACAAAATTTACAATGAAAAGATTGATAGAGGGACCATTCTGTTTGCTCAGTATTACAAACAATGGCTTAAAGTAGGTGCCAGTGAACCACCTCTTCCTAATGTTTCTTTGCCATCAAGGCCAAGTTACAGATTATCAAGAAGGTCTTCGGATTCTTTTGTTTCAAATTCCTCAATCAACCAAAACTTGTAAGTGATATGAACGTCTTAGATTCACCACCACAACCATCTTTCTGTAAGAAACAACTATGTGCGATTTGTAGCTATGTATGTGATTTTATGTTTATGGTTTTCTTTAACAGATTCAAGACAGTGTTCGGCTCCAAACTAGAGCAGCAACCTTCTGGTCTTGACGACCAAAATGGAGTGTTGAGAATTACCACAGGCCTAGAGATTGATGAAAAGTTGTATGAAGATGAATACAAAAGCAGTTCAGTTCAGGTTATCTTCTGTGCTTTCAATTCGTAGATGAAAACCGTCTGATTCAAATTATAGAATTTCACTTCTGATGTAATCTCCTTACTTTGTAAAGAAAGGCGATGGGGTATTTGTTAGAAGATCAAGTCAATTTGGCAAAGATGAAGCTCAATTATGGCCAGCATCGCAGAGATTGGACTATTTTCAGTGTCTTTCTTGCAGGTTCATACCAGAGGAAAGCTTTGAGAACAGCAACCGTAGACACAAGAATGCTTCAGCTGTTCTTTCAAGAAACTTTGTTGGAGCTATTACAACTATAGGTTCATCAGATATTCTAAGTGACTGTGAATTCGCTATTCGTGTGATTACTAAAGCTTGGTTGAACTCTCCTGGTGATCCTCTAATTCAAGAAGCACTGACACAGCCTAGAGTAGTTCAAGCTATGCTTGAGGTGTTATTTTCCTCAACTAATGATGAGATTCTTGAATTGATCATATCAATTTTAGCAGAATTAATAGGAAGGAATGGCGCAATTAAACAAATTATACTGAACTCTGATCCTCAACTAGAAATATTTGTGAGGCTTCTAAGAAGCACTAGTCTGTTTCTAAAGGCTGCAGTTCTACTTTATCTATCACAACCAAAGGCAAAGCAGATGCTATCTTCAGAATGGGTGCCATTAATCCTTCGAGTGCTGGAATTTGGAGACAAATTGCAGACCCTCTTCACAGTACAATGCAGTCCTCAAGTGGCAGCATTTTATGCTTTGGACCAACTTCTTACTGGTTTTGACGAAGACAAGAACTTGGAAAATGCCAGGCAAGTACTTTCACTAGGAGGGTTGACCCTGCTAATGGCAAGGATCGAAGGAGAGGTCCACGAGAGAAACAATGCTGTTATGATAATTTCATGTTGCATCCGTGCCGAAGGAAGCTGCAGAAGTTTCTTAGCTGACAACATAAATAAGACTTCATTACTTGAACTCATTGTTGTTGGAAGTAAACAAAATTCAAGTGGCTATGCCTTGTCTGTGCTGGCCGAGTTGCTCTGCCTTGAGAAGTATGTGCTTATCACTTACCTTTCTAGATTTTTTCTTCTTGGTTTACCTTTTTTCTTCTATCTGAAAATGTTAAGAGGACTTAAATTTGATACCAGAAGAACAAAGACTTTAAATTTCTTAAGAGGACTTAAAGATGGATGGGGTGGCATAAACGTAATGCACGTTTTCTTCATCTACCTTGAGAAGGCTCCACCTGAAGAACGCCCTATAGTTGCAGTAATATTATTGCTGCTTGATCTTATGGTAATTCTTTTTCATCCAACTTAGTAGTGCTTTATGGAAATATTGGTTGTGAACAATGGTCTAAGTTCTGTGACTTTCATTATTTTCAATAAGGTAACTTATGGCTTCTCTATGATTGATTTACATGTCTTGAAGAGTTCACAAATGCAATAGCAGTTGTGTTGCAGGAAGATCCTTTCAAGGGAAGCTTATATAGATCAGAAGCAATTCAGGCACTTGTAACAGCTTTGAATTGTCAAACATGTGATGATAGAGTGCAACAGCAATCCGCACGAGCTCTATACCTATTAGGAGGTCACTTTTCTCATTCAGGGGAACCATTAATGGAAAATTCTCTTTTAGAAAAAGCAGGTTTCAGAGAAATTTGCTTTGAAGATTCATATCCGGGCAAGGAAAATGTGGTTTATGATTCAATTCACAAGGTAGACTTTGGTTAAAAGCCTGTAGTTTAATTAGGATGCACTAAGAGTGTATAAAAAAAAATTAGATTGTCATGCCATACATATATATGGTAGGATCTTTGAATCAGTAATTACTATAATCAGTAATTTCTAATTGATTAACAGTATAAAAATGCCTACACACGTTAAACTTAAAGTAAAAACTACAATCATTCAATGCACAATATTTAAATTATTTGTCTTTGTTCCATATATGAGAGCTTGCTTCCAGTACTCACTGTTCCTATTTTTAGCACATCAAAATTGTTGATTGATTGTGTCACTTACTAGAATGTGGAGGAAGAGGAAGAAGCAGAAAGTTGGCAAAAAAGAAAAGCCCTTGTCTTGTTCAACAATGGATATAAGAATTTGCTATCAGCACTTGCAGATACCATAGCCAATGGAATCCCATGTTTAGCACGAGCAAGTCTCATAACCATTTCATGGATGAGCACCTACCTCGATTTAATCGAAGATACAATGTTGCCACCAATGGTATTCTCAATCTTAAGACCACAATTACTACAATCCTTGGATTATGATAAAGATGTTGAGGAAAGAGTGCTAGCATCATATTCATTGCTTTATCTTGTCAAATATTCAGGTATGAAAACTTTAACCATCTCCTAAGCTATACCAAACTGTAACTTAGATCCTGAAAGGATTAGCAGTCTGCATTTTCTCCCACACTTTTATGTTTTGTATCATGGTTTCTTCCATGAAAATAAAAGTACATAAAACTATAAATTTTCAATTACATGGTACTGGTGTAAAACCCTTTTTAACTGTTGCTGTTAACTTCACAAAAATATACCTGCATAACAGGTTCTTATTATAAAATGTAATATCCTTTTTTGAATGTTCTTTATTCTCATTTGTCCTTTCTATCAGGATGTGTCTCCGATTTACCATCATTGGACAAAGACTCATTCACACATCTCCGAAATCTCTCCCTAGTGACTTGGACGGCCAACGAGCTCATCGCGATCTTCTCAAAAAGAAGCTTGCCATTGAGACAATGATTAGCAAGAAGCTTCATTTTGTTGAATCTTCCAAAGTTCTTTCTTTTTTATTATATATGTGAGATTGTACCAATCCTTGTCCTGTATAGTTGATTAGCTTGAAAGGGAATATCTGTATCAAAGGAAACGTAATATCTGCTTTATTCAATATAGCTTATGATTTCACTTTCTGAGAAGCTTGCTTAGCCAAATATACTACTCAATAATAAGGTAACACAAAAGTGTGACTAAAATTGACTTCAGTATAGTACACTTGGGACATGTTTGGACAACTTTCTCCATAAACACTTATGCAAGAGAAAAATAAGAAACTAAAATGGAAGTTTTCACATAAGTTAAAACCACTATATAAGTTAATATCACAAAATCAACTTGTAAGCTAAGGATTAAAATCCAAAGTGTCATCCCTCTCACTTCAATGAATGAACATGATAGGCTCTAAATAACTCTGAAAACATCTTTATGGGTAAGTGTTAAGAAGTAAACTTTAAGTCTAACTCAACCTCACAGAACCGGTTTGTAAAGTGAAGTTTGCAGCCATTTATATACTCTAAATTGACCTTACCTCTAATTGATGTAGGATTTCTGAGAATAAGTTTATGTATAATCCAATTATAATGGTTAGGACTGTACTTACTTATATATTATAATTTGATTTTATTCGTAATTGACGTGTGATTTGAAAAAAATTACACTTTTCCTTTTGATTGGAACATGTCTTCTACGAAAAAGAAGTGTTAGGACATGCTACTTGGCATGGTGTGGATCTCAGTGTTTATGTTTGTTCCTAGATAACAAAATTTGTACTAATGCCACATTGTCTTTTATTCACCCCCTCACGTGGTTAACAGAAGAAATAAAAGACAAAAGAGGGAACTTCAATTTTTATTTTATTTGTTTACACATGGATAACAAGTTATCTCTTACTCCGTTCTTCATGTGCAACTGTTTTTTCCAGACTGCAACAGGGTGAGCATCCATCTCTTCTTATAAACAGAATCTGCTGAATAAAATAAAATCTCCATTTGTTGTCAATAATAGTAGACAAACTGCATCAAATAATTTGACATGTAATTGGATCATTCATTACAAGAAACCAATTTGGAGGGAACATTTCTTTAATTTTTTTCGTAAGCTCCAAACTGAAAAATTGGCCTTCTAACATGATATGACCATTCTAAATTGTAAGAAAACCTATACCTATATAGCCTATGATAACTACCAAATATATCATTGGTGCCTATGTAGCTGTAGTACAATAGGAGTTTACTCATTCTACCAGTATTTTGGAGCAAAAGATAAAAAAACTGATATGATAAATCCTCTTATTGAGGCATCAAGCATGATCCAATTGGGGGACCCCAAATGCATTTTTACACTGAATCTCAAAATGAATGAATAAATGTTTCATATATGTTGATTTTGCTATAAGTTGAGAGCCATTATGATAATGGGTATCCCCATCAATACGTTTGTTGCATTGTCCTGTAATGCATATGGGAGAAACCCATGCCTACGCAAAAACAGCATCACTGCAAAAGAAGATAGCAATCTAAGCCACAATATAACAGAAATTACATAAAAAATATCTATGGTCCCCTTTCTTCCTTCTTCCAATGTTCACGTCATCACGTGCCACTCTTTATTGCAGTTTCTTAACAATGCGGTCTCAAAACTTGGAGGATATATCAACCACACTTCATAATCGGTTCAAGAACATGGCATCTAAGAGAATATAAAGGAGGGACCACAAAAAGGGAATTGCATATGGTTAACACAAATCGTGAAAAAAAGCATTTTGAATTGATAAGTTTAGACTTTTGTAAGATTCCTTTTGAAATCACAATTCAAAGTTAGTAGAAATTCAGTCTGAGTTAAAAGTATAATATTGATAAAAATGAGTAACGTGAATAATATATAAGCGAAAAAATTCATAAGCTTGTTCCTTTTATCTTTGGTTTTGTTTGGATGATATAATTTAGATTTTATACTAAAATATTATAATTCGGATAAAGTAATTAGAAAAATTTAAATGGAAAATGACACTTGAACAACCATTTTTGACAACATTTAGACACGCACACACGTGTCAAAATCTGAGTGGTCCAGTTGGAAAAATTAAATGAAAATGGACCACTCAGATTTTGACACGTGTGCGCGTGTCTAAATGTTGTCAAAAATGGTTGTTCAAGTATCATTTTCCAATTTAAATTTAAGAAAGTTTGGAAGGAATTTTAAATGAATAGAATAGAATATCCTAAAAGATATAAAAAAAATTATTTTTCTTTCACTCTGTATATAAAAGTTGAATCAAGTTAGTTTGTACTAATGACAAAAATGAAAAGAATGTTTTTTTATCGTATCTTGGAAAGGTATGAAAATTGAGAGATGCAAATAATATTTTTCTAATACTAAAAACAATTTATCAAACTTCTCTTGAAATTTAAGAGTATTAGACAACTATTCATGAAGAATTACATTTATTCATGAATAATTATAACCAATAAAGAGTTACAATACAATTATTAGTGAAGAGTTACAACCATTCATGAAAAGTTACAATTTTATGAAAAAAATGTACCTAATTAGAATCTGGTATCTCTTGGATTTGAATTGTAACACCCCAAAATATAAAACATCTCACACCCAAATTTATTTCATTAATAAAGAAAACATCGTACAATATTACAATCCTCCATTTAGGAGTAACATAGTTCACACTAGAAATACATTATAATTTCACACATAAATAAAACACTCTTAATTTTATGTATGTTTTATTTTTTTTTTCTTAAAATATTCTTCATTTTTCTGCTGCTTCCTCCTTCACTTGAATTGGTTCAGACGTCGTTCCCTCATCTGCTCCCGTATAACAAAAACATTATACGATCATCGCAAAAATAAGATTTTTCCGGCACAAACAAACAAGTAAGGGTGAGCTACCATGCAACATTCAAAGAAAAACATTACACTATTGCTATACGTAATACATTCACCATAAATTCATGTAAAATGCAATTATCATTCTAGACTCTATTATCCGGATATAATGTTGATGGAAGTCTCGGGTGGTCATGCACTTGCGGTGATTTCAACAACAAAAATTTTGGCCAAATATAATATATCATATCACCCACAAGGTTAATCCATTAATGTCTATAAACATAGACTAGGACCTCCTACTACTCTCACCACATAACACATCCTTCTCTAATTGATACTGGAAGATTATTAGAGTTTTAGGATAACCACCAACAACAGGACCCTCAACATCAACATATACACTAATACCATACCAATATAGAATCTCTCCATGAGACTCATATCATGCTCATTTTCCTCAACTCATGTCATACTATTACAAAATCTCCTCATAAAACTCATATCATGTTCAGATTCATAATTTCATATCAACATCATAAAATACATTCAACACAGAAATCATACAAGATAAATATATTACAAACAAATTAACAATAATAAAATCTTACTATAAATAGTCAACGGAGAAGAATCAAATGTTTGACAATCATTAAAATAAACTTAATAAAAACTCTTGGGGAAACAAGAAGTTGAATCTGGCAGAGCCGGTTAGACAACTTCTCATCCTTCCAAGAATACAACGTAATTAAATAATAAGAATAATGACAGGTTTGGGGAAATAAGAAGTTGAATCTGGCAGAGCCGGTTAGACAACTTCTAATCCTTCCAAAAATAAAAACGAATAAGGGAAACAATATAAAGTATGGGGAAACAAGAAGTTGAATCTGGCAGAGCCGGTTAGACAACTTCTCATCCTTCCAAGAATACAACGTAATTAAATAATAAGAATAATAACAGGTTTGGGGAAATAAGAAGTTGAATCTGGCAGAGCCGGTTAGACAACTTCTAATCCTTCCAAAAATAAAAACGAAAAAGGAAAACAATATAAAGTATGGGGAAACAAGAAGTTGAATCTGGCAGAGCCGGTTAGACAACTTCTAATCCATCCATATAGGCAATTAATAGCATACATATGCATAACATAATCAACATCACATTTTACAACTATCACACTTGGATCTAAGCACAAAAGCATGTTCTCATCAAAAATTCAAAATCATACAGAAACAAAATACTTCACACTCAAGATTTAAGATCAACCAAAAGCAACATATACAAGACTCAAAATAATACCAAACAAAATGTAACTCCCCTTACCTCTATTCCAGACTTAGGTTCCTCTTCTCAAACCGTTCTCCAGAAACTTCTAGAATTTCCCCTCTTCAACTAGAATTTCCTCCAACTCTCTCCTCTCACAATTTCCCTAGAATTTTGGTGCAAATCTTCATCCTCCCCCCCTTGGCTATTTATAGCCAAAAAAATTTACTATTCATTTTTACTATTCATTTTTACTATTCACTTTTACTATTCATTTTTACTATTCAAAAATTATTTTTTATTCACCATTCTTATCTCTGAATAATTGATTCTACGTGGAGTGTCCTCTTCCACAATTTATTTTAATATTTTTTTTTAACTATTCACTATTCACTATTCACTATTCACTATTTACTATTTACTATTTACTATTCACTATTTACTATTTACTATTCATTCATTTTTTTTTTTAACTTTTAAAATAAATTCTCAAATTTTTAAACTCCTTCCTTTGAAATTATTATTATTGTTACCTATCATAAATTTTAATTTATTTTTTTCTTACCATACTTTTATTAACTTTATAAAAATAAAAATAAAACAACTATTTATTAAATTTAAATATTTTTCATGGGTCTTACATGAATGATGACTGATCAACATCTATATAAATGGATCATGTGCTCTATTGATGTATAGATAATAAAGAGATTTTTCTCTGCATTTGGTCATTCACTTAACACACAAATCAATTCGTAAGAATTTTATTTGACGTTAATACTAAGAGTGAGTATTATAGTTGTATTTCTTTTTTCTATCTCAAAAGCGGATTTCGTGATCTTTTTCACTCTTATAAGGGACGAAATATTGTTTTTAGAAAAGTGTGTATTCACGCCTAGAAGATTATATCAAGTCTACATTGTTGTTCATCTTGTTTCCCTAGAGTTCTTGGAAAATTATTCCAACACCTTCAATTAAATTAATCATGTATACCATTAAATTTTTACTTAAATTACTCCTTTATTTTATTAAATTGATAGATAAATCTCTACAAATTAATAATCTACTAACCTAACCAAATCAAGGAATAGCCTTCAGATTAATCTAGAATTCACTTTAATGGGGTTTACCTTACAAGCCATATTTCCATACTCGATATACCTTCATCTCTCGCTGACAACAACCATTTTTGTTTTTCCTTTTTTTCTTATTATCTTCTTTAGATTCACAAGTTCACGTCAGATATTCCCACAAAAAAAAGGTTTTGGAAAAAATAGATGATAGGCCATTTTTTTTAAAATCCAATTAATTGCTCATAATAAAAAAATTATTAATATTAAATATTGGTCTAAGAGGTCAAATCAATTGTAGAAATAAGTGTTTATTACATAAAATAATAATATTTTCAAATATGAACAAAGACAAACTTAAAATCAAGTAAAAATTATAACTTAACTTTTACTTCCTGCACCCATCAATTTCTTCACGCACCAGCTCAAATTTCAAAATGACTATTTTACCCTAAAATATGGTTCGGAAGTTTTTCGGAAAAAGCTTTCCTAAACAAGTTTTTGGGTTAAATATAATTTCGAGGACTAAAACGAACGTTTCGAAAAGAATGAGAACCAAATTGTATCTTACTTTAAAACAGGGACGAAAACCACTTTAGAGACTAAAAACATATTTAACTTCAAGTTTTTTTTTTCACTCTTTTTCTTTTTCTGCAGCATTTTTCCTTTTTTTTCTCTCTACAATCGTGATGATGATGGAAGCGGGTGGTGGGTGGTGGTAATTATAAATATTTATTTATTTTTTCTTTATTATGAAGTGCAGTTAATAATTATAAGTTGAAAGAAACAATAACCTTGTAATTTTACTGAAAGACATCCCAACAAATTTTCTCTCACTTATACCTTTCAAGGTTCAGGAATTTATACTCTCTTTTAACTTAGAAGACTCATCTTCACTTAAAGACAAAATTAATTTAACTAATTACATCTATTTTTATCATGTTTTAAATCAATCAAAACAGTTTACTTTAACTAATCATTTTGATTTAAAAGAAATAAAAGAGATAAAATTAATATTAAATCTATCAGAATTAAAATGTACTTAATTTTTTAAATATGTTTACAAATAATCTGAATAGAAAAATAGATCTATTTAATGTTCAATTATACAAATATATACAACAAAACAATAAATGGTAAAAATTAAAGAAACATTAAATTATAAAACCATATATACTTTAGGATGTACAAGATGTTAAACTAAAAACATACGAAACCTTAAAAGACACATTGTGTACTTTATCCGTAGTAAGAGAGTACAATACAACTAGTCCACGAAACCTTAGTTCACTACATTCTCCACTGGAACAAAATGATAAAATTAAAATCACACGTATATCTAAACATAATCCAGGAATGGTAAAAACAATATATATATATATATATATATATATATATATATATATATATATATATATATATATATATATTTAAAAAAGATTAAAACACCCAAATGCTCTACTATTAAATTAATATAACTTGGTGATAAAAAAATAAGTGTTAGAATATTTTTGCATAGGCAAAAAATAGACTATTAAATCTCAAATTAATTTATCATGAATATTTTAAATAAATTGTTCATAAAAATGAATTTGAATGTTAGAATTAAATATAATTAGATATTATAAATATTATATATATTTAATTATTTTTTCTTTAATTTTCAGTTTATAAGTATATCTTTATTATATATAATATTTTTAAATGATACTTTGATTCATAACTAATTTCTTAACTCTATAAGAAAACGCAAATTTACATACAATTACTTGAAGTACATATCATGTGTTATTTACTATTTCTGTAATAAATTATTTCAAATTATCAGTTCAATCGTACTTATAAATTTATATTTCCAATCATCTACCTCTATTTTGTCTACCCTCTCTTGTTTATGTCTCAAAGTTATTTTTTTAAATGCTAAAATCATCTTATATATTATGTATTATCTATATCTATACTAAACCCTAAACCATAATTAATGTCACGCATATCTTTTTAGTCTATTTTTTCAAAATTTTATTGAAAATGCATAAAAAGATAATATCTTTAATTGCAAATACACTCATATATAAGAAAATAAGGTTAAATTAAATTTAGATAAGAGTACATAATAAATAAATTTAAGGTGGATAGTTTTCTTAAACTTAGGTTCATAAATCTTCAACAACAAAAAAAGTATAGTAATATTATTACTGATATTATAATATTATTGCTGATATTATAACATTCTTGGTCAATGTTGAAATAAATTTTTCATTTAATTATAATAAAAAGAAGACTTAAAATAGTACCTTACCTGCAGAGAAACTTTACCTTTTTAACTATTAATATCTTATATAAAAGTTTCCATTTGAGTCGCTTAGCTAGCATATGAACATGGGAAAAGGAAAAAGGAAAAAAGTAAACGTGCTTAAAGCTTTTCCGTAACATACGCATCTTTGGCCTTGGTTTTTGGCTCTGTTACACAGCAGGCATTCCCTCTGCAACTGCAACATCGTATCTTCCTTGTCCTCTTCCTTCACCTTCAGCTTATTCCCTCACTTTTCCTTCTCTTTTTTATGTACTCTCTCTCCTTCTACCAACTTTTCCTGTCCCTTCTTTTCTCTTTGCAACACTCAACTCTTCCTTTCTTTCCCATCTTTTATCTCAAATACTCTTTTTTGCCTCAAGGTTCCTCCTTTTTCACCTTTCATCACACCCCATCGAATCCTCACCTCCCAATTTTGTTTATTCAAGGTGGGTCATTGTATCGTGTATCTTTTGTTTTTTGAATTTCTGGGTCGTTACAGGAATAGGCTATGATGGTGTTTCTCATTTCTTCCTTTGATCAGTTGAACGTATCGCCGTGACTTATAGTCAGATTTCATTTTTTAGCACACAAATTCATAGCTGATTCTTGTGATTTTTCTTTCTTCTTCTTTTGTAGATATTCATCGTTGGAGGAGAACCCCCTGTTTCAAGTTTGTGGTTTTTCTCGTTATTCCTTTCATCCGTTGAGTCAGATTGTGGGGTCCTTCAAAATTGGGTCTTCACCTTCGAATTTGTTGGCATTGTTTCTCCACATCGATGATGATCAATTTTGTAAGTGATGCTGTAATCTGATTTTTTATGTTAAAGTAAAAAAAAATTAAAATGGTGATGCTTTGCATGGTAGAGTGAATCATTATCATACATGAAGTGTTGTCGAAGTTGTAGACCGGCGCGATGAATTCAGTAACTAGCAAATGTTTGATTTTGCTTGTTACTGTTTTGATTCTTAGAGCACTGATGTTTCCATCCTTCCCTGGTTTTGAAAGGATTGAATGGAGTAACCTTGTGTATATACGCACTCCATTGTTGAATTTCGATTTTGGAATCCGGAAAGATAAGTTTTTGGTAGCTCCCCAGATTGTCTGGGGATTAAACAACCAGAAGATTGCATTTGCAAGGGCCTGTCTTACTGCTAGAATGCTGAACAGAACATTGTTGATGCCAAGCCTCAGTGCCTCGTTGTTTTACAAAGAAATTGACCTCTTGCGACCTATTTCCTTTGACAAGATATTCCAGTTTGAGAAGTTTAATACCCTTTGTCGTGGTTTTGTCCGGTTGGGGCACTATTCAGATGTCTTGAATAGAACAGAAGTGCTGGAAATGGAAAAGGGAAGTGGCAGGAGGTGGACAGTGGAGAGAGATTTGTCACAATTGAAGGAGCATGGCAAGGGCTCTTTTGATGACCACGAGGTAATTCGGATTGTAGGGAAGAACCCTTTCTTGTGGCATGATCATTGGCCTGTGAAGGACTATGCAAGGATTTTTGAGTGCCTGTATTTGACAGAAGAGATTGCTAAGGAAGTAGACAGGGTTGTGTCTAGGATTAGAGCTGTTGGAAGAAAGATAACAGGCAACACTCAAGCAGTGGAAATTCAGAAGAATATCACCAATGATGGACCTTCTTTTGAGCCCCTTCCATATGTTGCTGTCCACATGAGGATAGAAATTGATTGGATGATTCATTGTAAAAAATTAGAACGGCGATTGAATGCTAGTCAAATCTGCAGTGACAAGAAAGAGATAGTGGAAAGAGTTAGGAACATTGCTGGTTTGAAGACTCCGGTTGTTGTTTATCTTGCTGTTGCCGATAAACTCCTCAACAATTCTTCCATACTTGAAGGTTGGGAAGATGGGTTTGTTCCTTTTGAGAAGAAAAAACTTGGAATTGATGGAATTTACAAGAAGTATCCCTATTTAATTCAGTCTGCAATCGACTACGAAGTGTGTTTAAGAGCTGATACCTTTGTGGGAAACAGTTTCTCCACATTTTCAAGTCTTATAGTTCTTGAAAGAACACAGAAGATGATAAGAATGAATGGCACCAACTTGTGTGGGGAAAATGTAAGATGGCCTTCTTATGCTTACAACATACCAGGAACATCAAATGGTCCAAAGAGATGGGTTACAAACATGTCAGAATCAAATCTTCAATCTATCAGCTATGGCACCAATCACATCTCCTGTTAACAGTGCCTTGTTTAATTAATCATTCCTGCTGCATACTTATAGAGTAGATTAAGAGTCCCTTTTTCTTGGCTCAACATTTTCACTTCTGGGCATGATTGACAACTAGAAAGAAGGATTTTGATGTAGTGAACACACATTTGAGGTACAGTTTCTCGTTATGTAAATTGAACCCACTTTTTAGGAACACGACTCTCAGGTCTGACACTGTTTTGTTGTTAAAAAACGAAACCCCTTCGAAAGGGTAAGTTTTGGTTTCTTTATACATTATGTTTATAGTTTGGGTGGTTGATTGATTGGGTTCAAGTGGGAGAGAATTGAAAAAGGTTGAGAGAAGAGTTCTATAACTGTGTCCTCTGGTTGTCTATTTTTTTATACACTTGCGAGATCACAAAGTGGACCCATTTTAGTTATTAAAGAAAAAAAAGTGGATCATTTTTAATTTTCTTCTGTGAATGATCTTGAGAATTCCATCTTTAGGAATAATCTGTTAACATTTTATTAGATTTTGTGTTTGATTCCTTTATTGATGCAAAAAGTAGTTAGTGGTTTTTGTAATCTTGAGAATTTGACTTTGGCGAGTTCTCACACTCTAACTTGTCCTTGTAGTTCACTTTTTCACGCATTCATAGAGCCATCCTTCACTCTCAAAGATTCATGTGTGTAAAAAATTTAGGAAGCGTAATCTTGTTCCTGATCTTAGCCAAAATTTAATAACAAAGGAACCTATAAAAGAGTAGGAAGAAGGCTTGCTCCTAAGCTAGAGGTGCTGGGTAGTTGAATGAATTTTGGATTTTATTTACGTATCAAAGCTTGTCGCCTCATTTTATTTGAGATACCTAACTTTTCGGTGCATAAACTTTCTTCTTATTCACACTTCAATTTAGTCACTTAAATAGAGATCGGTTTGTAGTCATTATTAGGAAGAAACTTTTATTAAAAAAAACCTTAATAGTTGTCTCCATTTTGGTCCGAAAATTTAAATTGGATCCTAACTTTTTAAAAATTTCTATATTAGGCACTTTTAAAAAAAACTAAATTGAATTAAAAATATATATACAGAAATTAAATTGAAATCAAGACAATGACATTTGGTTGTCGTTGGCCTATCATTTAATATTAACTGATTATGTGTCACTTGCGAATATGACATGTGACATCATGTAATGTTGTTTGACATGTTAATATTATTAGTATTTTTTTTTTAAAACTGACACGACTTTTTTAGGACACAATTGAAACATTTTGAAACATAAAGACTAACTTGAAACTTTCTTATGAAAGTGGAAACCAAAAGAGTAATTAAGTTTAAAAAAGTGATAACATGCCACCTCTTAAGAAAAAGTATGATACATACTAAGTATTTTAATCAACTAACCTAATAGGTCGAAACGGACTAGCCGGATAACCTATAATTTTTTTTTACTTTTTAAGTCAAACAACTCAAAAGGTCTAATAAAAATGTAAAACATTAAAATAAAATTATTGCTAGGACATTTGAATAATATTTTGTTTAAGATTTTATTTATGTGAACTTATCCACAAATGCATGAGTCAATCATTATGTGGTAGATCAACAAAATTAGTTTTTAATTTTTATGTGTAAATATTTAACCAAACTCACTTTTATGTGTCAAAATACAAAATAGACTAAAAAAAATATTATATCAAGTTGTACTCTCTACTTAATAGTTTTACTTACTCAAATTTACAACACAGTCACATTAATTGTACCTTAACTCTGTTCAACGGCTGTGAGAACCGAACGGTCACGAAATGTTTTCTGGCACGTCAACCGCTGGATCTTCTCCATCCAATTTGTCATCATATCCTATCGGTCAACTATAAATCTATAATAACAATTTTATATATTTTTTTAAAATATTATTTAAATAATTTAGTTTATTATTTGAAAAGTAATAAATGCGTAGAAAAGTCATATTAATTTATCAGATTGTTCAAGGATTTTTTTTTTCAAATTTATGATTTTTTTTTATTCTTAAAATAAAAAAGGGTTTAATAGGTTCGAAGGTCCTTATATTTGTGGGTTCGTTTCAATTGGGTCCTCCAATTTTGAAAGTGATCAATTTGGTCCCTAATTTAACAAAATTGAGTCAATAATACCCTTTCCGTTAAATGTAATGGACGGCGTTAACTTTTTAAACATGTAGCATGTTGAGGCATCCTTTTATTTGCAGGTTGCACAGTTTTATTTGAAGGATGCTTCAACATACCACATGTTTAAAACGTTAATGTCGTCCATTGCATTTAACGGAAAGGATATTATTGACTCAATTTTGTTAAATTAGGGACCAAATTGATCACTTTCAAAATTGGAGGACCCAATTGAAACGAACCCACAAATATAGGGACCTCCGAACCTATTAAACTAATAAAAAAGTATTCCATATTTGAGGACCAAAAATAATATTCCCAAAAGTAAATAAATGGTGCCATTTCTTTTTTAGATTTTCTATAATGTGTTACCTCGTACATGTTCTATTATTGCACTGATTTAATTATTTAGTCTATCTTTTCTTGATAATGTATAGTAACTAATTTCATCTCTATATTTATCTTCTCTGCTGCATTATTTTACAGTATATATATATATATATATATATATATATATATATATATATATATATATATATTATTTTTATTTTTTCTAGTCATTTCTGTGTGAGAAATTCACGATCTCTTTCACAAAATAGTAAGGTACTGTATACATGCATTTAACGAAGCTTCATTCGCGACTTCATGTTATGTTCACTTTTTTCCTTTACTTTTCAATTGATTTTTTAAAATTGTCGTGTTATATTAATTTTAATTTTGTTTTACTAATTTTATTCTATTAATAAAACTCTTTTATTTTTCATTGCAATATTAGTTGAATTTAGTGACCATGTATTTATAATGTAAATACAAGGTGGAAATATAAGAGAAAACTAGGGGGGAAATTATAGGATAATAAATACTGAAATAAATTAGCTGAGATTAAATACATTTTTATTGTTGAAAGAACCCCACTGTGTTAATATATTTTTTAGGTAGTATTATATGTTTGTTCGTTAAATATAATTAAATTTATTTATTTATTATTTTCTAAATATCATATATTCGTAAAAATGAATCTGCTTTTTATTTTATCGTTCACTTTAATTTTTTGAATAATGTGTTTTGATTATCTATTAGTAGTGTGAATATTAATCCTTAATCTTAAATCTCTCATAAATATTATATTTTAAATGGATATTTATTTTTATACTAGATTTGAAATATAAGCGTATCATAACAATGTGTTAAACTAATTTTTACCGATTAAATATTAGACAAATTATCATTTATAATATTTTTATTATGACTTGTTTTATTATTTACAAAACAAATAAGTATTTGATCTAAATGAAGAAACTTATTAACACAGCAATAATAAAATATATGTTTCAAATTTAAGTAACATTAATAAAATTAATTTTGAATTTTATACATATTAACTAAATATATTAATTCAAGTACATGTATATTTTAATAAAGTAAAAATTATCTTCATTTTTATTATAATTATAATTATTATTTTTAGAAGTAGATTTCTAGAAGCAGTAAAGTTTGATTCCATCAAAACCATAAATATAGGTCCATTTCATTATGATATTTTTCAAGTGGGATTACTCGATGATTTAACTTGATCCAATTAAATTGGATTAAACTCTACTCTTTTAATTGTGTTATAAACCATGCATATGTTGTATTTTTTTTAATCTTTATTTAGTTTGGAAAATATTGTTATAATTTATTATTAGTTTATTTCAAATACTATTTTAATTTTTGCAAATATTATGCTATTTTTTTAATTAAGTTTTCGTATTTGGAATTATATTTTTAAAAAAAAAATAGAAAAATCTTGACACAATCTAATTGAACCTGTTTAAGAATAAATTATGTTGGGTTGAGTTAAAAAAAATGCAGAAATTCAACTTCTTATGTTCCTTTAGCAGGCTGATTAAGGAGTTTCTACAAATTCTACTCACTCATAAATACCTATACAAGCTCCGACGTTTATGAGTACAACAAAACAAAAATATAATACACGAAAACTCATTCGCACAAAAAATAAAATACAATTACTTGAAAACAAAATTACTAGACATTGTTTTCAATTTTTTTAGTTTTATTTTCTAATTAAATTATTCTACTCTTTAATAAATTAAAACTAATAAATTTATTTATTTAATAAAATAAATAATTTACTATTTTTTATTTTAAAACACCTAAGTAACTTATCTTTTAAAATAAAAATTACATATTTTTTACAAGATTATATATATGTATACATATTAAACGATATTAATTTTCTCTTTCATTAATTAATTATATATATTTAATATAATAAAAGCATGAATAGAGGTGTTTTTGCTAATAATATTAATTCAAATATATTTTTATAATTTGGTTGAATGATAAATATATGAATAAAGCATTGTGAAGGAATGTGGGTAGTGTGGTTTTTGAAAAAGAAGAAAAGGGACAGGGCATTTTGGTGAGTGGAGTGAATTCCTATATAATCTCTCTCCATTTCAAATCATTCTCCTATTGTCCTTTCTCTAACCCTCACTCCTTCCACTAATGGAAACTGGTGCTGGCGGTAGCCAAGCCCAACGAAGCGATCACACCGCAAGAGGAATTCCGCCACCGCAACCGCCCGAGGAACCGAATCTGCGGCCAGAATGCCGAGGACCAAGTGGAACTGAGCCGGACCTCATTTTGCAACCTGAATGGCGCCGTCGAAGACCAAACGCTCCTCCTTCCGAACCTTCCAACCGTGACGGAGAAAAGGAAATTCTTCTCCAACCAGAATGGAGGCGCTCAAAGCCAAGCGCGAGTGCCAGTGCCAGTGCCAGTGCCAGTGCCAGTGCCAGTACTAGTGTTTGGGAACCTGAATGGAGACGATCGAAAACAAGTTCAACGGCATTTCCGTGGGACCAGAATTACAGTGTTCGCAAACCTAGTGCGTCGAGTTCCAGTGGCGTTGAAAGACGCGGTGACCCTAACGACCTTTGGCGAGCTGCTCCGGCTACAGGTATATTCATTGTTCGAGGAAATTATTTGTTCCTCTCGCTACTTGCTCTCCGTGTTCATGTTTTAAGACTGTGAATAGGGATTGTAGAAACTACCGAAAGATTCCTCTCGTGGCAGGTCAAAACATGGAGTGTTAGTGTTCACCCTATAATCATTCATTACAGTGGACACCAAGTAAATTAGCATTGAAGTCGATGAAAGAGAATAGTCATTTCGTATTAGCCTTTTAAACTTGTGAAATTCTAATAAGTTTTTGAAATTGCAAACTGTTGATCATAGTAATTCCAAATTGAAAATAATCTGTACTAAGTAATAATTCTAACATATGTTTAACCAAACTGATAGTAAGATGTGTTTAGAAATTGTGTGATTATTTTGTTGATTTGTTTTTTAGCTATTTATTTTCCTTGCAGATTCCGTTGTTCCCAAGCTGGAAAAACTACAAATATCAAAACAGTTACCTACATCAACTTATACTCATGATAAAAAGGATAGAATATCACCTATTCAGAGACCTGATAATGGTGGTACGATAGCAATTCTAACTAGCAGACTCCGTGTCAATCATTTTCCTGTTAAGTTTGATCCAGAGCGTACCATAATGCATTATAGTGTTGGTGTCAAGCCTAAGGTTTCTTCAAAATTTGGTCAGCCTCAGAAATTATCAAAGTCTGATCTATCCATGATCAGAGAGAAACTGTTTTCTGACGATCCTGAGAGGTTGCCATTGGAGATGACTGCACATGACGGTGCAAAAAATATTTATAGTGCAGTACAGTTACCAGAAGAGACCTTTACTGTGGAGATCGCTGATGGAGAGGACGAAAAGATCATTTCGTATAGTGTTACATTAACTCTTGTTAATAAACTCAGGCTTTGCAAGCTAATGGACTATCTTAGTGGGCATAACCTCTCCAATCCTAGGGATATTTTACAAGGTATGGATGTGGTGGTGAAAGAGAATCCTGCTAGACGAACTGTTTCTGTAGGAGGACGCTATTATCCCACAAATCCTCCTGTAGTAATGAAGGATCTTCACCATGGGATAATTGCTGTTGGGGGATTTCAGCATAGTTTAAAGCCTACATCTCAGGGTCTGTCCTTATGTGTAGACTACTCAGTTCTGGCTTTTCGAAAGGGAATGCCAGTCTTGGATTTCTTGCATGAGTGTATTGATAACTTTAAATTGGATGAATTCGAAAAATTTAGGAAATCTGTTGAGGATGCACTTGTTGGATTGAAAGTCAGTGTGACTCATCGTAAAAGCAATCGGAAATACATTATTTCAAGATTAACTCCTATGACTACAAGGTATGTCACTTTTTCCATTGATAATACCGGTGGATGGAATCGCCCAAAGGATGTTAGTCTTCTTACCTTTTTTAAAGACAAATATGGAAAGGAAATTATGTACAAAGATATTCCTTGTCTAGATTTAGGTAAAGACAAGAAGAACTATGTACCCATGGAATTCTGTGTTCTAGTTGAGGGCCAAAGATATCCCAAAGAGCGTCTGGGTAGTATTTCTGCAAATACATTGAAAACAATGTCACTTGCTCACCCAAATGAGAGGGAGTGTGCAATACATAAGATGGTGCAGTCTAGTGATGGACCTTGCAGGTAAGGGAATGTTATTCCAATTGCATTACTTCTTTATGTTTGGAACTTGCATTATCACATTCCTGGATTCTTAGTTACAGTTACATGTGATGTCAATGATGGATTTAGGTCACGCGTACTTATTTAAAGACTAAATTACAAGTTTCGTGCCCTCTACAATTGAGCCCACGAGCAGATTAGGCATAGGGTTTTAAAAGGTGAAAATGATCCCCTAAGCTTCATACTCTTTGTGAAAAACATGTCAACCAAGCATGGAATATCTACCAGGTGCTAAGTGCAAGACCCTCAATAAGTTTGGTCCATATGCTCTGGTGGTACTAACTGCCAACGGGGAAGTTGGATAATTCTTTGGGTAGTTTAAACAAGAAACATAGTACTAGGATGGACAACCGTAGTTGGTAGCGGGAAACAAGTACACTTCATTGAACCTATTAATACCAGGAAAATGAAGACTGTTCCTTGAAGTACAATAAAATTGACAGTTATCACGTGACATGAATCACACTGCTAATGCGACCCCTCACGAAATTAGGAAAATTATATTATTAAATTCCAGATGAAATACATATGAAGTTACTTTTCTTAATATTATGACAGTGGTTAATTTCAAACCAGGAAATTATCAACAAGATGCTCAGCTGTGTAGCAATTGTTCTAGTTTGCATGTATAAATGCAAACGTGCACATACTTGTATTCGTTACCTTGTAATGCTTTTGTTAATATATTCGTGGTTATATGATTGGAACACTATCTTCATCTTCTCATTTGTAGGAGACACGTCTCATTACAATGTTTTCATTTGGCAGGGGTGGTTTTACTCAAAATTTTGGAATGAGTGTCAACACAACTATGACAACTATAGTAGGACGAGTACTTGGCCCTCCAGAATTAAAGTTAGGTGATCCAAATGGAGAGACCATTAAATTAACAGTGGATCTGGAGAAATGTCACTGGAATCTTGCTGGAAGATCAATGGTGGAAGGTAAACCAGTTGAGCATTGGGGCATTATTGATTTCACTAGTCTTGGGCCATTTAGGTACAAATTAAGAGGCAAGGATTTCATTCAAAAGCTTATAGGCAAATACAAGAAATTGGGTATATACATGCAGGAGCCCATTTGGTATGAAGAATCTTCAATGAAGATACTTGCGAGTTATGATTTGCTATCTGAGTTACTTGAGAAAATTAACAACATTTGTAAATATAACCAAGTACACCTGCAATTTCTTATGTGTGTAATGGCTAAAAAAAGTTCTGGATACAAGTACCTCAAATGGATTGCTGAGACCAAACTTGGGATAGTAACACAATGCTGCTTGTCTAACGGTGCGAATGAAGCAGAGGACAAATTTTATACCAATCTGGCTCTCAAGATCAATGCCAAACTTGGAGGCAGTAACGTGGAGCTCAGTAATGGGCTCCCTTACTTTGTGGGTGAAGGACATGTGATGTTTTTAGGGGCTGATGTCAACCATCCTGGTTATCAAGACACCAGGAGTCCATCAATTGCTGCTGTGGTCGCTACTATTAACTGGCCTGCTGCAAATCGTTATGCAGCACGTGTATGCCCACAATACAATCGAAGTGAGAAAATACTGAGCTTTGGGGATGTTTGCCTTGAGCTTGTTTCATGCTATAGGAGTATGAATGGAGTTAGGCCTGAAAGAATTGTTATTTTTCGTGATGGGGTGAGTGAGTACCAGTTTGACATGGTTCTTAACGAAGAACTGCTTGATTTGAAGAGAGCATTTCAAAGAGTAAACTACTTTCCAACGATCACTCTTATTGTGGCACAAAAACGACATCAAACTCGATTTTTTCCAGAGGGCTGGAGGGATGGATCTTCTAGTGGCAATATATTACCAGGAACAGTTGTGGACACAAGAGTTATACACCCTTTTGAGTTTGACTTCTACCTTTGTAGTTACTATGGAAACCTAGGTACAAGCAAGCCTACTCATTACCATGTTTTATGGGACGAGCACAAGTTTACATCTGATGAATTGCAGAAGCTCATATACGAGATGTGCTTCACCTTTGCCAAGTGCACTAAACCTGTATCTTTAGTTCCTCCTGTTTATTATGCTGACCTTGCTGCTTATAGAGGACGATTATACCATGAAGCAAGGATTGGGATGCAATCTCCAAAGCCAGCAAAAGATGCTTCCTCACTCTCACGAACCACTTCATTTGAACAGGGATTTTACGCGCTGCATGCTGACCTACAAAACATAATGTTCTTTATCTAAAAGGACTTCAGGTCCACTCTTCCACAACTTGTGCAAAAACTTTATACCTTCTCTCTGTTTATACATGTATTGCATATTCCGCCTTTTCCGCTCGAAATAGTCAAGTTTGTACGCGAATCTATAAACTCTGTCTTCAAATCATCTTTTTTTTTTTTTCTATTATACTTTTTTATTTTTATTCGCAAGGCATATCTGTACCATCTAATCAAACCTTATCATGGCTAATATCCAAAATACTTTAGATGATATGTAATGTTTCATTTTACAAAAAGAATCCCAGAAGACGAACCTTATCTCTTGGAAATTAAACAACTAGTTAAGTTATATTAAAACCAGTCCAAACAAAATATTCTTGTAATGTTTATAAGTTTTTTTTTTCTTAACTTTTTTTTACTTGAGCAATGTGTAGTTCTTGTGTGTATTACCTGTGTAATTTTGTCATCATGCTCATGTGATTTGTTTGAGTAGAGATATGATCACATATATTAATAATATTGTAATGACTAAATTAAACCCATGTATGCATATATACATAGGGTTGATAATATTATTTTTAAATGTCCAAGACTAGTATTTTCATTAAATTGATTAGGTCAAATTGGACTTTAAACGGTTGAGTCTCCCAAAATATTGCAACTTAATTGAAATTGGTATTTTGGTTGATATTACTTAGATAGTGGATTAAATGAGCTTAGTCAAACTAATCCGTAAACTTATGAGTGGGTTTACTTTTTAAAATAATAATAATTCAAAAAATAAAAATAATATTATTTTTATAATACATATTAAAAATTATTTATTAAGTTACTATAATTTTAAACTAAAGTTAATTTCATCAATATAACTCACAGTTTAAAATATATACTTTATTTTTAATAGTTAGATTAAAAACCATTTTTAGAATTTTTAAATATGTTAAAATAGTCTATTAATCCAATATAGGATCACACACACCTGATAAAAAAAGTCATAATTGATTTAAAATATGAATTGAGTCGTGGAAAAATACTATTTGACACCCTTCTTTATTTATTATTTAATATCTTGTTAACAATATAATATAAATTAAAATATTTAATAAAAATTAACAAAAACATATATAAGTTTATTGTATAAAGAGGACTTTTGAAGGTTACACTACCTTGGATTGTTACATTCCATCACACCTTTTATTAGACACCTCAAGTGAAGTTTCCTAGTGAATCCTATCCACTCATTTTAGAACCAATGAATCCTAACCGTTAGAATTCATTCCCAGGTGGTAGATCTCCCACCCTCACTCATCATCGTTCGTTTACAACACTCAAAAAGTTATTTCTTAGGATTTCCGATTTCCTACGTTCGGCTACTTTCTTCCACAAATACTGCTTCAACTAAATATTTATTTCTTGTTTGAGAAACAGTTTCTTATGAATAAAAAAATGTTTTCTTTACCTTATATCGAAACAAACTTGAACTGTAAGTAAAAGAAAATTTGAAACAACACCTCAAATTTTATTGTTTTATTTTCAACTAAAAATATTAAAATTTAAATATTTATATAACACTAATAAGATAAAAATTCATCCATACAAAATTCAGAATATCTTCGATCTTAAACTTTAAAATAATAGATTTATTAGTTTTTTTTTATGAATTACCCAAGTTTTTCACTTTTATTCAATATAAAACTGAAATTAATTGCATTTCTAATCCAAAAATGGTTCAATACTAAGAATAGTGAAAAAAGAATTATTTGAAAATAGCATGGAAATAATTCTATTTTCTTGGAAAGTCTCTTTTTCTATAATTCGTACAAACACGATACTATTGTTTTAATGCTTCGTAACAAGTTAAATTTGGTTTTGCCCCTGACATGTTTAACATAATGTCATTATCATCGATAACATCAGCATTTTTAACAAAAATTGACTATACAAACTGTATAGTAAGATATTTATTGAATAAAATATCTTAGATATTTTAAGCGGTTAAGATATTTATGAGTAACTAACCACATTTTTAGGTAAGGTTATTTTTATTGGCATATAAATACAATGACAGGACAAAAGTCCAGAGACGTTCCCTCTACGTTCCAGAGACTCTAGATAATATTCTAGGGTGATATTATAATCACTCTCTTCAGAGCTGAGGCTCCATAACTCACATCTGACTTGAGCGTCGGAGAAAACATCTACACCGAAACAGAAACTAAAACAAATACTTTAAAAATTACTTAAAAACATAATGGTTTTTTATAAAAAGTAAACACAAATGTTAAATGCAAACATATTTAACTACTATGTGGCAAAACCCTTAAATTCTGTTTTAGTGGAAGCCAGGTGTAGGTGTAGGTGTAAGGGTTTTGAAATTCAGAAAGTGGAAGACAGGTGTGAGCAGTCGAGTGAACAATCGGTTTCGACGGTGGTATATAAATCAAGTTTTCAGATTTTCGTGTCACTTTTCTGCATGCACCGATCATCAATCAGGCAACGCTTGAGTCCTCCTGGTGTCAATGGCTTCACTTTGCACCAATCAAGTTGTTGTTTTGAGTTGGTAAGTTATCCTCTTCTTAGAACGTCTGTTTCTGGCACATGCAAGTCAAGTTTCTGGTTGCATGAGTTTATTACCTCCTTATATTAAATTCTGATCACATTTCTGGTCTTTTGTTTGATCTAGTTTCATCAATCGGTGAACCACAAGTTTATAAGATTTTGGTGGTGAGCTATTTACTACAATTGTGAGCGTTCGGTTAAGTTAAGAGGTAAGAGAAGCTTGTAATTTAATTGTGATTCTCTGTTTTGAATGGTTGCATGTTTGAATGATGTTTTGTTTAGTTATTTGGTTGATATGAACTATCAATGTTATTCTATGTTCGTTTTATGTGTTGATGATTAATAAATGGTGTGAACTGGGTAGGAATGGAACTTGATCATGATTATGCAGTATTTGTGCAGAATTCATTAATTGTCGCCGAGAGTCATTCGTGACCGTTTGGTTTCTCTTGGTGTGTTCAGTCTTAACTGCGTTCGGTCTAAGTATAGTTTTCTATTTCTACTTAGTAATCAGCCTAGTTAAGGTACTCAATATAATTTAAATCTTAGATACTATATTTATCCTCAGTTATAAATAAGTGTTTCGTAGTTGTGCGATCAAATCTATTTATTCATTTTATATAAGCTCAGTAGTGCTCGGTCTCAATAGTGCTCAGTCTTGTACTAGCACTCGGTCTGTATTGGTAATCATACTTTAAATTCTAAGTGTTCAGCCTAAGTCTATAGTGTTCGGCCTAAGCTGATAGTGTTCGACCTAAGCCAATAGTGATCGGTCTAAGACATTAGTATTCGTTCTAAATCATAAGGGTTCGGTCTAAGATTTAAGTTCTCGGGTTTAACTTTAGTATTTGATTATTCTAGTGTTCGACCCTAAAATCGTGTTCGACTCATGCTTAAGTCTTGCTCTTTAAATGACCACTCGGTCATGATCATATATGGGTAGTGATTTTCCGTCCAGTCTTGTTCATAAGATTTGTGGATCTTTTTGTTCGATCGTTCTCAAGGGTGGTGTTGTTTTACTGTTCGATTTGATTTGTATAAATGAAGAAGTATGATGACATTAAAGTATGATGTGATTTGTATTATATGGATATGAACGAGTGTTCCAAGGAGGAATATCTCATGGATGGTTATTGAATGGTAAAGTATGAATGTGGTTATAGCTTAACTGGCGTTTATCCTGATATTCTGTGATTACTCATTCTCAAGTAGAGAAGAGTAACTCATGTGTGAGAATGGCAGGAGGTCCTAGTCCATAAGGTGAACTTGGGCGAGGTATAACGGACTAACCTTGGGTGGCAGCTGTTGAGGGCATCCCAGCTACTACACCATCTGGGTGCATAAACGTCGTAGCTACATAATTCATACAATCCGGATAAGTCAAGTCAGTGGTTGTTCATTGCATGTAAAATTCCTGTCGATTATTGTTATGAAATTGCACGTGTGATGATTTTATGCTATATGTGAATCTGTTCGATTTTTATGACTAATTAAATTACATAAGCTTACTCTACTCTCTTGTTTTGTCTATGTTGTTCGTTCGGTCATCCTTCCTATTGCAATGATCATCTTGTGGATGTGAGCAGAAAGGGACGAGGGTTCGCTGGAAGAAGCTTTGGAAGGAGAGAATATTGAAGTTGTACCTTAGGACCGTTCGGTCAGTAGGATTAGTATTATTTTATATCACTATTCGATTTAAACGTAGTTTTGGAACCGTTCGGCTTGTTCTTCTAATCTGTAGAAGACTTTATTAGTTATTGTAAAGTTAAAAATGATCGGCATTTTCAGTTTATCTAGAACTCTTATTGTAAATATGATAATTGTACTCTTAAAATACTTTAATAACTCATGGATAACTGGTCTTCTGTATTATTATATGTGATAGATCTATAATATAATTTATACTATATTTTGGGATGTTACACTATGTACATACAAAAAAAATATTTTTAAGAGTAAAACATATATAATCTTTATACATACAATAAAAATAATTATCCATGTTATTTTTTTATGGTAGACCACTTGTATTTTTGTGTTATATTTTTAATTTAATTAATAATTTGGTTTGCATATTCAAAATTTCATATTTAGTATAATTTTTTTTACATTTATTTTTTATTTAATTGAATTTTTATTTTTTTCAGATTTAATGTTATTCTTTTAAATTTGTATTGTTTATAATGTGTCACGATAAAATGAATTATTTTTACTCCTATAATTCTTTTGGTTTTTTTCTACCGTTTTCCTTTTTTTTATCCTCTTCACCATTTATCTTCCATACTTTCTTTGGGTTGGAGTTTGATGTGTTTGACAGTACGTTAAATCTTAGGTTTGAGAGAATGTGCATAAAATGCTTTAAAAGGTTTTTTTGGTACTTAAGGTAATGGAACGAGATTGGATACTAATTTAATATATATAAATAATCAAACGTTAATCAAACTAAAAACTAAACTTATATTTTTTTAATAAATCACATATTTTCACGAATTAAATTAATAATATTTTTTGTTTTTGTTTTCAATGATAAGTTATGTTACTAATGTGGAAGGTAATCATTGACGAATCTTATAATTAAACTTTCCACGAGCTACCTAGTTTAAAGATACATTTATTTAGCGAGTTATTTTTATGAATATATCACATTATTTTAGAAATATTTTTACAGTTTTTATTTTAATATAAGTATACTGATAAACAAAACCTCCAATATAATTAATTTATATAGTTTTTTTATACAAAAATACATTTTCAATAAAAGTATACATATTATTTTATTATTATAATTTTGGAGTCTTAAATTTCGTTGAAATTCAATGAAAAAGTTGTATAAAAGTCAAATCTCAAAATTATAATTTTGACTTAAAAATAAAATACCGAATCCAATCTTTTATAACTCTAATTAACAAAAACAAAATCCCATTTCAGAGCATCTCAAATCACACAATTATTTATTTGAAAATGAAAAATTAGAAAGAAAAAATGGCGTGGTTAGAAATTGAAGGTTGCCGTGTATGAATTTTTCTTTAGAATTAAAGTTTAAGGGTTTTTGGCTGTGTAAAGCTGTAA
Source organism: Vigna umbellata (assembly GCF_029865625.1). NCBI lineage: Eukaryota > Viridiplantae > Streptophyta > Magnoliopsida > Fabales > Fabaceae > Vigna > Vigna umbellata. Next base: position 63,580,863 of record NC_142169.1, read on the forward strand.
CAATGGCGTCTGCAACATCCAATCTGACTTGTCCACTTCATTCCTTGCTCTTTTACTTTTTCATTTTTTAAATGTTTTGTCCTTATCTTATGCCTTTTCCCTTCTCTGTATCTGTGCCATTGTTTCTTCCTACCAACTTTTCTTGTCCTTTCTTCTCTCTTCCCAACACTCCACCCTTCATTACTTCTCATTTCGTTCAAGCTGCTTCCTTTTGCCTCTCTCATCGCACCCATTTTGTTTTTTTTCTCTGGGATGCTTTCTCGTGTACCCCACAGCCCTAAAACACGGTCGTTTCGTCGCTCATTCAAAACTTTCTTTCCAAAGGTGAAAAAACCAACACAGACGCTGTTATGGCTTTAACACGCCAACGAAAATCCTCATTAAATGTCGTTTGTTTTACTTCATCGTTGGTTCCACAGGACATGCACTTCTCGATGTGTCTCGTGTCTCCTTTGCTTTTCGGATTTCTGGGTGCGTGTCTTCAGCTCTTTGATATTAGCGCAGCGTTTATATGTTCAACAAGATAAGATGGAGATTAGAACCGTTGAACTGCTTAGTACTGTATATTATATATATATAAATATATATATTATAGACTGTGGATTTGTAAATACTTATTTGTATAACAAAAAGTTAAATATTTTAAAATTTATCTACATCACAAAAAAGCAGCCCAAGTTGACATTGAAATTAATATTAATATTAATATTAACGTTGATCTTATTAAATAGATTAAAGTGTGTTCGAAAAGGCTGGAAAGAGCTGGAAACAGGCAGGGCAGAAGAGGTATTACCTGTGATGGTTTTCTCACCAGCATTCACATGTCTCTCATTTCTTTTTCACATGCATCTAATTTCTAATTTGTATCGCTGAATATTATAATCAGAAGCCGATTTTGTAGCAGCACAATTTCATAGCTGATTCTTGTGATTTTTCTTTGTTCTTTTGTAGATATTCATCGTTGGAGGGGAACCCTCTGTTGCAAAGTTGTTGCTTTTCTCGTTATTCCTTTTGTATCATCAGTCGAGTCAGATTGTGGGGTCTATCAAAATTGGATCTTTACCTTCGAATTTGTTGGCATGGTTTCTCATGGCCTATGTTTATAAATTTTGTAAGTGATGCAGTAATCTGAGTTTTTATGTTAAAGTAAAAAGCTGGTGATGCTTTGCATGGTAGAGTGAATCGTTATTTTACATGGAAATGTTGTCGAAGTTCTTGACCGGCGCAATGAATTCAGTAACGAGCAAATGTATGGTCTTGCTTGTTACTGTTTTGATTCTTAGAGCGCTGTTGTTTCCATCCTTCCCTGGCTTTGACGGGATTGAATGGAGCAACCTTGTATATATCCGCACTCCATTGTTGAATTTTGACTTTGGAATACGACAAGATAAGTTTTTGGTGGTTCCTCAGATTGTGTGGGGATTAAACAACCAGAAGATTGCGTTTGCAAGGGCCTGTCTTACTGCTAGAATGCTGAACAGAACATTGTTGATGCCAAGCCTTAGTGCCTCATTGTTTTACAAAGAAATGGACCTCTTGCAGCCTATTTCCTTTGACAAGATATTCCAATATGAGAAGTTCAATAGCCTTTGCCATGGTTTTGTCCGGTTGGGGCGCTATTCAGATGTCTTGAATAGAACAGAAGTGCTGGAAATGGAAAAGGGAAGTGGCAGGAGGTGGACAGTGGAGAGAGATTTGTCACAATTGAAGGAGCATGGCAAGGGCTCTTTTGATGACCACGAGGTAATTCGGATTGTAGGGAAGAACCCTTTCTTGTGGCATGATCATTGGCCTGTGAAGGACTATGCAAGGATTTTTGAGTGCCTGTATTTGACAGAAGAGATTGCTAAGGAAGTAGACAGGGTTGTGTCTAGGATTAGAGCTGTTGGAAGAAAGATAACAGGCAACACTCAAGCAGTGGAAATGCAGAGCAATATCACCGATGATGGTCCTTCTTTTCAACCCCTTCCATATGTTGCTGTCCACATGAGGATAGAAATTGATTGGATGATTCACTGTAAAAATTTAGAGCGGCGATTGAACACGAATAAAATCTGCAGTGGCAAGAAAGAGATAGTGGAAAGAGTCAGGAACATTGCTGGTTTGAAGACTCCGGTTGTTGTTTATCTTGCTGTTGCCGATAAACTCCTCAACAATTCTTCCATACTTGAAGGTTGGGAAGATGGGTTTGTTCCTTTTGAGAAGAAAAAACTTGGTGTCGATGGAATTTACAAGAAGTATCCCTATTTAATTCAGTCTGCAATCGACTACGAAGTGTGTTTAAGAGCTGATACCTTTGTGGGAAACAGTTTCTCCACATTTTCAAGTCTTATAGTTCTTGAAAGAACACAGAAGATGATAAGAATGAATGGCACCAACTTGTGTGGGGAAAATGTAAGATGGCCTTCTTATGCTTACAACATACCAGGAACATCAAATGGTCCAAAGAGATGGGTTACAAACATGTCAGAATCAAGTCTTCAATCTATCAGCTATGGCACCAATCACATCTCTTGTTAACAGTGCCTTGTTTAATTAAGCATTCCTGCTTCACACTTTCAGAGTAGAAAGAGCCCCTTTTTGTTGGCTCAACATTTTCACTTGTGGGCATGAATGGCACACTCAAAGGGAAGGATTTTGATGTAGAGAATACACACTTAAGGTACAGTTCTCGTTGTTTAAATTGAACCCATTATTTTGAAACAAATTTCTCAGTTCTGGCAGGGTTTGGTCGTTAAAAAACGGAAGGGTAGGTTTTGGTTTCTGAATACGTTGTGTGTGTCTACAGTTAGGGAAGTGTTACTGTTGGTGGATAGGGTTCACGTGTGGGAGAGGTCTATAAGTGTATGCTCCGGACGTGTCTACTTTTGTTGTACATTTAAGAGAACACAAAGTCTGCTCTTTAGTTATTAAAGAAAAAAAACGTGGACCCTCATTTAGTTCTTTCGCAGGAAGTGAAAAATTCCATCTTTAGAAACGATTTTCTGCAAATGTAGTTGGTGAAAAAATGAAAAAACTCAGCCCGTAAAAGAATGAATTTGATTTCTCTTGGTAATGCAACCTGAGATTCTGACAAGTCCTCCAGACCCAATTCATACATTTCTTTTCCAAAAAGAATGAAATAATATTTTGCATTATTGTTTTCCAAATTCCTGTAGTTCATCTTTTTTCTCAAAGCCATGTTTGACTTCTGTATTCATGTCAGTAGAATAATTTATTTAAAAAGGCACAGGAAGTGCAGTCTTTTCCTGATCTTAGCCAAAAATTAATAACATAGGAGGCCATAACAGAGTTGGATGGTGACTTGCAGTTGAGGAATGAAGCTACTGTTTTAGGTGGTGCAGTGAATCTTTTATTTTAGATCTAAAAGTTGGTCTCATAATAATTATGTGAGATACCTAACCTTTCGGTTCAGAAGTTTTCTTCTGGTTGACACTTCCAGATAGTCCTTTGAAATACAAGTTAGAAGTTATTATAATCATGAGGAAACAAGAATTGAAAGGTAGATGAAGGATGACTTTCTTTTGCATTTTTCTATATCTGGTGTGATAACCTACCATTCATAAAATTTTCATATTTTTAAACTTTTTAATGTATTTTACATTATTTCAAAAGTTTATAAGATTGAACTTAGGCAGATACATATATGGAAAACTGAAAAATATATACGTAAGTATTTACCAATATTAGTGTCCGATGTTCTTCCAAGGTCGGATAATTCTATAAGACTAAGAATACTTCATGCTTCTAATCCTCTCTTTTTCGGTCTTTTGGATGTTATTTTTTGTTTTCAGACAATGAAGTATTTATAAAGATACCTCCACTTTCAATTAGTCTTTGATTAAAATTTTGTTGTCAGAGTGATAAATTCAATTTAGAAAGATTTGTATTTTCTGCTTATCTATTTATGCTAACATGGTGTTGGTGATTATGGAAATCAAAGTGGGTGATGGTGTTCATATTCTATAATAACGCATGCTACCCTTTTCTTTGATGAAAAGACCAAAACTTGTTCTTTATCTATCATGGCCCTTTTTTCTTTTTCTTGGTCACCTAATCATGTTGAAACTAAGTACTTTGATATTATATGATGTCTGAGTTGGTATTTGGTAACATAACATAATCAGTGAATAATTTGTGCTTATTTTTTAAATTTTTATACTGACTTTTTCATATATTTGTTTATTTGATAACTGGGGTCATAGTTTGATTTAGTGTCTCTAAAAAAACTATTCACATAAGGTTTTTTATTTGGGGAGACTTCTAACAACAAATAGTTTTTATTTGTGGAGACTTCTAACAAATTATTGAGTTAATCGAAATGTGTTGCATTCGAAATTATTTTGAAAAACTGCGAAAAAATACAAAATAAATTATGATGTAGGAAATCAGATTTTGGATTTAGGAATTGTTAAAAAATATTATTCGACTTTCAAAAGAAATCTCAAAAATTATAAAAAAATAAGCTAAAAATTAATATATTAATTAGGAAAAATATGTTGGTTTTAAGATAAAATAATAGAGTTAGAACATTTTACTGGAGAGACAAAGATACGAAGGTTAAATTATGAAGATAAAAATATAATTTTAAAATAAATAAGTGAAAAATCTAAAATAAATTTGAAAAAACATAAATTTGCTTATTTTAAATTGAATATTTTTTCATTCTTTACTCAGACTGAAAAAGAAGAAGTTAGGTATGTCCTCGATTCATATTGTCACGCATACCTTGTAAACATGTATTTATATGTATTTTTTTTTTCTTGAAAATACAATTGTATAATATATTCATATTTTAAAATATTTAAATATAACGAGATCTTATTTATATTTTCCTTGGACCACAAAACTTTAAGACCATAAATCGAATAGTTTGAGAGACTCAATTAATGGATCAAAATATTGTTATTGTAATTATTACTTACACTTAATTAGTATTGATCAAGTGTACGAAAAATTCAATGTTAAAAAATTAAGTATTTTGTTTTATATGCTCTAATAATCTTATTATTTTATTTTGTTTCTTAGTTAAGGTTACACCTTGTTTGTTTTACTCTAGATTTTAAGACAACTTTTTAAAGTTTATTTATAAAGTTAAATAAACTCATTTGAACTTTTTATTAAGCTTAATTATTTAAAAGTCGAATACAAAGAGATTATAAGCAACTCGTTTAAGAACTAAATATATATATATTCTGAACTATATTATACGTTGGTATGATATTTGACGCCAAACTAATTCGTATATGGTGTCATTTTTTTAATTTCGAGCATTATTCCAATTAAAATGGCAATAAAAGTAAATTAAATAGAGTTGAATTAAATTGAATTTACAAAATATGTTTAATAAAAAAGAAAAATAAAATGATTGAAGTGAAATAGCAGTTTTGTACATGCAGTGGAATCCGCAAACATAGGAGAATGCAAGACCGTGTTTATGTCGTCTGTGATTAAGAGACCGTAACGCCAGACAAACATTTCACGTCGATAAAATTTATTTCAAATTTCGTTATTTTTTTTGTAATTTAGAAAATATGTTAAGTTTAGCCTTAATTAATGAACTATTTTTTCTTATTACATACGAGAGCAATACAAAATTATAAGAAAGTGTATTTTTACAAATTCTAGTGTAAAAAATTCTATTTATAATAGGACATAGGTTAAATTTTTTTAATGGAATATAAATCATATTTATTATTAACCATATAATGTTTTTAAATTATGTAAACAGTTTTCTGACATGAATCTGTTTTTCTATAGGAGTTAAACTACATAAAAGTCTCAAAGTTTAAGTAATAAATCAAATTTAATCTTTAATTATAAAAAATGTGGTTTAAGAGAGAACTAGATTTAGTTGAGATTCAAGTATTGGTGAATGGAAAAGAATGATAAGAATTAAATAAAAATAGCATTAATATAATTAATAAATATTCCAAATATAATAATCCAAAATAAATCGAAGTTGTAGAATAAGTCAAACTTAAATGATATATTAGTTACTAATAATACGCCGAAAACAAGGCATTGTTCTTTCTCTCTCACACGCACTCGTTGGCTGTTTTTTATATTAATTATCATTATTTTGGATGGGTATGTCAAATTAATATTAATAAATAATAGTTAATATTAATCAATCCGAGTAAGAAGGGTTGTTAAGCCGATGATTTTGTCGTCTTTTAGATTATTAGGGTTTTTATTCTGTTGCAGACACTGGTTGAGAATCACTGCTCAAAAGAATAATAACATCAAATTCTAACCAGATAAGGAGTGTGGAATTTCGAAGCTTCATCTCTTTTACATGATACCCTTTTCCTTTCTCTCTCTTCTCTTATTCTCATTGTTTAGTTACCTACCGTTCAATCAAAGTCAATGGCTACTCTCGCTCCATTTTTTATTTGATTTCTTTTTGCTCTCACAGTCTTCCCAAAAGGGCTATTTTATTTTGATGTGAAATTTTGTAATATGAGAAAAAGAAAGATCTTTTAGATCGATTTGTTGATGGGTCGGGCTGGGGTTTTGTTAATTGTTGCAATGGCAAATTGAAGTTCCGAGGGTGATTTGTTGGGGAAATGGGGGATCAGGGTGTTTTAGGTGTTAACGTTGGAAGAGAGGAGGAGGAAGATGAGTTTTGCAGTTGTTGTGGAGATGAAGACGAGGAAGCGTGGAAAGAGACTGAGGAGGCTGTGGTGGGAGGGTTGAAGGACGAGCTTGATGAATTTTCAGTAAAAATGTTCTTCAAGGGGTTGTCAATGGCTGGGGTTGAAAATCCAAGTTCTGGGTTTTCTGGAATTGGAGTTGTAATGGAAAGGTCACCAGGGCTTCCTGCTATAAGGGTGCAGAAAAAACTTGACTTTTATACGGAGGAGTCTGTGGTTGACTCTTTGGCACTCTTGGATGGTTTGCTGGAAGCTGTGCGGAAAAAGATCCGCAGGGTTTATGCTTTCACAGATTCCGAGTTGTTGCATGATCAGGTTAGCGTTTCAGTGTTTGATTTCAATATTTGTTTATTTTATGATATGATTATGGCCTCTTCATAAATTGATGAAGATCTAGAAACCACGGGATGCCAAAATTGGAAATCACTTGTATGAAATATCTACATCTATTGGCATGCTATACCTCCGTGTTCTTGTTCCTTGCATGGATGAACACTGAGATAAGAATTATTTAGGCCTTGCGCTATTGTTGGGTTTGCACAAACATGGGATGGTGTTTCCATTTCTTAATTTTTATCTTCATACTGTGCCTGAGATGTCTGTTATTTACTTCTTATTATCTTTTTGTTTGTTTGGGTGTCCTTTTTGTTTTTGTTTCTTTAGCCTGTATACAAGAAATTTTAGAGGGACGCGTTTTAGCAGGCACACTGTGATTCAGTTTGAACAGCAAATACCATGATTAAATTTGAGCTGCAATTACCTTTTTCTATAACAGCTGAAAAAGGTGACTTTAATATTTTTCATTTATGTTTAAGACCTTTTCATGCATGTTTAACATTTAAATATTTAGAATAACGTACATTCTAAATTTGTTTTAGAAACATTGATTGACATTATTTTGACTTGTGCGAGTAAACCTATTATGATTCTTTAATGTGTTTTTGTGGCTATTTCCAGGTCACCTGTCTTTAACTATCCTTCCGTTTGAATGTGAATATTTTGACAGATAACATTTGGGAAGAAAATGGACATGCCTCTTTTGATGGCATTGAGAGAAAGGATTCTGGAACTTGCCAATAATTTTGAAGATTTTGTTTTAAAGCTTATACCGTCTACTGATCTTGAGCAGCCACTGCATTTGGCCAAAGTAGCTATTGGGCTAGTCACTTTCCCCATAAGTGGGGAGAGATTGCTTAAGAACTGTTCTATTTGCTGTGATGACAAGCCAGTGCTAATTATGATTACCCTGAAATGTTCGCACACATTCTGTTCACATTGCTTGAGGGCCTATGCCGATGGTAAAGTACAATCATCTCAAGTTCCTATAAAATGCCCTCAACCAGGGTGCAAGTATTGCATCTCTGCAACTGAGTGCAGGTCTTTTCTTCCATTCACCTCATTTGAATCACTGGAGAAAGCTCTTTCCCAAGCCAATATTGACAATTCAGATAGAATTTATTGCCCATTTCCAAATTGTTCTGTTCTCCTTGATTCTCATGAATGTTTATCAGCTAGGACAAGTTCATCAAGTCAGTCTGACAATTCTTGTATCGAGTGTCCTGTTTGTAAGAGGTTCATCTGCGTGGACTGTAAGGTTCCTTGGCATTCTTCTATGAATTGTGTAGAATTCCAGAATCTGCCAGAGGACGAGAGGGATGCTTCTGACATATCCTTGCACCGTCTTGCTCAAAATAAGAGGTGGAAGCGTTGTCAACAATGTCGTACAGTGATTGAACTTACTCAAGGCTGTTACCACATGACATGCTGGTAAGATACAGAACTGTTGGTTATTTATATTGCAAACCTGAATTCTGCTTAGATGTATGCTGTCAAACTAGTATATTGAAAGTAGAGCAATATATTATAGAAATTTACATGTTAAGCAGTGAGAGAGGGATCTGCCTATTTAAAACAGTGTTGTATGCAAGTTCTGTTTCCTTGTTTGCCTATGGTGTCTCATTTCATTTTTATGATTATGCATGAGGAAGTTCTGTGCACTAGAAAGGTAAAATGTAACTGTCTGTAATCTCTAGGCCTTAGTTAATTTTCAGATTGAGTGTTAGAACATTTGAAATCTGAATGTATTGTAACTTTGAACTAAATAAAGACTGACAATTATTAAGTGACAATTTTTAGGCTCAGGAGAGAGAGAGAGAGAGAGAGAGATTGGTTGATAGTGTGATCCTGCTAAATGATAGTAGGTCCGAGCTTAACGGAGATAAAGTAAATATAATTGTTTGGCCTGAACATATTTATATTAACTCCGTATGTGTGTCTGTGCAATTTTGTCACCTCAGTATTAGTTTCAGATTGTATTCAATTTAATACATGAGCTGATGCTGCAGAATTAAACTGATCTGGTTCTCTAGGTAACAATTAGATAATGGATGCTTGAATTGCGTATATGTGAGCATAGTTTAGAATGATGAATTTGTATTTCTTTTTTAATAAATAAAATCCAAATAGTTTTAAAACAATTGAAGCAAAAAAACTAAAACGCAGTTGTCCCTACAATATATAGTCTGTTAGATGATAAATGGCTAATTGGTTTGGTTGTGGCACATGGCAGGCAAAGGATGTGAGTAGTTTGTTTTAAACTATTATATAAATACATATTAATCTTTTACTTAGTGTCAAAGTGGACCGACCTAACTCACCTGGCTCGATTTAAAAATGAGTCAGCTCAACTCGGTTCACTTTTTGTGTACTAGAAATTTTTTAACCCGGTTCAACCCACCATTGGTTGATGGGTTGACACACTTAAAGGATATTTTTGTTTTTCCAATTTGTTTTATATATTATTAAAATACAATCAAAAGTCGATTGATTTGACACTTTTTTTATAACAGTAGAATCAAATTGTTAACCTATTTCACCAAACATTATTATAAAGATACTAGTTGAAAATTACAGTGTCAACATGCATAATTTGACAAAAAAATAAACTACACATCCAAATTATTTAAATACTATTGAGCAACATTTTAGACTTTAAAAATATCAAATTGTTAACCTACATAATTAGAAGTAGTAAGTAGTTATGATAAAAAGCTTATGAAAAAATGGTAAAAAAATAATACAAGATTGTTGTTGGTAGGTTACAGGTCAATTTACCTTCAACCTGACTCAAATTTGTTTAACTCACGGGTTAAGTGAGCCGGGTTCATTTTAATTCACATTTGAAAAAGTTGAATTTTTTTCATCCTAACCGAGCTCGAACTCATGGTGAGTCGGGTTGACTCATGGGTTTGAACCCAATCTCTACTTTTACTATTTGTTTCTTGGCATGTTTAATGTTCTTATGAAAATTATAAAATATGAAATGGCCAGCACAAGTAACACATTCCTACATGAATTTGGAATTGGGAAGGGATCAGCCCTGGTGGCAGATGTGGATCAGGTTTTAGGACTGGAAAGTAGTTTCGAAATCCAAAAAAGCTAGTGAAGGCTTTTTGGAAGCAAAGCTGAAATCTGCTAGAATTCGTAATAGGATTTGTTCCAAGACAATCTTTTATTTGGTTATCTTGATTTTGAAAGTTTTATTGGTGTTAGAGACTATTAACATGTGGGTTTGTGATGGGCTCTGCGTCAAAGTTGTAAGTTTTTCAGGCTTATTCAGCGGTAAGTCCTAAGAAAGGGGACATGCAGGCTGAGGACTCTAAGATGGATCATGGTTATATGATTAAGATTCCAAATTCAAATGCTGGTAGGATGGATGAAATTAAACCAATTGATTCTGAAGTATCTAGGTATCATAGGATGATTAGATATTGAAAACTATCAAAAGTTCGCATTTCTTAACATGTGGAATTAACAAGTAAGCAAGATGACATGAGCAAGATAACAACCATGTGTTTATGGAAAAATTAATCTGCAAGGTTTCAATTGAAAAATATAACAAATTTGAAGATTCAGTAAACACAAAAATTAATTGGGATTCAATTGAAAATACCCAAATTTGTAAGGAACTTAAAACTTAATTTAAGTTTAAAATAATTGGTTGCTTTTAAAATCCAAAATGAAATGAATCAGTTAAATTACATCAGTCCTTGACTATTGCAATGAACCTCTATCTTTGTTAAATGAAAACCTTGGAAAAACCAGTAGACTTTCTGGTCAAAAGGGGATCAAAATTGGACCTTCTCCTTGGCTTTTTGGAGGTTATATTTCTAGATCTCTCCTCCATTATGTAGCACATCACATTCAACAGTGGGCTGTCAATTAATCCCTTTCTGTTTGCTTCTAATTATTAACCTAATCCACGGTCTTTTCACATCCACTTCATTCAAAAGATGGCAGTTGGATAAGATGATCAAACCAAAAATTAGATGTTGGATATTCATTTGAAACTGGTGCAAATCAATGAAATAAACTACTAATATATCAATTGGGTCTTTCTGTAAGGATATACACTTTTTACCCAGATCAGTTCTAGACCAGGAAAAGAGCCTCACAGCTCAGTCATACATTAAACTATGCAAATCATCAATTGCTCCATTTTCCATGAAACATACCATATTGTTACTAGATTATTGATTCATCATCAAGTTCCATATTCGATAATAATAAGATTATTTTTTTCTTAGAACTAGTATCATTTTATCGGTTTATATTTCTTAAATTTTGACCCATTTTATTAGATTCTTTTTCTGTATAGATTGGTCTTTATTTCTTGTTTAAGTCGATTGATGTGTGTGTTTCTGGTTCCAACCTTGTTCTCGGATCTAAAATATGTTGTATGTTTAGGTTAATGATGATATGATTGATTGGTGAAATTTCATTACTATAACATGAAGTGTCAACCCGATTTATCAGCTCTGTTCCTAGAGGAATCAAAAAGAGAACGAAAAAGCCTCACTAGGAGGAATCTCACTATCACAAGTTTATCCAAGCTCTGTTATAGCTTTTAAGCTTTTCTAATAGTTTTATGTGCACTTATCTTCATTTCAGGTGTGGTCATGAGTTCTGCTATTCTTGTGGTGCGGAATACCGAGAAGGGCAACAAACATGCCAATGTGCATATTGGGATGAAAATAACTCAGAAAACTCAGTGGCACACTCTCTTCAAGAATCAGAACAATGGGCATGGGAGACATTCAACTCTCTCTCCATGATCGTGGATGCATACTCAGACCAGGAAAGATCACAGCTTGCGCTGATTCAGAGGTTTCTGGCCGGCGGTTTCAGTCTCAGTGACCACAATCCTTACCAGTCTCCTCCTCGCTGTACAGATTCCTATGTAGACCCCATGAAGGATCTACATCAACTTCCATGGCTAGAGAGATTTGTGTCTGTGATAAGTGACAACTACTATGAAGATTACATTCAATGAAAACTGTGATAGATCATAGACTTTTCTACCTAATAAGCTCATCAACTTTCAATCTCAACTAAAGTTTTGAGAGGTTGCAGAAGGGGAAACTTGGGAGTGAAAACATCTTTGCTTCTTTTTTTACTGGGAAGAATACAGTGTTAGTCAATTAACTTTTATTTTGCTCACACCCTTTTCCTTCTTATTGAAAAGAATGTTAAACAAACTACTTGGTTGGGTTTTATAGTTAAACAAACTTTTTTTAGTCTTCTCACACGATAGTTGTCTATTTTAGTTCTCATATATATTATTTTTAACCATTTTCAATCTCTGTATCTTTGACAAAGATGGAATGATATTAAAAAAGATATACATGAAGATTAAAAAGAATTCAAATGATAGGTATACAAATTAAAAGGGATAAATGTTGTATAAAAAACGTTGCTGACTACAACTTAGGACGAGTTATGTTTTAACAAACACAAAATGTCACCTATTTCACAATTAAAACTTGAAACACGCATGTGTTACACGAATTTAACATGTTCTTAAAACTTTCATTCACACCCACGATGTTTTTTACCAAATAAACTAGATGGAAAAAGGTCGGCAGCAATTTTCCTCGAATGCTAAAAAATTTGAATAGGACATGCACGTTTTTAGCCTATCCTACTTTTAAAGATTAAAGCTGGCACGTGATAAAATGGAGAAAGTTTACTTGGAATATGGTTGCATTGAAAATGTGTGCATAAAAGCTAGTCAGACTCTTGATGAAAACATCAATAATTAGAATTGAATCACAAAGAAAAACTCAATCCAAAAAAATTCTTTATTAGATAATAGTAAGGTGTTTTAGCTGTACTTTACTCAACTTGTTCACTTTTAAAGGTGAAACTCATGCCAGAATCGCCATTAAAATCGAAATATGCAAAGTAGATGCAGATAAAATATAGCAGCTGGATTACACAACCCTTATGTTTTAACACAGTCAAACCACATCATTAAAATGAGAAAATAAAGACAGAGATAGATCATGGATGAGTGATGATTACAATCTCCAACAATGATGAAACTAGTAATGTTAATTTGACCTTGTTGCTAGTGTATCAAACATACAGCGAAGCCACCTTTGAATAAAATGAAACACTCTACAATTTGAGCAACCAGCAAAACATGCATGGTCACTGTAATAAAGCTTGAGATAAACCAGAATTTAGCTTCCAAACTAAATTATTTCATGTTCATGAAATTTCTTTTATCTTATAGTTTTACCATTAGATACACTACAATGATGTTAAATATTTGCAAACATAGTCATGTGAAACCCATTAACTATTTGTATAGTTGACCCGTTGAAGTGACCGGTTCAACGATTTAATTATCATTGTGTTTGTATACTTGTAAATTTGTCAATTGAGCATTTATGATTATGTGCACTTATTTTTGACAAGCAAACATACGACACCAAATTACACGTTAAATGAAAAAAGAAAGTGCTTGGAAACATAGAATCTGCAAATTCTTCTGAAAATTTTGACTAATGATCACGCCTAATCCTCTCGACCAAACTTTGTGTACATTTCATTACAATTTTGACTTCGACTCTATATGTTCCTTTTTTTAAGTTATTTTTTATCTGTGTATGCAAACCTCATTTTATAAGTCGATTTTGTAGAGTTGAATTAGATTTAAAGTTTATTTCTTAACATAGTATCAGAGTTAAGTTAGAGCCTATCTTAATGATATTTGTTATTTGTTGGATATGTTGTTTCATCCGCTATCAGGCTATTATCAGATCATTCACTAATATTTAATCTCATATTCTATATATATTTTGACATGAGAAAATGTGTTGAAAGTCTCGTATTGTGCTAATGAAGTTTGAGACCTAATTGCAACGGCATCTTATATGTAAATGAAAGATTGAAGGCATTAGTCTTAGCTAATCTAAAACATGTTGATGTTGCAGTTAGTTGTTGTGGAGTGTAGTATGTAGATATTAAAAAATAAATAAAGTGAGTGGTAAATATCTGAAAGAGAAACGTTGAAGAAAAGTCTTCAACAATTAAATCCACTAATGATTGTGACACAAGTGAGATGGTTCGATGTTAATTGAACAGTGTGACGCAGAAATTAAAAAGATAAGATAAGCAAGTGCAACTTATGTGTTGGGTCTGCCATTTTTGTTCCAAATTGTGGGGGATGTATAAAAGGAATTATCTATCAACAATGGTTGTGTTGGAGTAAGAAGTCAAAGGATTTGAAATTAATGGATTAAAACAATTTTGGAAGAATTTGATAATGTTGACGTTGAAACCGCGTCCAACGTAGGAAACGTGGCAGAAACATGATAAGACCCAACCAACTAGTCCAATTTCAATCCTTCCTTTCCCATCACAACGTTGCTTCACTGTGCAAAATCTTCATTGCTCTCTCTATGGTCAACTTTTCAATCACTCCCTTTTCTTCTTTTTCCATTCATTTTTCACGTCATGTCACGTTTATTGCTCTCCATTTCCTCTTTTTCTTTCGTTTTTGTTTCTTCATATCATCACTCTCATTTTTCTCCACGTTTCCACCTATGCAGCCGACACCTTCTCCTTCCCTCTTTTAATTACTATTTTTATCTCAAAATTTAACTCTAACAAAAAAGTTAAACATCTTAGAAAAAAAATCAAAGTAAAAAAACTGAGCTTGTAATAATATAAGTATCTCGGCTTCACCTGTACGATGATTTAATTTTCGTGTTTGAATTATGTGGTGAGGCACGGGATTCTGATAAGTGTGTCGGAGTTTCAAGAAGCACCACCAGAAGCCACGGCAAACTCCCCAAAATCCGCGATCTGCTGCTCTCTGATTATTTCAATATAAGTTGCCAGATTTTTAATTAAGTAATAATTTAGAAATCCTTAAATTGTTAATTTATATAAATACATTTTTAAAGTGTTTCTTTTTATAGAAATACAGTTAATTGTATCACTGTTCCAATTGCTGTCTACATGCGGTGTACATCGATTTCGGCATGCCTCGTAATGCTAGGCTGAGCTACCAGGACATATGTTCTTTTCAATAAAATGGTTTTTTTTCTCGACAACACATGCCTGAACCAGATTATGTTTTTGATACGCATACATTACTCAAAGTAAACACACATATATTATATATATTATTCGTTTAACATACCCAATTAGTTTTTACACATTCAAATTTTGAAATTGGCAAAATTATCAAAAAAGTTATAATCTTATATTGATTATACTCTTTTGTTTTTCTCTTTTGAAAATATACTACAAATAAAATTTTAGCGATATTTCAATTTTTGTTTGCTTTATATATGAACTGATTAAGTTACGTAGTCATGAAATATTTCTCTTCCTATGTGCTCTGCTCATATTGTCATCATTTCATTAGTGACAGTTATAGTACTCTTGTTATCATAACAAAATCTGAACTATATCTAATTCATAAATTCAGATTTTCTTAATATGTCTGGTTTTTCTTTCTGTTTGGATAAATATAAGTTTCAGGGAGTTTCAGAATAGAACTCAACATAATAGTTAGGAGTGTGATTCATGAAAAAAAAAACATTTTATATTTATGATAGAAATTCAAGTATAAATTTTATATGGAATAAAGTTGAACAAAAAAATCATAAAAATTGAAGGTTTACAAATTTATTGTCTGTTTATATTATAATGATGTTTTATATTTTCAATAATCGTCAATTATAGATTGACATCAGAATCGAAAATTATAGAATCTGTATCAAAGTTTGAACAAACGTATCATAGAATAAAAATTCGAAAATTCGAAAATCCGATTATCTCCTCCAAATACTAGTTACATTAATCCTATATATTAAGAATGAAATGAAAATTTAAGAAAAAATTGAAAAGAAAAAGTAGATGAAAATGAAAGTATAAATATTTAATGGTGGATAATCCTTGGTGATGATGATCATGGGGACACCAGATTTGTGCATTGTGAATGAAACTGAAAGGTGAAGGAAGAGGAGAGAGAGAGAGAGAGAGAGAGAGAGATGGTGGGGCTGAAGTTGGTAATGGTGTGAGTGGGGACAGAGAATGCAGCAACAGCACTGTTGGTATTTGGATTTTGAAGGACAGTTTTATTTGATGAGTTTTGAGACACAGAAACCAACCCCACTGACCACACTTTCAAAACATTAACTCATGATAGCAGTAGTAACAGATGTAGCAGCAGCAACCAGATTATTATTGTCATCATCATCGTGTCGTGCCCCTTTCTCCTTAAAGCCAAAACAACCCATTCCCCAATGCACACACTCAATAATACTAATTTCTCTCTATCTCTTCATCAGTTTTTGTCCTCTTCTCAAATCATTTTTCGGATTACCCCAACTTAACTTTCATAACCCTGACACAACCATCTTACGTACCCTTTCTCCTAATCTCTATTTTTGTTTTTTCCCCCTCTCACTGCTATTACATTTTCATAAAAAAAAAATTTCTTTTAATTAAAAACAGAAAAAAATTCACATTTTGCTTCTTTTCTTAATTCTGTATGTATTTGGCGTTTCTCCTGGGTTTGGTGCTCGTTTCTAGATCGCATTCCAACTTCCAATGCTGAGTGGTCCTCAGATGTTGGTGTTTGGTTTGAGGTTGTTTTATGAGTATTCCCATTTACCCACTCTGTTTTGGATAACGAGTTGCTCTTCAATTCAATCACCCTCTGACCATGAATACCACTGCTCTACAACTCTCTTCTTTTATACATTTCTTTATGTTTTCCAGACATGTCATGTTACGGCAATTTTTCAACTTACCCCAAACACAAAAAACTCAATGCCTTCTGTCAAACTTCAACAACCATGTTATGGTGCTTGGTATCAAAAGTCACTTTAGTTGTTGTTGTTGTTATAAATGAATAAGCACAGTGGATTATCAAAGTATATATCATACATGAATCACATCATCCTTACTAAATGCTAATAACATACTGGGTAATAAATAGTCATCCTTTTCAACTTCTCTATACGTTGAAGAGGTGATGGGCTTTTTCATATAATAATTAAACTTGTATGCATGGTAAAATGAAAAAAGAAAAACATCATTATCGTGAATTAGTCAGAAATCATTAATGCCTTTTTAGTAATTATTGGAAATGTTATAAAACTTATCCTAGGTGTTCATCATCTTTCCACGTAACATCCCATCCACTATTTTTCTTGTTAATCCAAAAAACTATCTGATTCGATGTTGACCCATAAAAAAAATTAGTGATGGATGGATTTTGTTAAATACATGATAAACTGGTAGGAATTTTCAGACCAAATCTTTAATGGATTATAGATGAAATAATAAATTAATTTTAATGCATTGATTTTAATCCTAATAAAAGATGACAAAATTGGGTTTGTTTAGAAATAAAAGACGAGAAATTCAATCCCGGAATTGAATTAATTAGACTTATTTTGGAAATTGATCTTTATCAAAAAGCACGAAAAATTGTGAAAATATATAAGATTCGTTGTTGATTGATGAGTGGCATTTCTACTTTTAGGCACAAGAAAAAAAAAACATGTTCCAATTATAAGTACCTAATGCACCCGAACATCGAAAAGTTACTTTTAAAATATCATAATCGTAACCAAAGTATTAATCCAATATAACATGTCAAAAATAACAATAGATATTAAACTCGTATATTTCTGAATTTAATCTCAAAATTCTATATGTACATTTATTTTATTAATTATTTATAAAAATATATAATAAGATATACTATCTGGTTCACATATTATATTTCTCGTTTAAACTTTTAGTATTACAAAATCAAATATATTCATCTTAAAATGTTACTGTTTAATAATTGGATAATACATGCAAAATCACATTCTACCAAGTAGAGTTTTTTCTCAAAACTCATCCTCTTGTTTTATTTATCATACTTATACCTATGTAAAACAAAACTCAATCCTTTTTCTTATTAAATTCGTGTATTTTGTTAACCCACCATATTCATTAGGAATATATTGAAATATAGTATATTTTATTCCAGGTTGGTATACATTTATTGCGATGTTATAATTTTAATTTATTTGATCAAATTATCGGTGAAGATAGAATTACTTAATATTTTATCTTTAGATAAAATGACAATTGTATTTTTTAAACGTACATTCATGAAAAAGTTTATTATTAAAAAGCAATTTATTTAATCAAATACTCAATTTAAACTGAAATTTTTTTTGTCTATAGGAGCATACTAGACTCTACTATAATCTCCCAAGAAAAACACAGTGAAATATGTGGAAAGGCTATGAGGAAGAATAGGTGTATTGTTTGCTGTAAAGTGATTGTAACTTTTGATTGGGCATGGAAAATTCACTGCAGTTGTTGTCTTTTTGTGGGTATATGTAAAACATGGCTAGGGCATCATAGAGAAAGTGTGATAGATGTCCCTGAACTGGTGTGGTGTTATGGAGTGAAGGTGGTTGTGAAGAGAAAGGAAAGTTGGCAGAATTTGTGTTGAGTGATTCTGATGTGTCAGATTCTACTTGGCAAACACATGCTGACGTTAATGCCCAACAACACATGCACACACACAGATATGTGTTGGACACTCCTAGTATACTGTTTTTTCATCTTCTTCTTTTCTTATCTCAATATTGAAGTGATCGGAAAAAAGCATGGTTAGGAAAAGCGTGTGTTATACTCTTTTGCACAGGGTGGATTTTATTCGAAAAAGCATAAAGATGGTGGTGGAGTTGAGAAAATGAAAAAAGAAAAAGGGAAAAAGAAAAGAATAAAAAGGTAATTGAATAGGAAAGGAGAAAAAGGAAGGGATATATGTGAAGATTTGAATGATTGGATCCAAAATAGAGAAGAGAAGTACAAGTAAAATTATAGTTTCCCTTTCTTTTGTGTGACAGAGAAGTGAGAAGACAAGAATTTGAGAATTGGGAAAAGATAGAAATAAAGTTAGGAGAGACTGAAAAGGATGGCTGTATTTATCAATATTAAGCAACCACTTTAATAATAATACCAATCATCAAAACTTTGAAAGAACACATTTTCATATATTTTTTTTCACAATTATATAATTACCTAAATGATATAATTATCCACAGATTTTATTTAAAATCATTGGAATAATATTTTTGTGAAACGTAGGTAGGTTTGATTTGTACAGATTGGACAAGTCTATCCACCGATATCTCTCTTGCTATAAATGGTAGATTCCACCATCAATGTCCAAACACAAAAGTAGGGTGCAGATATTAAGTAAATATGTTTCGTTTTATTCACTCACGTTCGATTATTCTTTTTTAACGGAAACATAACCAAAGATTCATCCTTTCTTTTTCATAAATCAAGCAATTACTTTCTTGTAAATCGGGCATAAGTAATAGTCGTAGCATCTAAAATGTTGGAAACGTGATAAAGAGAGAAGAAAATGAAAATGGAGGAGAAAGAAAAGGGTGAAAGAGAAGAGAGGAAGCATCCTATTCCCATAATGGAGCAGAGGAGTGGTAGAAGAAACAATGATGTCGAATTGACATGACAAAACTTTATCCTTTGCCCATACCATAATGCTTTGCTTTCTCTCTCTTTTCATGAGGATTTTAGGTCTGTCTCAACTTTTAAGACTTTTGCTGCCTCTTGAAGCCAAAATAATGAAACCAAACAAAATCAAACCACTCCTCTTTGGCCCTTTCCTCATTTCATGCCCACCCCCTTTTCCATTCACACCCATCACTACTTTTACCACACACTCAACTTTTCCCTTTTCTTTTTCCAACTACATTTCACATTAATCAAATCTTTATATGCTAACCAAAAAATTATATATAAATAAAAAATAAAACAAGTATATGAACAAAAGAATTCTACATTCTATTTTTTTTGGTCTTTTTACCAGATAAAACTATTTTTTTTTTCTAGTTTGTGTTTAACTCTACAAGGAAAGAAAACCTATGTAATGAATTTTAGTACTAAGAGAGATTGACATGCACGCTGGCATCCATGCCTGAGTCACATATTGGACAATTCCGTACTGTGGACCCACACATCCTGCAGAGGCAAAGATGCCTGCATGGTAACAACAGCACCACCGACTCCCTCACCCCGCAGCTCCGACACAACCTCGCGCCACCACCTGACGCCGCCGTGTCCTCGCAGCCCTCCGCCGCATCGTTGCTTCCGCAGCTCGACTGTGCGTCGTCGGCCACGGCGGCGCGTTCTTCTCCGGCGTGTGCCAAAACCTGCTCCAAATTTGTTCGTAGGTAGTTGGCAGTGGTTTCGTTGGTTTGTGCGAGGTCCCTCCAAATTTGATTCTCCACGCACAGATTTTTCACTCTCTCTTGAAGGGCCCAGTTCAACTTTCCCATTCTCTGAATCTCTTCGTCTTTTTCCTTCAGCTTCTTCGCCATTGCTTCTTGAATTGCGCCCGCTAGAATCCTCGATTGCCTCGCTTTTTGTTCCTCCAATTCCATCCTCACCTTTTCGGTCTGCTCAATTCCACACCACACGTTAATAATCATAGTAACAAAATTCAATCGAATTTAAGTTTTTTTTAATGAAAAATGCTCTTGAAAATCAAACTTTTTAATTACTGATTTCTATATGTTTACCGTTTTCAAAGATAGAAGTGAGTGAGACTGTTATTTATGAACAAAGTTTGAAATTTTGAAAATGGTTCAGTTACTGGCTTTTATGAATGGAGCGGGATTGAATTGAATGCTGCCAATTCAATTTTCCACGCATTCACACATTCGGTGTGAATGAAGACGAAAATCTGATGACTCTTGAATTTGATTACGAAACAGGAGTCATCAAAGTTTCGGTTTAGAGTATTGAATGTGTGGAAAAGTTGCTGCAGGAAATCAGGTTCATAAATGAATGGTTTCCATTTGTCTTGTGCTGAAATTTTTGAAGAGAATGAAAAGAAAAAAGCATTGAGGGGTGGAGAATTAATTACATGGTGTGCGAGGACTCGGTCAATTTCAGATTGCTGATGCTGAAACTGGTAGAGAATCTCTTGGGTGAGAAAGGAAGGTTGTGGAGAGATTTTGTTCTTGTGACGAGGTGGGAGAGAGGTTAATTCAGTGGTGAAATCTCTTGAACGTTTTCTCTGAAGGGGGAGATTGTAGGTGAGACCACTGTCTGCCTTGTTTGGATCACAGAAGGAGGATTGATACAAAGACAAAAGGGATTCAGGCATTGCTGCCGGTGGAAGAGGCAAAGCCGAATCCATCTGGGTATTGCAGATGTAATCAGAGTTTAATTGATGATGATGATACTGTTGTTGTTGATTGGATTTGATCATTTCCCTGCAAAGACAGAATAAAAAATGATGAACAATGAAACCTTAAAAGGAAGAAAAAAACAGATTTTTGTGGTGAGGATGTAGCTGTACCTGTTGGTGAGTAACTGAGAAGGCAAGAGATTCATGTAAGAAGCATCAACTGCCATGGTGGTTGTTTAAGGTTGTTGTTTGTGTGTGTTGGTTTGGCAGTGTGATGGAGAATGAAGGAGAGAATAAGAAGGATATGAAGGAGAGCATGCAATAGATGTGGCTAAGTATCAGGGAGAGTGAATGAATGAATCAGGTTTATTTAGCCTTGGTTTTTGTGGGCGTTTTCAAGAGATAGAAAGTCAAACGCATCTTTTCTAGACACATAAAAGAAAAGCAAAGGAAATCAAAATCTGTGCATAATTTTTTAAGGAAGATTACAAAATTAAAATGTTAAACATGGCTTGTCAGATTTTGGTCTGTCGGATTCACTTTAACGTTTTTTCTACGTTCACTCGTTCTAGACATTTGTTTCTAACTTTCTTTCTTTCTTTTTTCTTTTCCTTTTACCCAGCTTCACAATAAATACTGACATGATTCATGCAATAAATAATAATAAAATAATGGGGGCGTTATTATATAATAAGTAATAGTTTTTTTTTTATATATTTCTAATATATATGAATCCGTAATTTATATACTTCCCATCTTCCTTACACTTTCCTTATGTCATGTACATCACTCCCTGCATAATACAAATTTTAAAAAACACAATTTCGTCATCCAAATCTCTAGGATACTTTTCTGTGTATACTTATGAAATAAATGTCAAATATGTAAATATCATCTTATCTTATAAAAATATAATTCCTACGTCCACATAATTAGTTTATATTATAATTAAGATCATAAAAATAGTTTAAATTAAAATAGTTACTCTAATTCTTTTAAAATATACACTTTTTGATATATTATCTTCCGTTAATAGTTTATTTTTATGTTATACTTTTACAAAATAATTGTTTACTCAGACAACAAAACTATAATTTTCTATATGAATACCAAATAATAAAATTCTTAAATACCGTTTATATTTCAAATTAATGATAATAATATATTAATATGAAACATTATTCGTTTACTACCTCTATTTAATGTAAAGTAAATATATAAGTTAGTCTTTTCATCTTATATTAGATATATTTTGTTATTAATTCAGTCATACAAAATAATATATATAACTGATTAAAATAAAAATTAAATAGAATTATGTTCTTTTTGAATAATATTTTTTAACAAGTAAGTACTAATTAATTAGCATAAGATATATTGATAATGTAAGAAAAATAAAATTTTATATCATTATAGTTATAGAAATTAATTAATACATTTTTCTAATTGAATTACATACTCACAAAAATAACACAATTATCTCAAATTAAAATATTCCCTGATATGTTAGTTGTTTTAATTAATTTTATACTTTCACACTAAATTCAATTATGATTTATTAATTGATATCGCTACTACAAAATGTTCTACTTTTGATAATAAGATCGTCATCATTATTAATTTATTAGTACATATAATCATTATATGCAATAACTATAATATTAACTTTACTATTGTTTTGAAAAGTACTCTTAACTTTTTATTAATATTACTTTATAATTATATATTAACGTCATTAATTTATATTATATAGGTATTAATATGTAGACTCATTTATATTTACATGTATAAGGACAATTATGTTTGTATTATATTGATGTTGTAAGAAAATAATTATGCGTAAGTATTAATATACTTTTCAGAAGCGTGTATACATTGAATAATAAGATTTTCTTATGATATTATAAGTAATAATACCTACACGTAAATATTAAGATAAACGTATTTAGTATATTTGTTGGTAAGTATGGCTGTAATTGTTTTGTTTGTCTTAATATATAATAAGATAATTTTAGTTTAACACATTTAGCCAAATATTGATAGATTTTATACAATAGCATAATCTTAAACAAAAATTAAATAACAATTTTCAGGTGTTTTGGTTAATGAGAAATTAGTCTTTTCCATAATGTTTGCTTGACAGGTATATTTGTATGGGAAATATAATTTTCAATATTCGCAAATTAATGTACGATAAGGAATTTTGAAAATATAAATTAGAAATTACAGCTGTGAATAATTTTATTTAATTATTTAGTTGGACAAATAGTTGTCTATAAACTAGACATGCAAGATTTTGGAAAAATAAAAATACTGACACAGCCAAAAATTGTATGCTGGCAAAGAGATGAAGATAGAGATGGATCCAAACTTCAAAATCCCAGACTGAATCTTATCCCGAAATACCAATTAAAATTCCAAACAAAACTATATTCTATTATTATTTTTTAATTATGAGCTATATTCAATCAAAAGTACATTTTTTAGATCCTATCTTTTTATAACTCTGAGAAAAACTGTTTAAACAACATTATTTACCAAACCTGGATGAAAAAAATAAAATAAAAAGATGTTTTCTGACTTAGGATATTTGATCACGATCACTTCCCATATGTATGTATAATTGATTTTTGGTAACAATATGCATTTTCATGTCTCCACCTGTAATTTTTATATTAAATTTATTTATAATATTTTAAAATGTAAGACTATTAAAATATACAATATGAGAAGAAAAAATATAACAGATAGACTAGGCAATACAATTAAAACAGTTATCTTTAAATTAAATTTAAAATTAATTAAATCTCCAAATTACAAATATGGTCTGAACGCCTATTTTTTCATAAATATATAGAAAAATTAAAGTGTTTAGTATATAAGTTGATGGATAATGTGGTCAAAGGTGAATGATAGAGTGT
Organism: Vigna umbellata; assembly: GCF_029865625.1. NCBI lineage: Eukaryota > Viridiplantae > Streptophyta > Magnoliopsida > Fabales > Fabaceae > Vigna > Vigna umbellata. Next base: position 63,604,979 of record NC_142169.1, read on the forward strand.
GAGGAAGGTGCAGGACATGTAGGTGAGGGTTCAGGTACGGTCAATAATCAATACTGACTGCTGAATACCTCAATGAAACCGTTTCTGACTTTCTCTGTTTTCCTCCACCTAAGCTCAGTCAATAGTCAATGTTTCATCTTCAATAGACAATTTTTATTTTTCATTTCATTTATTTTTTTCAAATATTCTGCAAAATGATTATTTGAGTTGTTGTATAGATACGTTACAAAATTAAAAACATAAAAAATTGCAATAATATAAAATGTAACGCTTTTAATTGGAGTTACACATTATCAGATATCTTTTTTGCTTGCTGATTCTCTATCTTTATATATATATTTTAAATAAATTTTTGTTATAACGTTTAAAACATATGTCTCTTCTTCCTCACCTTATACCCATGTAAACAAGTCTTATTATGGTTAAATTTTTGTACTTGTTATATTTTCTATTTTTGTGTAATATATAATTATTACAATTGAAAATCAGACAAAATAAATATGATAAGCTAGCAAAATACAATATAAAGTTACAAGCTTGAACTTTGGAACATTTTATTTTTGCACCATCTTTTGCTTACCTACAAACTTATCTACTTAATTTAATTGTTACTCATTAAATAAACTTGGTTAAATAAAATAATGTGTTCAAATATAAAAAACATAGGATATACATACAACTTTAAAATGTAAATTTATGGAATAATATATGTTTATTTAATTTATATTTACCAATTAATTCAGTTATCAAATACATACACTAACATAAGAGCTCAAAATACAACCTGAAATATTTTTATGTTTTAAAAAGCATCATTGTTTTGTTCCTAAATTAAATATATAATATTTACGTAACCAAAATAAAAACAAGATAATATTTACTAATTAAAAAAGAAAAAAGTTATTTCTAAAATAAGTAAATTAGGCAGATGCATATAGAGGAGTGTATATATTACTACGTAAGCGCCTTGGTTTCCTTCACTGTCAATGTGGGACTATCATTGTGATTTTTGAGCAATGCCATACCATCCAGCAAGTCCTAATGCTCTTTTCTCCATTATTCCATTGCTTCATTCTCTCTTCAACCATCGAATCATTGTTCCCATTCTTTTCTTCACCTCAACCATGGCACATAATCAGAAGCAGAAAATGCATAAGCGCGTTTAAGCAATGTGAAAATGGCGTTCACATGTTCTACTTCCTCGGACCGAGATCCTCCATCCAACCTACCCTTTCCGAAATACCTCGCTTTGAAAATCATATTCCTCGTCACATTGCAACTATAATGTTGTGAAACATCTCTAACATTCACAAGGCCTCCACAGTTCACGTTGCTGCATTTGTTGTAGACATAAAACATAATGTTATCAGCTTCTTTGTTCTTTTTGTGTTGAAAATGGTGTCTGAGAGGGGAGAACAAGTCGTTGACAAATATTCTCCTCCCAAAGGTACAATAGCTATGATCACATAACCACTAGGTATGATGTCAATCACCATTGTTAGTACCTAAACTCTTGGTTAATCACGTGCTTATTTAAACATTGTTAAAACATTATAACACATTTTATCACATTGTTTTTTTTATATAGTTAGTTGCATATTTGTTTGTTATATATGTTATAATAGCCAATAGCATGTGATGTTGTTTTGAGGATAAATATGGTGACACAATTTAGGTATGTAACCTATTCTAAATAAAAGTATATTGTCCTCACAGAATTAATAAACTATGGTTTCTTTGTCTTCTTCGTCTTCGTTTATATTTACATATATTCGATAGATATAATTGTACCAAGTGAAAAATCACATCAAAGAAACGTGTGAAAACAAGAAAAAATCGATAAATAGTTATTATCAAAGAATAAATTTTCACAATATTCTCTTTTAAATAAAAAGAAAATTAAATATTGGAAGAAATATTTCCAATCTATTTTCGTAATTTTAGGGAATAATTTAACCAATTCTTACAAGTCTAAAGAACTAAGTTAGTTATTTACTATTTTAATTTAGATTTCAAGCATAGTAATTCTAAACAACAATTTAGAAACTCTTCAATTTTCCTTTTATGAGGTTAGCACAAGGGTTTAATGATGGGTTACAATTTGCCAATTAATAATAGATGCTCATGTTTGGCTTTACCTAGAAATGTGGTAGCATAACACAACCACTCAACTATGAATCAGAATCACTTAAGATGTTATAAAAAGAAAGCATAGAATAATTTCACTTTATATAAAGCTCAATTTTTTTTAATCAAAAGCACATAGTCTTACACATGTTTATTCTCTACCCCCACTTATATTTCTGTGTCATATGCTATTATATAGGTTAGGCCAGTTACCTCTAAAAACAGCCAATTAAGGAGGAAGTTAACTTCATCACTCATGGGTTTTCATATTTAAAGTAACTTAACCTAAAACGTACGTTCGAGATAAGGGACCACTATGAAAGTGACACAAATATTGCTATAGTGCAAACAAAAACCAACAAATTCATATTTCAACGTATACATTAAGGTTGAAAAACATAGAATTTAACCAACTTGTATGTGATAACTTTGGTCTACGATCTTCATTTCAACATGGTTGATGTTGAAAATTCTACTTGTATGTCCGGAATAAAAAAGACAACAACAATTTCTTGTCCTATGTAATTTAAAAAATATATATATTTATTTGCAATTTAGAATTAAAATTAATTTTCTCTTACTATTTCCTTACCCGCAAAAATGAAAACAATACTAAATAAAAAAAATTAATTTAATTAAAACCAGTGCGAAACTAATCTGAATTTATATGATTAGACACTTTGAAAATAATATTTTAGAGTCGTTGTAAGGTTGTATCCTTGGGGAATTTAGAAATTTTGGATTGATTGAAGGTGGCATTTTCAAACAACTAACATGCATTTATCCGAATATCGCATCGTCGTGTCTAACTAATCAATGTTTGAATTGTACATAGAGATTTCAAAGTATTCGTCTAAATGTATACGAGGAAATTTTCTAAAATATGCAAAACTACGTGATTGCACATGTCTTTGCATAATCTATTTTTTCTGCCAAGATGTGATTGTCTAATATAATTGTCAAAAGCAAGTAACCTTCATTTGCTCAATTGGTCAAAGAGAAATATATATCATAATGGCAAAGTTTTAGGCCACAAATTCTGATGAACTTACTTATCACCATCAAAGCAGCTTCATGGTTCCTGTTCGTCTTTGACAAAATTTCATTTTTCATCATTGCAAATATTGCGTTACATTTCAAAGATGGTGTAAAGGAAACTTGATTCATATCCAAGAGGGATAGTTGTTTGTTTTTAAATGCAAATTTTAAAGGGTATCATGTCATTTTTATATTGATGTTTTATAAATATCTTGATGGAAATATATTTAATCATTAATTAGATTTAGAAAATTAAGATTGAAATATCGTAAATATTTAATATATTTTTATTTTATATATAGAGAGAGAGATTACACGCATAAAATAAAATAACAAGTTCTTTTTTATATAATATATTTTTAATATCATTCATGTCTCTAGTATCTTGAAAAGCTCTAAAAATCTCAACACATATCCACCTTCTCTGTCTTTCCATTTTTTCAATTTTATTATTAGTTTTATATATCATTAAAAGGTTTTGAATTAAGAACCTAAAATATTAGTGGTTGGAATTTAACATTAGGTATTAAAATTTGAAAAATCTAAAAAATAATTGAAGCTAAAAGCATGAAATTAATAGTCATTTTTAACTATTATAATCCAATTAAAATTTTTGTATATATAATTAATGGTAAGATAGAGATGGGGTTAGGGTTAGGGTTAGATTTTGAAGCAAGATATTTGATTGGAAGGAGACCCTATTAGTGTTGTCCTTTTCATGGAAACAGAAACAAGGAACACCTCTCCCATCCCATGAATGGACTGACATCATCATACTTTCAAGTTTCAACTAACATGGAACCTACATATCATGTTCTGCCTGCAAAATTCATTGCTTTTGTAAGGCATCGCGATTTAATAATCTCCGATATCAAATATATAATATGGGTTGAATAAAAAGGAACACTCACCCACCTTGTCCGAACCCATCTAACATTTCCAATTCTTAAATTCCCCACAAGCACGCACAATGAATGAAAAGGTGTGTGGAGGATTAAAAAAAATTAAAAAAAAATAAATAAAGTTCCCAACAGCAAAAGGAAGAAGAAGAAGATAGAACATAAATGTAGACAGATGGATTCCCATGTCCTCTTTTATTGCTTTCGTCCATCATCAAACATAATGTATCATAGATCCTTTCAAAACTACTTACATTAACCTATTACCACCTTGGAAATAAACAAATACTACGTGGTAGTGTGTATATATTACACTATGCCCTATATGCTATACACTACCCACTGTATTTGATGAACAATGAAAGAATCTTGAAGGGTTATTTAATAGAAAAAGAAAGCGTAAAAGTTCATGTACTTGAGAAAAAGAGCACACAAATACATAAAGTATGTTTACAATACAACATATATATATATATAAATGATCCTTCTGAGAGCACCGATGTTTTTTTATTTTGGTATCTGGTTTATGCTACATACTTTGCTGAATTGATTCCCCCAAGGCATGCTTGCATCGTTCTCGTGGAGTTATTAAATTGCAGTAGAAAAATTGAATTTTGGTATGTGGGATATTGAAAATTGAAATAATATTGTAGATGGGGTGAGACGCTTTAATTTTGGTAGCTGAAGTAATCTTGTCCTTTGTTAATGACAGCTCCAAGACCTAATTGCAGGGACAAAGTTTGGTTGCAGTTGCTTCTTATGTGTGGGCTTGGAAACATAAATGTAGATGTGACATCAAATGTCAAGTGTGTCCAAACTAATATAATATTTTTTTATATTATGTTTTTTTCTGTGTCGATTTCATGGTGAGAAAAGAACATTTGTAACTTTTTCCCTGAAGTTTCCAGCAACACGAATTTCTAGAAACAATGTGAATTTTGGTTTGAATCTGTGATTTGATTTGGTGTGTTGTTACTGTTTGGCTGTTTCGTGAAACTGAGGTTGCATTTACATGGCAACCAACTTTGAAGATGGTGGAAGAGTTTTCAAAGATGTGAAGCGCGTATGAGAAAAGATGTGTCACTGTGATAGGTTGAAAAGATTATGAATGGAATTTTCATGTGTTTGAATATTGGTGTGGAGTTAGCTTTTGTACTCACTTCTTTGACTCTCTTTTTTGTTATAACCTTTTTTTTTTCCTTTTTATCTAATCAAGAAGTGAACTAAAAGAGAGAAATTATTTATTAAGTTTTACAAATTTATTTCAATAGAATAAAATGTCATACAAAATTTAGTCATTCGAGTACATTTACTATAGCCTACGTCCTTTAGGAGTTAAAATTGATGATAATTTAATTATACATTCATCTATGTTTTTCAAAAAAAAAATCACAGCTAAATTCCAGGTTAAAAAGATAATATTTAAAATATAATATGATTAATTCTAACAACATAACTGAAGTTTGAACATTAACGTTATTTATGAAAACAAAAACAAAATTATAAATACAAACTATCATTTTAAATTCAAAACAAATAATATTTGATACTATTCCTAAAAATTCTATATCAACATTTTCTTTCGAAGATTTTAAAAATATGCAATAAACTGTAGCATTACTTAATTTAAAAGATTGAAGTTAAAAATAGTTTATAAACTTATAATAAAACTATAATGTAATCATTAAACATCAAAATAAATCATATTTCAAATACGAAACTCTAATAATACTAGTTAATGAATTTGATGTTGGAGTTCATTTAAATATTAGTTGAAAAGTTAAAATAAAAGAAGCGAATGCACTTTTAATGATTTTTTTTATCTGGTATTCTCAGTACATTGATTAGTATTTGTCTTTTTAATACACTTAACCCTAATTAAATATTTGGTGAGCATGTGATCCTGACAGATTTGGGTGAACAGTATTAAAATTTTGAAGTGGGAAAAAGCAAACCCCATTAGAAAATAAAATGACATAAAACATTTACTATAGCAATTAATCAACAGCCTGCTATTGCAGGGATCTACATTGGATCTTGTGATCTAGCATGGACTGAACAAAATAGAAAAGAGGGTAGCTTGGACCACTTTATTTGTTGCAAAATTGAAGTAGATTTGAAGTTGGTATAGCTAAATCATAAATTAAACAGAATTAATTGATAAAGTTTCTATGCTTTTTTGTTGCACAAAAGTAAAAGGAGAGCATAGGGTCCCATAATAACCCTTTAGATTTTGGACTTTTTGATTAATTAATTGAATGATTATCAACCTAATAGAAAAATTGAAGTGATCAATTAACTGACTTGACCCTATTGTGTCTTATTTATTATTGATGCAACCTTAACCAACATGGTTGTTACTTTAATCAAAAGTTAAGACTATTATTTATCATTGCAAATCTTTGCTGTTTTATGTCCCTTTTGCTTTCAATTCTTATGACCGAACTTGCCTAAGTTAACTTCATCACATTTAATAATTATATCGTTCACGATAGGCTGTTGTTTTCAAACAAAATAACAAAACAAGTTAATGAATAAGAAAATCAAGAAACGCATCTCATTGAAAAAAGAAAAAAGGACACAATACATAATTAATGATTTGTTAGGTATTTTATTCTGTTGCCTCGGAAATAAGATCAGATCCCATTAATTAATTGTTCTCATATCATGCTTGGCCTTTTTCGATAGGTGTTAATAAAGGAACATGTGATCTAATTATTATTCATATAAAACACCCAAGTGTACTTGTGTTACGAATCTTTAAGATGTAGTAAAGAAGACTTTTCAATTCCAGATAATATTAATATAATTCTTAGGATTACCACTACAATTATCTGTCATCGGATGAGATTCATAGGTTAATTAAACATGATAAAACATGAATTCAACTAACATAACATTACTTTTAATATGTTTTTTTTTATAAGTTTAATGTCTAATTTTATATAGAATAAATATTATTGCATAGTTAATTGAGTGTATCCTTACTATATGCAGGAAAGAGGAAGACTTATTTAATAAGGACAGATTGTACAGGAAAAAGAAAATAGAGGACAATTGAATCTTGTGGCTTTTATTGTTGTGGACACTATCCATGAGTCATTATTAATAGTGAAGGACAAAGCAAAAGTCCAAAAAAGAAAAGCAAAAGAACAAAATGCCTAGTTTCTTGATATCAATAACTTATATATATATATATATATATATATATATATATATATATATATATATATATATATATATATATGCTGAGTCTCTTTGAACATGTTGATGAATTGCTTTAATGTGTCCACAACCCCATGTGATGAGTCCTTTCTTCTCCTAAAATCAACAAGAGATGGCAGCTAGCAACAATGGTGTGGGGTGCACAAATTAATTTCAGTTGCATTATACAATTATATATAGAGTTAAGATGTGAGAATTGTAGTTTTCTATGAATCAATTATTTGGAATCCATGATTGTTGTCCTTGTTTTAAAACATGATTTATAAATTTCTTAGGATTATGGTGTAGAGTTGTGATGATGAAAACCTCTTTTTCCTAGAAACTTCTTGGACATACCAACAAATCAATTCCCACTCAGTAGCACTACATATCAACAACAATCATTGCACCTTTGACAATCATCATACATAGACACATTCCTTTCACTGTTTCATATAACATTGCTCCTCCAAAGATAAACATGAAAAATACCAAGTTTTTTCTGAAGTACCAAGATTTTGTTTTACTTTCTAGTATATAATACTAAGTTTATAGATAATTTCATGTACAATTATGTCTAATCTAAAGGACTTTGACAAACATGTGTTGGTTCTATCAAGGAGGAGGTGCGACAGAGAGATACAGTCACTAATAAGATTTGGGTCTAATTACATAAAAGATTGACATCATTTTCTGTTTGCAATAAGTTAATGAGTTTTTCATCTTTATATAGTGTTCTGCTTTTTCATTTTTATTTAACTTCTACTCATACTTGGATTCCTAACAATATAAAGGTGACCGATGAATTGTGACAGATGAGTTTTGATGAGAAGAAAAATCAGTAACCATATACAAAAAGTATTGTGCATATTTAATAAAGCAGTGAATGTAAAAGAAGTATAAAAGAAGGGAAAATTCTGTACTTGTAAACATGAAATGTCTTGAAGAATAATGATGGATGGTGAAAAAGATAATTATGCAGTTAGCATGAGGGTTGGACCACATGTGCAGACCCAAAAAAACGTCCAGAATGTCTCCTGGTGTTTTCTATAAAAAAGAAAATTACTGATAGTGAAACATTGTATGTTATTATAACATATTTGATTGAACATTTTGTGAAATAAGTCAAATGATGAAAAATTCACAGGAAGAAGAGTGGTAAGTTTATCTGATATGTGTATGTGAATCTGATACGTAACTTCTGGACACCAATAAATATGGCAATGTCCATTGACAGAAGAGCAGATTGAAAAAGAAGCATTATTAGGTTTGGCAAGACAGACACTATCAGAAAAAGTTATAGCAAAAAATGAGAAACAAAGAGAGAGAGAGAGAGAGAGATAGGTTTGCATCACTTTCTCCAATTTCTCTTTTGGAGGCTGCTGCTTCACCACGACAGCCATCCATTTGTACGTATTATAAAGAAACAAAACATTATATTATATATAATTGATAGATAGTGTTGTCACGAGTCACGTACTTTAATCAAAGTTATGAATAGAATTAATATATAAAAAATGAAAGATAGAAGGCCTTAAGGGATAGGGTGTGGACCAGTATGAGCATGAAGCTCTTGTGGTGACATAGATGGATGATGGTTTTTTTGTTTCCTTTCAGAGTTTTAAATCAATTTATCAACTCATGTAAGAGTACTTGTTTGGCTTTATTCACCATGTTCATGATGTGATTCAATACAATATTTTTATATCTCTTTTCTTTTCAAGCACAAGTGGAAACCCATGAAAAATGCACCACCATGATTTTTGTAAGAACTGACGTAATTTCAACTATTGTAGGTAGGTCTCTTTCGTAGACCAAGCACAAGGGCTAATCAAGCCATTCAAACAAAAAAGGAAAAACAAAACATCATCCGTTTTTTATATTATTCTTCCTTTCAGTAATTCATTGTATATATAATCAGTTATACTGTCAGCATATGTGTTTAGGGCAACAACCCAAATGGCACGCAAGCATGCTTTAGAAGTTTATTACAACAATATGTAAAGAAATCAAATGGTAATGGAAGAAAATTTCTTTTATACTTTTTTTTTTTGTTTTGTTTTGCCAAAATGAAATTTTGATTTCGATTCAAAAGACTAGAAAAATGTTTAAAATTTTCTGGAAAGTTGACCTGAAGGTAACCTACATCATCACATGTCATGCCTTCCATAATTGTCTCATGTTAGTTATATATTAATTTACAAGAGGTGGCAATTCAAAGGAATGCAAATGTTAATCTAAGACTAAAAGGGTATATAAAAAATCAAAACTTTCCTTGTTTTGTAAGGCAAAAAATAATGATTTTAAATTCTAAAAACTGTAAGAAAAAAAAGTAATATACTAATCGAATCAAAATTTATCGTTTAAAATTTTATTTTTATTTGTCTTTAATTTAAGATTAAAAGGGTATATAAAAAATCAAAACTTTCTTTGTTTTGTAAGGCAAAAAAATAATGATTTTGAATTCTAAAAAATGTAAGAAAAAAAAAGTAATACACTAATCAAATCAAATTTATCATTTAAAAAAGAGTATATTTAAAATTTTATTTTTATTTGTCTCATAAAGACTGCCAAACAATGCTATAAAAATTAACCATTAGCCAAGAATGGTGGTTACGTGAAGTATTTTGTTTGAGGAGTAAGTATGTGTGAGTAAGACACATGAATGGCATCTTTTGATTTGAAAAAAAAAAGGATATTAATAATGAAGTGTGGGAAGTAAATAATTTTATTTATTTGTTGTGATGGCAAAAAACATGATCTCATGGTATCATATGGTTGTAACGAAGCAGAAGAAAGCTAATTATCCAGTTTCCTTAATTGCTTTTATTTGAAGACTCTTAAGATAATGATGGGTAACATAGTTATTAAAAGAAAAAGACAGTGTTGTATTGATGAGAAATGAGGTTGAAATGAAAGCAAAGAATTTGATGAGCAGAAAAGGACAGAGTAATTTGATATTTTGCAATATGTTGAATTCATGGCAATAAGATTTGGTCCTACAAAAAGCTTTAGCCACCCCAAATCCTTACTTTTCATCCATAATTAAAGACTATTTTAGTTTTGGCTTGTTTGTGTGTAACCTCCAAAATGAACCATATGTGCAAGGAAAGAAACACACTAATGGACCTGTCTTTTCATGAAAACGATGAAAAAGATGAAAACGGTTTTGGGGAAAGACATTTATGATATGCTGTGCAACCTTGCAATCATGTCATTTTCAATAACTACACCCATTTATTTAAAGCTGATTTAGACCATTTCATGTGCTTGACCCTTCTCACAAGTTGTGTTTTTTATGCTTTTATTTATTTATTGTGGTTCTCATCCACATCTGGGTCAGTCTAACTTAGAAGCAAGGAATCAAAAACCATTGTTAGGTGAAACGTTGAATGGGGGAGATAGTGACAATTAATATACTCTTTTTTCTAATGCACCTCCTCATATATAAAATTCCACCTAGTGTATTGGATAAATGTTCCTTCTTTTTAATTCTTATGTGTAATAACATGTTTGTTATCATAGGTTGTTGAAAATCTTATATTCACTATAGCTCAAGATGAGCCACAACATGAATTATAATATATTAATAAATATAAATATAATATTTTTGTAAGATAAAATTGGATTTAAAGTCTATATCTTATATTAAAATCATTTAAATTTATCCTAATACAATTAGTAGTTTATTACATCTATCACATTATTTTTATATGATTATTATTAGACCACTCATTAATATTTAATGTAGGAGAAGTGTGTATGAGATTCCACATCAACAAAATGTATGATAAATTTATAATGTAAATAGATGTAAATCTCATTTTTTATGCTTAAAATACACTTTTTAATATATATAAATTTAGTCCATTATATCATGCTAACTTCTCTAAAACGTCTAACTATTTTCTGATTTTTTTTCTTCTCCACCTGACCCTGTGAACCAGCCTCCATGATGAAACAAGATCTTGACTTTCTCAAAATAGTTCTATAGGAGATTTCTATTAAAGTACATAGATAATAGTATATACATGTTTTTGAAAAAAGGTTATATTTGATAAGCGAGAATTGAATTTATTATTTAAAATGAAAGTTAAGCATTTCAAGGCTTCTTCCTATTTTGAAAAACTGGTCTAATGGATTGCAAGAACGTGTTAAAAGTGAAGCTTCGTAAGTGACAATGTCAAATTCACAACGGTTTTGTGGCTAATTTTTCTTCTTGTAATGTGTGTTGTTGTAGATAAATAACAATGGTCATAGTTGTTGGATGAAGAATTGTCGTTGATTGAAAGGGGTGATTTTCTTGCGTCATTTGATTATAAATTTGGGAGAGTGGTATAAGAAATTTTTGACTGACGTATATAGTTTGACTTCTTGGGTGAACTATTTAATAACAGAGAGAAGAGATATTAAAATCATCCATGCATGTTTTCTGATCAAATTTCTACTGGAATATAGCATTTGGTGTCTTTTGTGTTAACATGTGTGAACTATTAACGAAGCACACATGTTTGTAAGAAGTTCTAACAAAGAAAAGTTTGAATGGTTTGGGCCATGTTGACTAAGATAAAAGAATTGGGCCATTTAACATAAGAATTTTTGTTGATTGTAAAGAAAGGGAACTTTTCAACACACAATGCACGAGTTTGAAAGTTTGCCTATTTGACCCCTCAGGCAACATGCAACAATAATATGCTTGTAAAGTGTATTTTACTTTTCCAATTTTCTTCTGGAGACTATTGAATCATAAAACTTTGCCCAAATTTGTGTATTTTTAGGAAGGCGATGGATGATAATTTTGTTTAGTTTGTTCTTTCTTATTTTTAAACTTATGGGTTTACCAATATTAAGTATGTTTTAATAAGAGAGAAAAAATAAATTATTTATTATGCATGAAATGTGAGTGCTTTTACTAATGAACATGTGATGTTTTTACAACTATAGGAGAGAGATTTGAAGCTAACACTTCATGTAAATTATGCAAACTTTTCTATCACTGGTCAATCTTAGTGGATATCAAGCATGTGGTTATGAAATTAAATGCATTTTCTAATTTGAGTAGGTGATGCAGAACACGTGTCTTTTGATAACAAAATTAGTTAAATGTTAATGTAAAAAGTAGAGAATATTAAACAAGTTAATTGTGATTTGGATGTTAATCTTCATTAGCTGTTACTTAAAAAACTGCTAATAAAGAACAAAATAATTTGAAAAACACCTTTGGAACATTTTATTAATTGGTTAGTAAAAGCTGCAAATTAAAATGTTTAAATATAATTTTACTTGTATATGAGAGAGTTGAATGATTTATTTTTACAATTAAAAGCCAAAACCACTTATTTGGATTTTCAAAATTGAGGTAAAAATTTAGAAAGTAAATTAAAATTTTATTCAAGTTCGTTTTAATCGAATACGTTCTGTTGAAATGAAATTTTTTTCAAAGTGATTTTTTGTAATGAAATGCAATGTTTGTAATTATGAGAAAATAAATTGTCAGATCACACGGCAGAAAAAAAATGAAGATGCTTTGATGGTGAGAAGTTTCATAAGATTTCCCCCCTAAAACTTTGCTTTTATGACAGACTATTCTTTTTGACCAATTGCGCAAATGAAGGTGACTTGTTTTTTACATTTACATTATAGTATGACATTTGCAGTCTGTATTGAATGCTTAAGACTTTTTTTGTCTTCCAACAGTTTAAATATGTTTCCATTAAAATAGTATAAACATTACTAAAATACATAATACTTCTTATATATAATCAAGTTATACAGATAAATACATGAAAACTTCTTCGGCATTTACCTAAGAACTACATTTATTATTTTATTATTAGATATATATTTAAAGATTTTAAGTTATTGAAATTTATATCATCCATTTTCTACACTGAAACTGATAAATGGGTTTTTTTATTAATAGTTCTTCAACAAAACTGCTTATAAAGGATTTTTAAATCTAAAGATTACAGAAAATATAATAGTTTACTCTCTTTTCCTCACCTTATAATAATAAAAATTATTAGCAAGTATGATGAGAAAGTAAAAAGAGTAAAAAAATTAATGTATCGTAATAAAAAAAACTGAAACGCGATTTTAATTGGAAGCTGCCAGTAAGGCGTTTTCGAGAAATGCCCTGTGAGAAACCCAGCCCCCTCCCACGGCATCTGAACCACCAACCAAGTTGAATGAACAGAAAAAAACAATAGTGTTTAAAAAAATGTTATTAACGTGCTAAATGTTAGCGTAAAGAAGATTTCCAGCACCAAAAAGATGACACGACTAGCAGTATTCCAAACATGTATGACTCATGGTAACTACCATGTGATAAAAAAACTCAGACTAACACCAAAACAAAAATAATCTACCATGACTCAAAGTAAAACATACATTTGAAGAAGTGAAAACTAATATGTAAGTTTTCAATGAAATAAAACAAGGTGAGAGACTTAAATATTAACCTAAAACTCTCGCTATTATATACTGAAATAGAATCATATATTTCTGCTGTCAGCAATTTTCTTTGGTGCTACCAACCGACACTCTCACTGAAAAGTTTACTTCCAAGGAAATAGTAACCTTGGAAGGCCACAGATTCACTAGATATAAAGGTTGATAATGCAAAATGGCGTAAATGGAATCATTAGAAAGAATAAGATCAAATAACACATTTACATGATTGATGACAATAAAATGGAAACTGAACTTCAAATCGACAACCCAATTTATAAGTAGAATAAAGCATTTATAAGTAAAACAAAGCGACCAACATAAGACCTTTATCTATATCTATAACTATATTACATACAAACTCATGCGATACATAATTAGGATCTTTCCTCATATAATCTCAAGCTCGAAATAACATGATAAAGAGAATGGTGCCTATTTCCCACAGTTGAACCCACGACACACGGATAGGACTATTACAAGGATCAGTGCTATCAAAATTCCCAGGACAATGAGCTTCATCTTCATGTTTTGTAGCCACATTTTTCGACGGATTCTGGTTCCAGAAGTCCTGAAATCTTGTGCCTGAAAAATGTATTTTTCTTCAAAATGGTAAAATATAAATTTGCACTACCACATCCGTATCAAAGCCAAAAAAAATGAAAGCATACGGAAATCAGGATCCGAGACTTTTCTTAGATTTTTTGGCATGTGGAGAGAGAAGAGAGCGGAAAGTGGAATATATACAAATCATTTTTTAAATATAAAAGAGGATGTAACTAGATAGTCTGAAACAATGAAGACACCAAAACTGAGGAATCTCCTCTCAATATTTAGAAATATGCTATAGTTAGCATTCGCTTAAGAAATTATTAGTCCCACCAAAAGAAATAAATCTCCTTTCACATACATACTTCATAAACACAGTACATACTAACCTGGTTATGAAGGTTCTCTGTCTTATCCACCAGAAGCTCTATTTTTTCACCCCTGTCCAGAACCTACATTAAATTATAAATGTCAGTATAATTTGATCAAATGCCCTTATCTTATACATCAGACTTGTTGATCCAATTATAGTCAAAGGCCTGCAATAATGTTGTCTTGACTTGTCTTGGCATACGTTGATAAAAACGAACATTGTAAACACAGGTTGATAAGGTGCAGTAGTTCTAGGAAAGATATAATTTTGAAAATCACAGTGCACAAGCATATCAAACAAAAATGAGATAGGCCGGCATCAAAACTTGCCAGTTAAACAACAAAAACAGAGAGAAAACTAAAATAGTTAATATATAAACATCAGAAATAAAGTGGTTTCTAGTATTACAATAAATAAATAAAATGACCACTGATGCATGTCAAACCCATTTTTATCTGTACATTTCTGCAGAAAGCTTCTGCTAAGGTTCAAAGAGAAGATACAACAAGGAACATGAAATGAACAAGCAACTACGACCAGTGAATTTATGATGATAAAGTCAGAGAATACAAGGGGAAAGTTGCGTACAATGACACCTCCCCCCAAACATTTGGGAAGGAGACTGGTGTACGTTAGCTTTAGCGTACATAAGGTAAATTTATCTTGGCTTTCTTTGAAATTTCGAACGCTTTTATTGCATATTCGTTGTGATAATCTTACTTCTGCAGTTGCAATAGTTATAATTAGTTTGAATTTCTGCATCGCATAGTATGAGTACCCAAAACTATTTTGCTAGTACTTCATACCCCCCGTATTTTTAGGTTTTCAATAAACCCCCAATCGGCAGTATCTCTTTTCTAATCACCAGGATCAGACCTTAAAGTTTCTTTCATCACAATATAATAGCAAAATGTAATATTGGGGTATGAGAAAAAAAAAATTAAAATTAATCCAACTGCCCAAGGAATAGAAGGAAATAACGCTTCCAATTGTCAAAGAATTCAAATATTGCGATCGGCCTGATCCCAAAATGAAATAAGCTAACGATTGCAATTAATACAAGGCAAATAATTGGAACTACACATGCACAATAATGCTCAAAACTCATTAGAAAAAAAAAACTTCAAAAACTAGATTATGGCTGCAGTAAACAGGGTGGAAATATACACAAAAGGTGCTGAATGCAATGCATATAATTTATATTATAATCAGAAAACAAATAAATTAAGACACCAATAAATGCAACAGGGAGCTGGACTAGACAACATTGTCGAAGCCTAGAAATAGTTAGAAATGAAATTAAAAGGTGTTATATGAAAATGCTGCATTTAGGCCAAGGCTAACGGTGAGCAATAGCTGCCGGACAAGTAATAGAGTAACATAGAACAAAGAAATCAGACAACTAGAGCTACTTTTGTCAAATAGGTGAAGAATTGAGTCAAGTAATAATACAATGAACAGAGCAGAGACACATACCACAAGGAACTGAACAGAAAAGTACTGGGCAGCTAGAATTGACTGAAAAAATGAGAGAAAGGCCCAGATTTGGCTGCCTGACAATTGCAAGGTTTCTGCCAGAATTTAAAAAACAGGTAGAATAGAAAGCAGAATTTTCTTTGAATGAACCAGGATTTCTAACTTCAAAATCATTAAATGGAAAAAAGATTGACAATGGAGCCAGAATAACCATATGTGTGCACAAAACAGGCTTTTCAGTCCAGCTTAGTGGGATGACCATGAAGGACACGATCCCTGCCACTACACACACTGCAAAAACATAATACGATGCAACTAATGCTGCAGCTAGGTGCCATTACATGCCGCTACAGTATTAACTATGAATTATTAGAGAAACAGGTATCACTATAACACCTATTATTAAGTAATTTAGCCTGCTAATGCAAAAGGTACTCTATGTATCTAGTTCACAGCTCAGTACTTCTGTTAGCAAATTCTGGCTTATTTACGAAAATGGAGCAGTTTTGGTTTGTTAACAAATTCTGTTAACAAACATAGACGTTATGATTTTTGCATGAAGTTGTGCCCGTGGGGCGATTTCTCTCTTCTTTTTTAAATATCTGATTACGTTTTAAAATATATTTAATGTGTATTTATGATTTGTATTAGAGATGATTTAATTTTTTAAATTTAATTGTGAATAAATTTAGTAAATAGTTTATTTTAATATTGTAATTATTATTTAAGATTTTAATTATTAATATTTTAAATTTTTGTCAACAGAAAGCAATTTTGGGAGATTAAAAATAATAATGATAACATAAAATGTATAATGTCATAGTAATAGAATATTTGAAATGAAAATACATTATAGATTAATAACCACAATATAAATATTTATACGTGTGAATCAATGACACAAGGTGGCCTTCTAAGTTGTCTACTAGGCCTTTTGTGTGCTCTATATTCAGTGAATGGGTCATATGGCAGTGCAACTGGCATGCGAAATTGTTGTTTAATATTATCGTCATTGTCACCATCTTGCTCTTCATCCTGTCCACTTTCATTATCAATCAATGTGAAGACATCGAAAATAATCTATAGGTGGTATTGGATTGTATGCAAGAAGTGTAGTTGTAGAGGTTGGGAAGATATTATGAGACGGACTTGAAAAAAAGTTGGGTTCAAATGGAAAGATATTGTATGTGGAAAGGGAACTTATTGAGATGAACATGGTGTGAAGATTACCCATGTATCTGAACATTGGTGGTGTTTGAAAATTAAATTGAGCAGCATATTACTACTGAAATTGTTGGGCAACAAAGGAATATCCAATATGTTCATATTGTGGAGGGGTTTATAGAGGCTCCCATGGCATGTCATATTGTTGAAAATGTAACGACTAGTTTAGTTTTATAAAGACTGCATTATAAAATGTATTAGAAAATGAACTTATATTGTCATCTCATATTTGATGTTTGTTGAGGTGTTATGTGAAAGATAGTTTGTAGAATGTAGCATTGCATATACTATGAAGTATCACACAAATGGCTATTTCTACTAAAATTATTTTCTTCAATTAGACCGTTATGCTAGTCATTCCACATTACTATCCATTTTTATGATATTGTGACCAATATCTATTTGTTCTTCCTCTCATGTCTTCTTTAGGAAGCTTATATGAGTTTAATGGGTTAGTAGGAATAGATTGGCCAAGCTCAAATTGTCACATGACTCGTCAACTTAATGAAACTCCACTATGACAACATGAGAAGAACAATTTTGCAGCTGACAAAGGGGATGTGAATAGTAATCAAAGTCCTGACGTTATTTCTACTATAAGGAATCCCCAAATCTTAAAACAAAAATGGTGTAAACATGATGAGTCTCGAAAAGGAAATAAAAAACTAAGTGGAGAAATATGTAGTTATTGTTTATTAATAACCTCTTTTGGTTTTATGTGATCAAATGTGTTACTAAGAGCTCAAGGGAATGAGTAAGTGTGTTTATCTTTTGTGATGGATGAGACCACCTATCACAGTAATAATTAGTTAGAAAAATAATAAAATTACGATACAAATTAAAACTTAAAACAATAGTGTATGACAAGAAACATAACCTTTCTGCCAAAGGAAAACGAATACTTGCAACAATTTCCTGAGCAGTTAAAGGTTCAAAGCTAGAGATATACATTTGGATTGTTACTATTGCAAATTAACACTAGGCTCAACCGTCCGCATGTATATTTCCAACTATTGAACCTTTAACTACTAAAGAAATTACTACCAATCTTGGTTTCCTTTTAGCTAATGGGTTATTTTTCATAGCATATACTATTGCTTTAAATTTTAACCAGCATCATAACTTTTTGATTTTTTATAGGATTAAATATGTTTTTTTATCCCAAAACTGTTTACTAAAATGGTATGTTGTTCCTGCTTCAAAGAATGTGTCAATTTCATCCTTAACTTTATAAAAATATATAAAATGTCCTCAACAGAAACTAATAGTTAGAGTCTCCCTCTCCTCCTTGCAACTCTATTGGGGTTCTTAGGTTTTGTGTTCAAGGGTGAGGGTGGAGGTCGTGTGGGCCCTATATGCAAGTTATGCATGGCGGTGAGCGAGGGTCTATTCGTGGAGACCATGATGGAGTTTGTGGAAAGGGTATGGAGTTGGACAGAGTGGGACAAGGTGTGATTCAGCTCAACGACGCTGCAAAGGGTGGGAAAGTGGTTGGGAGAAGACTTTTAATCTGACAGATCACTCTAACTGCAAATTCCTTTCATTTCAATGGCTTTTTGCACTTATAAAACAAACCCCTACCACTACCCTTCAAATTCATCATTCCATTTTTGCGACTCCGAAACCATATTCTTATTGTCCCTTCAAAATGTCACCCTCAACCCTCTCCCACAAATCCCACAGGGCAATAATATACTCCCCAATTTCCCTTTTCTGGTTTACCCAAAACCCATTTCAGAAAGTAGGTTTCGCTCCCTTGATGATGGGGTGGAAGAAGTTTCTAGAACCATGTGGGAACAGCATGAAGAAGAAGCAGAAGCAAAATATGAGAAGGATGGATGCACGGTAACAGACACCTCAAGAGCCTTGTGTAACTAGAGGTGAAAGGCGAGGTCGAATTCCATGGCCTCCACAATGCCAAGGAGAGAGAGGGAGTTGGAGTGAGGAGAAAGAGAAAGAGAGAGAGAGATAGTTGTGGGGAGGAGAGGGAGACTTTAATGTCGTTAGCTATTGTTTGCTATTGAGGACATTTTACATTCATTTATGAAATATAGGAACGAAATTGGTACATACTTTGAAGCAAAGACAAAATACATTTTAGTCAATACGAAAAACATATTTATCCCATTTTTATAACTAAGTATTATTGCTTATAGGTGGTCTTGTCCCAAACAGCAGACAAGCACACCTACTTATTCCCTTCAACTCTTACGTAGCACATTTGACCACATATAACCAAGAGGTTAATAATAAACAATAATCACATTTTTCTCCACTTTGATTTTTTTTAGACTAATGCATATATCATTTTTTTCAGTTTTTATGGACTTCTTATCGTAAAAATAACGTCAAGCCTTTGATAACTATTTATGTCCCTCTGTGAGCCACGCAGTTGTTCTTCTCATATGCTTTGCCAAAGTGAAGTTTTACCAGTTGACCGAGTCAAGCTAATTTGGGTTTTGCCAATATATTCCTATTGACCTATTAAACTTAGATAAGCTTCATAAAGAAGACATGAGAGGAAGAAAAAACAGATATTGACCACTACATTATAGTCGGAATGGTCATTTGCGTAATACTTCACAATATATGTAATGGCATATTCAACACACTATCTCATACATAACACCTCAACAAACATCAATATTAGGCGATGTTAATTCATTTTCTAATGCATTCCATAATACATTATTTATTCAAACTATATTAACCATTGTGTTTCCAACAATATGACACTTCAACAACCACAACCCCACCACGATATGAACATATTGGATCTTCTTCTAATTTCAACCGCCATATGGTGCTAATTTAATTTCCAAATACCACCAATGTTTAGATACCTAGGTAATCTTCACACCATAACTAGTTCATCTTCATCTCAACAAGTTCCTTCCACATACAACATCTTTTACTATGACAATATATATTTTAAGTTATCATTATTATTTTTAATTTTCCAAAATTCTTTCTATTGACATAAAATTTGAAATATTAATAATTACAATCTTAAAAATAATAATTACAACATTAAAATAGACTATTTACTAAAAAATTCAATATTAAATTAAATTTAAAAAATTACATCATCTCCAAATAAAACCACAAATACAAATTAAATATATTTTTAGACTGTAATAAAAAATAAAAATAAAAGAGAGAGAGAGAGAGAGAAATCGTCCAAATGCACAACTTCATCAAAATAAATAAATAAAAAATCACAAGTCGTGAAATGCAGCATGACTTCAAAAAATAAAAAAAGGAAACTAAAAACCTTTGCATCGACATAACTTCAACCCAAACATAAAAAGTGTAAAAACATTGAATTCCTCTTTCCCATCACAACTTCAGTTTGAAAAAAAAAAAATGTTCCAAGCCAAAGTCATGCTTTAAAGCATGACTTCAAAAAACAAATCAGATGCACTCAGTAGTCTTTCGTATCACAACTTTAGATATAACAAAAAGCAAATAATTTGTTATCACAAAAGTCATGCCAGGAAGCACCACTCGTTTTTTCAAGGTTAAAGTCATCCCTCGTCTCACGATTTACGCATTCTTGTATTTTTTTTAAAAGTACCCATTTACGTATAATCAAACAAAAACTACACCATTTTCATAAATAAGCAACTAAGTTTCCGATTGTTTTCTACAGCTACTATAGGTATGTCTACTGTCATGTTCTCTACAATCTGTGTTGGGAAACTAAAAACGCCTGAGTTAAAAGGACTTCAACCCAAACATAAAAATGTAAATACACTGAAGTCCTCTTTCCAAGCACAACTTCAGTTTGAAAAAAAAAAATCTTCCAAGCATGACTTCAAAAAGAAAAATCAGATGCACTGAAGTTATCTTTCGTATCACAACTTTAGATACGATAAAAACCAAATAATTTTAAAGTCGTCCCTAGTCTCACGACTTACTCATTCTTGTAATTTTTCTAAAAGTGCCCATTTACATATAATCAAACCAAAACTGCACCATTTTCGTAAATAAGCAACTAATTTTCCAATAGTTTTCTACAGCCACTATAGATATGTCTACTGTCATGTTCTGCTACAGTCTTGTTGGAATACAGTAAGTTTGAGAAAAGTTATCTGCCTAATTAGGTTTTGTACAGAACTACTCAGTAGTTACATGTTTCACATAAATATGAGTTCTCACCTTATTTTCTCTTAGTTTTCTCACAGTTCCTATCATTTTTCTTTAACAACTTTTGGTCCTTAAAATAAATAACTGGTGACCATTACCAAATTGAAAGACAACATTATCTTCTCTCAACCTACTCTAATACCCTTGATTCCTGTCAAGTATCAACAGCTGTTAAAAACTTATGCTTACTACTGAGGAAACAAGTAGGTGGAAAGGTCCCTTACCTAACCCCCCACAGCTCAATAGAAACAAACTTTTTTCATCTAAATGAAGAACCGGAACTCACTTGGCCATAAGCATTTTACACAATCCAACAATTATTATTCTCTATCAAAACAGAGCCTTATTTCAGTCTTCTTGCAATGACATGACAGCACTCAGTTTTATAAATGCTTTCTTGTAAACCTTATTTTACTGTAGCAGCGCTCAGCCTACTAAAACCATTACAGACTCTAAAACCTAGACAGTAGAGAGAAAACATGGGAAAGAGTTTCAACATAAAATGGAAATGGAGAACTTAGATTTCGGATTAATCTTCCAACTACCCTGTCTTGGCCTCTTTTTGCCAATTATGCAACCTAGCTACTTGAAGATTACAATAAATAATCTCATTGTCTTTCTAGTTGTATGTCACATATACAAACCACCACCCTTTAAGGGAGAAGAAGATTTGATAATCACTTTCAGATCCCAAATGTAATAAAGACAATATCTACATACAGGTATGTCAGATCACTATCCAATATGCCTAAGCTTGATCAGACCAAATACCAATGCGTCACAAGCACAATCCATGAACTTCATACAAGATAGACTCGTGTTCAGTTTTGCAGACATCCATTCAATGTTGTTGTCTTATTTATTCTGGGAATTTAGACATTCACAGTAATGTTTATTGATCGGAAAAAATGATTGTACCCATCGATCTCTTCAGTTTACTACCATCTTAAATTAGTGCAATTAAGTAGTTCATGTGTACCTTTTCAATATTCTCCATCATGACACCTTTAACTTCAGAAACCTGAGCTTTCACCTTCGCAAGCTTGTTGACCTCTTCGGGATGATCAACACAGTACTGCATATGTTCCTTTAACTTTGGCCTGGACACAAACCTTAACACATTAGCTAATACAGCAATATAAACCCACTGCCTTACACTTTAAAAGCTTAGAACAGAAACATAATACCCAAATTCCTTGTTAAAGCTGTTCGCAGGAGCTGTGGCGGCCCTTCCTCCACCATATTTTGACACAAAATCATCTTTGACACGCTCTAAAAAAGCCATGGGCACTTGCCTTCCAATTGATTCATCAGCAACAATACAATATGCTACAAAATTCCAAAAGTAGGACATTTCAGAACTACCAAACTTCAAAATTTTAAGCTTCACTTATGCAAAGCAATATCAGTTGATAAAACTAGAAAAAAGAAATCCCAAAAATCAGAAACACTGCATGGTTATCAATCTTAGATAACATAGATTTGTGGCCAGAACCTCCAAAGACAATAGTAAGATAATGGATAATTGGATGACTGCCATTCTGAATCTTTTATACAAATTAAATAATTTTACTTCAGATAGAGATGATTGAAACAAAAATTTAAGATAAATTAAAGTCTTGAGCTAAATAACAATTCAAAAATTATATTGTTATTTTTAATTTCGAATAATCCTTACAGTTCTATAAGACAGAAGTAGAGAACACTTCTTACAAAATAATTACCTGAAGAATGGAATTAAAAATCTACTTTGTTAATGTGGGATTGTTTTCACTGCTTCATGTCTTGTGTATTCCTAGACTTATGGAAACACGCCAGCTTGTCACAGCATGTGTTAACAATATATTAAACCATTTTGTATGCATCTTAATAGAATTTGGATACTCCCCTGAATTATTGTTAACCGGAGAGGTCCTGTTTAATAAATTTTAACAATTTATTATGGTTACTACTTAATATATATGTTGAAATAAAAATTAGAATTAAATATGTTTTTGATCTCTTAACTTTTAATGAAAATTGAAATTAATCATTTTTTAAACTTTGGTCCAATTTATTCCTCTAACTTTATAAATGCATGAATTTAGTCTTTTTAACCAAATTTTCTTAAGTTTATTTGACGTTTCAAATGTGTTTTATAATAGCATTTGAGTTATTTACACCTTTTGGCACATTTTCGCTTCAATATTAGTTTAGAAATGTGTTTGAAACATTAAATAAACTAAACAAAATTAAGTTAAAATTACTAAATCCACGCATTTATAAAGTTAAGAGACTAAATTGGATCAAAGTTTTGAAGATAGACTAATTCTAATTTTCACTAAAAGTTAAAGGATCAAAAACATATTTATCCCTAAAAACTAACAAACTCACTAGACCAGGCATGCATGCTACCCAATTTACTTTCATAGTTTTAACTGGTTTTTATTTCAACAGTGGATTAAGTGAAAATTAATAAACATAGTAAATGGCTAGGGTTTCTTAAACAAGACCTCTCAATAACATAAAGTACAAGAGTATCCAAAAATATAATACATTATATACCAAAAAACTATATTATATTATACCAAAAATATAATACATTATATACTCAGGTATTCTTATTATAAATTATAATAACTAGAAGATGTGTTTCCTGTCAATATCTTGGTTGGCTTCTTAATGGCCGATATAAACTCTTTTGATATGTATGCAATGGAGAACAAAATTCAGGAGTTAACTGATATAAAACACTTGATGATAATTTACACCAAATTATAACAATTTATAAAGACAAATACTACGAAAAATTATTAGTAATGTACTTATGATATTTATCTTATTTTTATGTTTATGCATTGTATTAATAAATTAGCATCTTTTACATATTATAATTTTAACATACATTCCCAAGAAAATATATTATGAAGCAAACACATTTTAGTTATTCCGAAGAATATAAAAATATATCCCCCACGTAACTTTAGTTATTAACCAAACACGTTTATTTAAAAATAAGCAGACATGTTGGCCCAAAGGAATGTAATCCTAGGAAGAAATTAGATAACTCAAAGTAAACTCAAAAAATTTAAAAAAAAAAAGGGGTGACCGACGCTACAACAGAAAAACGGAAGACCGTAGACAACACTTGCGTGAGACCGTGAGGAAAAAAATACCAGCATGGAAACTGGATCGCGTTACGGATAACAAGCACAACAGAGGAATGGCGTGCAGAACTTCGATCGGTTGACTGCAACTATGTCGACTAGCATTGCATCAAAAGGATTGTGTAAAAACAGATAAGAATGTGAGAGATAACAGAAAAGAGTTTTGAACGAGGGATTTCGAACTCAACACACTACTGATGAAAAAGAATGATTTCACACAATAATCCTCCAAAAACAAACACAAGAATAGGAAATCCACAAATATTCACAATTCTAGGCATGACATCTGCAAAACCAGAGCGCTCCCCGATTCAACTAAATTTGATACCACCACAACGGTTATGTGTCGCGAACCATAAACAACTTCGCACAGGAATAATACCAAAGCTGAATAACCATTTCATTCCCCCAATAACTACAAAACACATTCCTAAACCACGTAACGAATACAATCCACGTGTCTCTCGGTCTGTTCGCAAGTTTTACGCACACGAACAACGCAAACTAGTTTCACCAACAAAAGGAAACTTAAAATAAACGATCTAGAATCAAATTCAGCACAAGCAACAAGCACGAAGAACATCATCACAAAAACTGAAAGAAAAACAAAACACAGAAAAAATACATACTGTAGCCATTGTCGACGAGGTAATTGAAGGTGTGAGCGTCGCAATTGTAGGTGAACTTGTTGTTAGTGGTAGGAAGCTTCTGAAGGCACTGGAAGGCGATGGAGTTGAAGTTTCCGCTGAATTCGGTGTACTCCGCGAGAATTACCGTTCCACGAGACACGAACGCGTAGATCAGAGACTTCTGCCCCATCGATGAGAATCTGAATTGAGTGTTTGGTAGGGTTTTGGAGTTCGGTTGTTGCAAGAGAGATCTGGAAACAGTACCGCAGTGGTGACGGTGTCACGCTTTTGCTCAATCCAACATCCAAATCGAAATTCTTCTTTCACACACGCTTTGTTTGGGATTTGTTGAGAGAGAAAGAGGAAGAGGCAAAGGAGAACAGGGAAGGGGGTTTACGAAAGCGGTGAGAGAGAGGGAGAGAGTGGTCATAGGGAGGTTTTAACTTTCTGTGAACCTGTTATTACAACGCATGTCAGAATTCTCTGTTGTAACTTTTTCTATTTTCCAATGGTTAATATGGTTTCGTTTCGTATTTATCAAATTGGCATCATTTGACAAATTTTATTATTTAGCTTCTTTTTCATATTTTTTTCGTTATGATTTTTCAATTATAATTCATCTTATGCTATAACCTTGTCATTTAATTATTAATTGCAGTGACATTAGCATGACATTTGATGAGTATAACATAAAATGAATAATAAAATGTACGAACATTCGAAACTGTAGTATTGAATTATGTGGAATTTTAAAATTAAAAAGGCTAAAGAAACTAATAATCAAATATTTAAATATATGATACAAATTTTATTCTTGTATATACACGGATATATTGTTAAATATATAATACATTCTTTTTGTTTATAATAGCGCCTGAAATGGTTTTACGTGTTTTGGTGTGTCTTTAAATTATTCTAATCTTACAAAAAGTTGTGGATAAGCTTGTTCTCTATAAGTAAGTAGAAATAATGTAACATTCTAAATTAATAAAGATCATCTATTAATTTAAAACATTTATAATTTCATATTAAATATAAAACTATACAAGTAATGGATAAATATTGTAATACATGGAGTCTTTAGTTATTTAAAAGTGAAATTAAGCCTGTAATTATTTATTAAAACGAAATAAACTAGTTAAAATGATACTTAATACCCAATTTCCTTTGAAACTCATAAAAACTAATAATAATTTAAATGGTTATTTAATCAGTGAGATGAAACGTGTCATTGACCTTATCTAAAGTACATAATTGTCATATAGATATAAGCATCTTTGGAAATGAAAAAACGGTAAAGTTATGTCACCTAATTGAATATGTAGAGTGTACATCCATCAACACGATATTTGGTGTCACTAATTAACATTGCTAATAACATTTAATTTGCTTTTTAGCTAACAATACAACGATGTATGAAGCTCGTTTGATTATTATATGATGAATGAATAATTTGGCTTTTAAACAAAAGCCTAATATAATACTCATCATATTATTATTATAAATCGACGTATGATCAAGATTAAGTTGATTTGGTACAAAGAAAAAAATGAGTCAATTTAAACAAAATGTCGAGCAGATTCAACCTAAGTCATATATTGAATTGGTTTAGTGTATGCTAAAGGTCGTGTTGATTCGATCGGGATCAAAGGTCGAGATAAATAAGTCAAAATTAATGATTTAACCGAGTCAATGCAGGTGGAAGGTCGAGATAATTCAATCAAAGTTAAGGGTTGAGACAACTCTACACAAGTCCAAGGTCAAGTTGAGTAAGTCTGGATCGAAGGTTGGGATAAATGAGTTTGAGTTGAAGGAAGGTTGAAACAAGTTAATCTAGACCAAATGTCTGGTCAATTTAGTTTAAGACAAATGTTAAGACAAGTTGACATGATTAACACTTTGTTCACTTTGATGGATTTAGGAAGAGTGATTGAATGAATTTGAAGGTAAATTTTTTGTTGTTTATTTGAGTGAATTTGGAGGTAAGTGAGAGTCAATTTGGAAGTTTTTTTTTTTAATTTGTCACATCAATCAAATCCTGCGCTAATTATTACAAACTTTACTTCCAAATTCACTCTCATTTACCCCTCCAAATCCACTCAAATAAACAATAAAAAATTTACCTTTAGATCCTCTCAAATTCATTTAATCACTCTCTCCCAAATTCATTCAAGTGAACAAAGCCTAAAAGTCAAAATGAGTCAGCCTAGTTCAAATATTGTGTTGAGTTAGTTGAGGTCGAAGTTCGATTTGAGTCGGTCTATGTCAAAGGTTGAGAAAGGTCGATATAGACCAAATGTCGAGATGATTCAATCAAGTTAAATGTCAATACGAGTTAGTTATATTATGTCAAAATCAAATAGCTTAATCTTAAGATCAGAATTATCTGACAATAGTTAAATGTTGGGACAAGTCAATTAAAGCAAAAGTCGAGATGTGTCAATTCGAGCTAATAATAGAAACAAGTCGTCTTAAATCAAAATTCGACTAAAGTCAACTCAAACCAAAGCCCAATTATCTTTAAAATATAATGTTGTCTTAAAAAAACTATTTTGCTTTATTAAAAAAATATAATTAAAATCTAAGATATTTTAATCACTTAATTTAAACAAGAAATACAAAAAATCTAACTATAAATAATTAAAATGTAATGCACTTCTATTCAATTTCATTGAACAATTAACACCTTAATCCTAACACAAGCTAAAATTTATTTGAGAAGAAAGTTTATTTGAAACAAAATTGTTTTTGTTAATCATCGGTTTTAAACTTAGCAAGTTAAAAAGTTGACAGAAATGTCATGAATTACTTTTGTAATTTCAAATAAGTTTTTTTTTACCGAAATAAATAATTGTATGCACACTCGTTTAAACATTGTTTACTTAATTATAAAACTCAATCTATGTTTAAAAAACTAATCAATAATAATTTCTTAAAATGAAAATAGAGAACCCAATAAATATTACATATGACATGTAATTTTAAATTTTACATGAAAACTTCTGAAACTATACATTATTATTATTATTATTATTATAATAATAACATTATATTATTATTATTATTATTATTATTATTATCGGAAATCAAACAAATTTAGATCTGCGTGAAATATCTGATCTATTGGTATGCAAGCCAAATTTTATAAACTTTGGATTTTATTATTATGATATTGTTATAATAAAATATCATGTTAGAAATAATATTAAAAAACTTGAGTGCTGCGTCATGTGTGTGTGTGTGTGTATATATATATATATATATATATATATATATATATATATATATATATATATAATGTTAATAATTCTCAGTAAAACTACATATTGCATATTTTTTTTTACTATTGATGGTTTTAAAAAATATATTGATTTTATTCATATTTAAAATTATATATTTTAATTATTTGAAAATATTGTACTGTATTTTTTTAATTTTTGTACACTTAAAAGAAAAAACAAACTACACGACCGAATAATATTTTTTATGAATTAATATTTTGTTCCATTTTTAAAAAAAGTTAAAAACAAAAAAGAGAAGTGTTTTAAAAAAATAATAATAAAAAGACGCAGAGAGAAAAGGAGTGGGGGGAGAGCGAGAAGGGGTTTTCGCTTTTTGGTTGCAAACTGTGAAGCGAGGAGCGTACGTGCGTTTGTGCGAGAGGTTTCTTCTTTCCCGTTGTTGTCGCGGCGGAACCCTAGCTAGTCCGGTGGTTGTGAAACCTAGAGAGACAAAGAGAGTGAGAGGATGAGCGGGAAGGGCGGTGGCAGCCACAACAATGGCGGCGGCAAGGCGTTGTCGGCAACGATTCCGGCGTCATCGCGGAAGATGGTTCAGAGCTTGAAGGAGATTGTCTCCAATTTCCCCGACCACGAGATCTACGCCACACTCAAAGACTGTAACATGGACCCTAACGAAGCTGTTAGTCGCCTCCTTTCACAAGGTTCCTTTCTCTCTCTTTCTATCTCTCTGTGTTTTTCGTTTCGAGGTTCTTGATATTTCTTTCACTTGGAGCGAAACGTGCGAACACCTTCGTTCAAGGTTTCGAGATTATTGCTTTGCTCGCTCGCGCATTGCTGGAAAATGAGAAATAACAGAACGAATTAATCCACGTGTTAGAGATGCTATCAGATATGGGTGCGATTTTTCTAATCTTAGGTTTGTTAATTGTGTAGATCCTTTTCATGAGGTGAAGAGCAAGCGGGAAAAGAAAAAAGAGGTGGACGATTTTTTTTGTTGGTTTCAGCTGTTCAGGATTGATTCCATGATATCTTAAAAACAAGAAGAAAGAATCTGTCTTTGATAATCAGATAATCAAATTATCAATTCGGTTTCTTCTTTCATGACTGTGTTCTACTGCTGTGTGACAGTAGGTGAATCTGTGTGCTAAGTTTGTACGTGGATACGAAGAGTTTGTTTGACTTGAGCATTTTGTTTCTGCTAGCTGTCTCTACTTTTGTTTTTAATATTTTGATATTTTGTTCGAGTTTGTCTATGTTTTTTGTTTACCTGTTTTTGTCCTTGCTGGTTCAGATTAAGGACCCAATAGATTCCAGGTCTCGTGGGAGTGGGACAAGCAATACATCTAGTCGTGGTGGCGGTAGGGCTGGGACAGATCGTCATGGTGGACGTGGTAGTGCCAACCAATTCGGAAGCAGCGGTATGCAGCTGATGGGTGTTTGAACTTGAAATATTGCTCTGAACTTAATGAAACTTGTATTATCTGTCACGTTTATTGTCACTATTATTATTATTTAGATTTCTGCCCTGTTTTGGGAGGCCAGATTCTGGTCTGCAGGGGAAGCCTGCATACAAGAAGGAGAATGGAGCACCTACTTATGGAGGGTCTACATCTTCAACATCTAGTGTGTTGGGAAATAATTCGAACAGGAGACCGATATCCTTCAGGTTTATTTTCCTTCGTATCATATATATACTCACTGAAAATTGACATGATTGAAATGGTAAAATGTATCATGATGGCTATAAGGATTCCTGGGGATTTGATACATCTGCAAATTTGGACTAGTTATTATAAGACGAAATTGCAAACCAAGCCTGACATACTGAGGTTAATAGATAAAGTAACAATCCTTCAATTTATGTTAAAAAGTAGATTCTCTTCATCCTACTCTATAACAATCTATTTTGTGTATCGATTTTTATATTTTCTTCCCAAACAGTTGGTGATGTGTCAATTATCCTCTGGATTTGTTTTAAGGTTCTACATTGATCCTGCTGTATGTATTATGAACATTGAATATTTTGGATTTAGAATGAGTTCGGTTGGAAATGAAGTGCTAGTTTTTGTTTTGTTTTATGTTTTGTTTTATGTTTTGTGCAACATCTATTTGTAACATTTTAACTGTACAGAAAATCTATCTAATGCTTATGTGGTCATTCCTCTTTTCTCTCTCTGTTGTAGCATAAAATTGTCCTTTTTTCTATATATTGCCTTCATGTACTTGGATACAAATTTCATTAGTATTGGGTTGCTAACGTGCAGTTCCCACTTCTCATGTCTCATTTTAAAATTGTTGCAGTGATTCTGTGGCTACTGAAAAAACACATGCATTAGGCATCAGTGATGGACCATCATCATCACAACGTACTGGAGTGCAATCTGCATGGATGGGGAATGCAGGTCAAGTATCCATGGCTGACATTGTCAAGATGGGTAAGCCCCAGACCAGACCTTCCATGCATCACTCTTCCATCCAGAGTGGTAATAATCAGAACATCTTGTTGCCTCCAGCAGCTTCGGATAACAATTTGCATTCATTGCAAGGATATGCTTCTAAGGTTTCAGAAACAAATACTAATCAAGGTCATGCCCTTAGCGACAATGTTCCACAGATTGATGAATGGTCTTGTATTGAAAACCAACATGATGTTAGAGGATATGAAGATGCTGATACCCATGCAAATTCTGAGTACTATGCAAACTCATCGAGCTTTGTTGAAACTGATTGGCCGCAGAAAACTCCCTTGGATGAATATGATGCCGAAGATGGTTCCATTGAGAATGCAGACAATAATGAATATGCTTCAATATCCGCTAAAAGTACATCAGAAGATAACACGGGAGGTACATCTATTTTTTGTGGTTTACATGGAAATAAATTTCTACCATTCTGGCTGACATCTTTTTGGTGTATGTGTCGTACATCAATGTAACACACATTGCCTGTGTATTAATTATTGGTTTCTTCATTTCAGCTGAGGATGATGTTTCATCAGTGGCTGCAAACATAGAGCAGCTCAATATACAGAGAGATGATCATGGGACAGAACAAGAGGATGACAATCCTTCTGTAGTAATTCCAAATCACCTACAACTCCATACACCAGAATGCATGAATCTGAGCTTTGGAAGTTTTGGATCCGGTAACCCCCTATCTGGACCAGGGTCATTTACATCTAGGCCTTTGAAAAGTAAGCTAGAGGATACATCTGGTGCTGCAGATGTTTCTACAATTGAAAACTCAGACACTAGGTACGTTGGCTATATTATAGGATATTTTATTCAAACTTTCAATACTATGATTATTCCTAGTTTCCTTAAAGATGTTTTTCTTATAGAAATTCTGACTATTATGGGGATGAGCATCTTGCTACTACTACATCAGATGGAAATTTAGTTCAAGCAACTGGTGTGAGTGCTGGGACATTTGAGCATACTTCAATTTCACAAGAGGCTTTAAAACCTGAAGCTCCTGAAATTGCTCAGGAAAATCAGTATTCATTTCCTTCACAATCTCATGGGTTTGCATATGAAAATGCCCACCAACCGGAGGTCACATTTCCTCCTTCACAGACTAGCTCACAGATGCAGAATCTTGCTTCCTTCTCTGGTGTAATGGTAATGCATGTTCTATGGCTTTGTCATATTTTAGATTGTAATGGTGATGCATGTTTTAATGGTAAACTTGTTTTAATGATAATGCACATTTCCTTCAGTGAATTAGTTTTGAATGATTTGTGGCATGTTTAAGTTAGATTGTCATTTCTGGAAATGTGAAAATCTTATGCTCTGAAGCATTTTGAAAGTAGAGATTTGTTCCTTCAGCAAAATAGTTGTTAGGTCCGTGCATCATTAAGCAAACAAATCCTAATTGGATGTATTTTAGTGTGGAACCTTGGGGATTTGTGGTGCTGTGGATTGATTTTGTACCTAATGGATGAATTAACCTTGTATTCTCTCAAACCTTGGGTTGGGAATCTTGGGAGTAGAATAGTGATAATAAATTATTGTTAAACACATAGTCTCACTGAACAAGCAAAGACTAATTGGACGTATTCTAGTGTAAAATTGTGGTGCTGTGGATCGATCTGTTCCTTATGGATAAATCAACCTTGTATTCTTTCAAACTTTAGGTTGGGAATCTTGGGAGTATAGTAGTAATGTATTTTTGTTGAACCCATAGTCATCAGTCCCATAGTAAAACTGCTGTAGTGGGATAGCGAGATGATCATGGTTACTATTTATGAAATTTTATTCATATTACATTACACATAAATACCCAAAAGTAAAAAAATCCTTAATAAAGAAATCTTAATTTAAACTCATAATTTTTAGCAAAGTACAGAAATTAATAACAGAAGTGCATAATGGCCAAGTTACTATGGGACACGGGCCCTTGTAGTGTTTGCCAACCGAAGTGGGTGCTATAGTTGTGCCGTGTGTTGATTCCTAGACATCCCTTTGAACAGAGACATTAAGGCATTATTATTGGGCTATTTTGGGGGTTTAAATTTCCAAAATTGAAATCTATGGATGGAACTGTAGTGTAAATTTCCAAAATTTCCAAAGACTTTTCTTTAGAAAATGATAATTGATGATTCCTTCTTAGGAAACTTATATTTGACTTTTGTTTGTATTTACATGTATGTTTTGTTTAAGACACCAATGACCTTTTGTTGTTACTTAAGAGTTTTATTAATTTTGAGTAACTTTTATCATTTTTTCGAATTTATATGTACATAGCAATATAGTCTTTGCTGTCCTGATTGTGAAATTGATTGCCTAGCTTTGCTGTCCAGATATAAAACATTGGTTGCTGTCTTAGATCTTGTAATTTTATTTAGCAACCCTGCTATGTGGATATAAATTTTACTGCCTTGCTGTCGATGTTTCAGCAGGCACATTCAAATTCTTTGCCCAATGCTCTGCTGGCTTCAACAGTTCAAACAGCAAGAGAAGATATCCCATACTTACCCTTCCCTTCAACACAATCAATGCCTACAAAATATAGTAATATTGCTTCTTCAATTGGTGGTTCCAGCATAACCATGTCAGAGGTGCACTTCTGCTCTTGAGCGTATTTAAGCTTCTCTATTGGCTTTTGAGAGATTTTTGTTTGTTAAAACGAAATGTTATTGATGGCAGTGTTTTGAATTTTCTTTTCTATGCTGTTAGCCTAAAAGGTAAATACTGGAGTTAGAATTGTGGTTTATATTATATTGAAATACTTCGGTAGTATTCCAATATTTTTTAGTTTAATTTTCATTAAGCTGCATCACGAATTTCACCCTGGCTATTATGTCAATAGTTATAAATTACAATTATATACCAACTATGGAATTGACTACTATGTACATTAGTTAAAGCTGGCTTACATCCCCAGTTACTCAACTCAAATAGATGGGGTTGGTATGCCAGTTCTGCTGGTCAAATCTATTTGTTTCACATCAAGAAAAATGCTCATCGAGCTGCTCTTGGGTTTATTCTGGATTTTATTATTTGTTAATGATTAAATTTGCATGTTTAATTGTTGCATCTCTCTTTTGAAGTTTTGAATAAAATAGGAAGATAAAAAATTTGGGAATTCAGTTATTTGATACTCTCTTGTCAATGTGCAGGCTCTAAGAGCAAGCGCCATGTCTACACCTCAACCTAATGCCCAAAACTTGTCTGGTGCAAGTGTTGCCACTGGACCCGCACTTGCTCAGCACCTTCCTGTGCATCCCTACTCCCAACCTACTCTTCCTCTGGGTCACTTCGCTAATATGATTAGCTATCCATTCTTGCCTCAGAGCTACACATATATGCCATCAGCTTTTCAGCAGACTTTTCCTGGAAACAGCACATATCACCAATCTCTGGCAGCAGTGCTTCCACAGTATAAGAATAATGTTTCTGTCAGCAGTTTGCCTCAGTCTGCTGCTATTCCACCTGGATACGGCTTTGGCAGTTCAACAAGCATTCCTGGAGGGAATTTTTCTCTGAGTCCGCCTGCTGCTCCTACTGGGACAACCATTGGATACGAGGATTTGATAAACTCCCAATTTAAGGACAGCAACCATATGATTTCACTACAGCAGGTAGAAAGATCTAGCCTTAAAATTACTTACATTTAAGTTTAACTCTATTTTTTCCTGTTATGATTCTTCTGACAAGTTTTGTAAATTTCGTAAGGATTCAATGTAAAATTATATGTTGACTTTTATTTATGCTTGATAACAACTTGATCCTTTTGAAGGCTTATATATAACTGAATTGCTCTTTTTGGGAGTGGTGGTGGGGGTGAGGAAATTAATATGAAATGGAGCCTTGTTTACTTCTTTCTATGATATTTATACTCAAAGCTGAGATGGGTTTAATTCTTGTTTTCTGGTAGAACGATAATTCTCCCATGTGGGTTCAGGGGGCCGGCCCTCGAACAATGTCAGCCGTTCCTCCCAGCAACTACTATAGCATGCAGGGACAGAATCAACAACAGCCAGGTGGATTTCGTCAAAGGCAGCAACAGCAACAGCAACAACCTTCACAACATTTTGGATCCCTTGGGTATCCTAATTTCTACCAATCTCAGAGTGGCATTTCTCTGGAACATCAGCCACAAAATCCTCGGGAAGCCTCCTTGGGTGGTCCGCAAAGCCAACCATCCAAGCAGTCCCAACAACTATGGCAAAACAGCTACTAATCCTACTCACCTCCCGGTTTTTCAGGGTATTGATGTTTGGAAGTGGTTAATCAGAGGCATTAACGGTCTAGTAACTTAATGTATCATTGTTTGGTCTCTAGAGACCACGAGCCCATTGCCACGAGGTTGTATTCTACATAATTATGTTCGTCATGTTTAACGTAGGTACTAAGTGTGCTAATTTGGTTTACTCAATACGTTTTTTGTTTTGTTTTAATATTGTCATCTGATCATAGTGGAAAGTCACTTTTGGATAGTTTTCTCACTTGTTAACTTTTTACGTTCACTGCTGTAACTAATCAGGTTAAGTTGCATCGGCTGGGTGTATAGTTCAGTTTTTGAAGTCCATCGTCGGTTATAAAGGAGTTTGACAATCTTTTCAACTTCAACATCAATGTCGTTTTATCATCAGGGGCAACATTGATAATGGCTTATATGGTAGTTGAAAATGATTTTTAAAGATATAAAGTGATTTTATAAATTGATTTACGGTTATTTTTAAAACGAAGCTCTATTTTTTTGCTTCTATTGCAGGCTTCAGTTTCGGTGGTTATATAGGTCCCCCTTTCAGAAACTATAACAACTTTTCTATTGTTTTATTTCAAAGCCGATGTTTGTTGCCTTTTATTTCTAAATACTTGAATTTTTAAATTGATAAAATACGTAAAATTGGACACCTTTAAAGTAGAGATACTAGTAAAGCTAGAAACAAAAATCTCATCTGTCATTGATTTAAATTAGATATTTCATAAACATTATTCATTTAAAAAATTGGTAGGTACTGAATTATTTCACAATTTTAATCAGGTCTACGGACAATTTCCCCTTTTTTAACTGTTACCGTTATTATAAAAAATTAAACGAAGAGATTTACTTAGTCTATAAATCCAGTATTGACTCTTATATAGGTTGACATGGAGCATTTTCACATTTACAGGTTAACATTCTCTTTTGACTTGAATAATATTCTCACTTTTTATACTCATCTCATATTTTCCTTCAACA
The DNA here is from genome assembly GCF_029865625.1 of Vigna umbellata. NCBI lineage: Eukaryota > Viridiplantae > Streptophyta > Magnoliopsida > Fabales > Fabaceae > Vigna > Vigna umbellata. The sequence continues at coordinate 63,641,174 of NC_142169.1, forward strand.
AATATTCCATATCTATGAGTTCATTCAATCTAATATTCTTTTATGAGAGTTTACTTGAAAAAACTTAATATAGACAATTAATTCTCGAATAAGGATAATTAGATGGATAGATTTAGTTAAAAAATACAAGTGCATACATTGTGTTTCCGCTATTTGACTTCTAAGCCTTAATTCGGATTTTGCATACATTGTGTTCCGCGTTCTCTTAAATTTTTTGAAGACTTTCTAATCATGGAAACTATGCCTCTCTAGCCTTACAATAAATCAAGGATGAAAAAAAGGACTGCGAATGAGAAATGTTAGCTTTTAAAATTTGGAAGCCCTCACTATTAAAGATCTTGTACAAAGAATTTACTTGATCTAAATGAAACTAATTATGTTATTAAATAAATTTTATTTGAAATATTTTTACGAGTACAATCGATTGTGCTATACTTGTAATAATCTATTTTCTTTTCTCTTTTTATTTTATATATATATATATATATATATATATATATATATATATATATATATATATATATATATATATTATGCCTCTTCCTTTATATACTGTTGGAACACCGGAGTATCTCTGTTCTGCTAATCAAACTAACAAAATGAAGATTAGGTTCCCTCATAGACATACCAAATCCGAATAAATGCAGAATTTTGGTTAATCTGAGAGTTGAGAGTTGAGAGTAACGTTAGACATCTTAAGAGATAAAGAAAAGAAGAAGAATAGATGCTTGAAAGCGTAACAACTTAAATTACAGTAAAATAAAGTAGTATAAGTTATTCGATTTTTTTTTTTTATAACGTGAAAAACGTGTGCCCAGTTGCAGCAACTATGATTGTTAGCGAGGAGTGGTAGAGTTTCGTGTGCTGCGTGTTCTTTTTTCATTAATTTATAATTAATTTTATAAATATTCTTTTGGGGATTGAGAGAGTCCACTCTCCTCTGTCTCTGGTAATTTCCTTTCGTTCTTCAAATCAAATAAAATGTTATTACTGTCTTCATTATTTGCAGTTTCCTTTGTTTACCTTCTGTGGCTGATAGATAGATACAGTTTCGAGTTATTTGTTGTTTGGGTATCAATTTGAATTTTGTTTTTCTCCCATGTTTGTGTAAACCACGATTTTACAATGCCATACCCTAACCTGTTCCTTCTTTTAATCAAGAAAATAGATTGCATGACAGATTAATAATTGATTTGCTAAATTTAGTAAGAATATCTCTGATGTATTTTTCTACAAAATACGTTTTCCGTGCAAATTGCAGCATTGATTTGTGATGAGTCAGGGAAGCAGGGAGCATGTTGATTGTCAAATTCTGGCTTGAAATCTGAAGTTTTTCAAAAGCCACGCCATTGTAACTTTCCTCATATAAGAGTGGTTTTGAAGGGATGACTTAAAAGCTCTATGCCGGGTTCATTACGAGCAGAAAAATGAGTGATGCAGAAGTTCAATTTTATTCCGCAGGAACAACGAAGAAATCAGATAGCCAAAAAATTTCTCATGGTAGAGATCCCAATCATGGAAGTAACTTTTGGATTGATGGGCTTATTTGTGCTTTTGAATATGTTCGAGGACAAAACAGATCAGCTAAATGGAGGTCCTCATCAAATACCGCAGACAGACTACAGGTTAATGGGCAACAACATTCAAAGATGCATGCCCCTTCTGATGGTTTAAAGGAGGCTTCTTCCTTGAGACCGGATAAAAACAAGTTGTCAGATCTTTCGTCTGTAAATGTCTCACGGGACAGTGTGTTTGGTGCCTCTGATGACGACAAGGAGAGCCAGGTTCGTCAGGCTGGCCAGTCTAGAAAGTATGATGGTGGGCATTGGGTACCCATTGGATGGGCAAGAATTTCTGAACTTGTCCAAACAGTTCAGGTTGATGCTGTATGGTCTTCTCATCAATTTGAGTTTGAGGATTCTGAAGATGATTTTACTGTAGCAGATTTGGCGGCTCCCTACTGGGAGCGTCCGGCTGGGCCTATTTGGTGGTGCCATGTTTCTGCTGGTCACCCCAATGTTGAGGCTTGGCTCAACAATGCTCAATGGCTACATCCTGCTGTTAGTCTAGCTTTGAGAGACGAAAATAGACTTATAAGTGACCGGATGAAACACCTCTTCTATGAGGTACTTAGCATTTTCAACATTGGCAATTGTTAGTTTTAAAAAATGCTATTATTTGGCAATCTACATTGGGATCTTTGTTTGCTAAACGCATTTACACGCAACAAATCAAGCATACATATAACTGTTGGAAATTTGGATCTTTAGTTATGTGTTTTAGTACTAAGTAGAACGAAGACCAGTAGCAGCCTAGCAGAGACCAATAAATCCCATGCTATTGTCTTTAGTTTTTCGAGAAAATGATAAAGAAGTCATTTTGGGAAAAGCCAGCATCGAGAGCTTGAATCCTTGTACTAACTTGATAGTTTTAGTATAAGTATATATTATAGCAACAAAACTTTAGGGATGTGATATGGTGCATTTTTTAGAAGTTTGCCAAGAAAAATAAGATCTGAGACTTTGTAAATCAAGAAATCACAAAAAAAAACTAGAAGAATAAAAAAGTAAACCTTGGGTTCCTTAGGCATTAAACCTCAGTCTGGATTGTGTCACACAACCAGCAGGTAGCTGTTTTTTCTGAAAGAAATCCATATAGGAACATTTGCTGTGTTGTCGACTGTGGTATTGGTACACATTATTCATGGTCCCCCAAAAGGACCTTCAGCACACATGGTGGGTCTTCCAATCGTAATAGGGTTGGTTGATTGTATATCAAACGTGACCTTACTAAAATTAGATTCTTGGATCACTTACTTAAGAGAGACAAGTTACTTCTATTTGTGCCAACCATTGATGGTAAAACAAATATGACTGTTTAAGTAGACATTCAATGACTGGGACTGCCCCCCACCCCAAAGAAAGCCTCCAATGAGTGACCCCATTGCGACTTTTCCTTGAAAACGGGTCTAAATTATTGATTGGAATTATCTCTTATTTGTAGGTCCCAGTTAGAGTTGCGGGAGGGCTGTTATTTGAGCTCTTGGGACAATCAGCTGGTGATCCTCTTGTTGAAGAAGATGACATTCCTATTGTTCTTAGGTCTTGGCAAGCACAGAACTTCCTTGTAACTGTAATGCATGTAAAAGGATCTGTATCAAGGATAAATGCTTTAGGTATAACAGAAGTTCAGGTTGTTCTTTCTCTCTGGCCTCTATTTACACATTAATATTATTTTTGAAAGCTGTAATTCATTCAGTGACCCACTATGGCAGGAGCTTCTCTCAGCTGGAGGGTATAATGTGCCGAGAACAGTGCATGAAGTTATAGCACATCTTGCTTGCCGCCTCTCTCGATGGGATGATAGGTAATGACAGCATTGTTATTTGTATTTTTTTTTTACTAGTGAAAAACGGGTTTTCCTTCGTATTTGAAGCTGGTAAAGCTCGCATGAAACAATATGTTAGAAACAAATAAAAAGAAAATGGCAATCTGTATTAAGAAAGAAGAGAAATGTATTACAGACGTGTATTCTGCAATACCTTGCAGGCTCTGCTTCTATTTCCGGTCAGGGTTTGATCAACTAACTCTTGAAGCTTTACATATACATGCCAGTCTCATGTCTCAATATTTTTTTCTACTTTCTATTCTTAAGTATAAACTTTGTTAAATAAGTTTTTCTGTTTGTATTTTAAAGGAGATTAGAAAGATCTTTTGTTCTTGTTAGTTTGCAAATATTTTCTTACCACATACCGCACTTGAGAAAAAAATGAAGTGGTTCATATTTGCCATCATGTCATGCACTCATGTTTTGCCTTTCTCCTTTGTAAATAGTTTCTAGCTCATATATGCCATCATTGCATGCGTTCATGTTTCCCTTTCTCCTCTATAAACAATTTGTAGCATGTAGGCTTGTGCATTGTGATGACGTTTTTTTTTTCTGAATTTAATATAATGGTTTCCTTGCATTTTGGATGGTCCAAATTTGATTTGATGTGTATCAATAGGAAAAGAAAATGCACTAAAGAGGAAAAAAACAAAATAGGAAATAGAGAAATAGGTATGAAATGAATAGGAAAATGGACAATTGAAAATACTCACCAGCTTAGATGAATTTCTAGAGGGCCCAAGATTCCGTGGTAAGAAATTTTCAAATTAATTGCTTGTAGTGAATTTCAATCAATACAACGGTCAGAAGAGGATACAATACTAAGGACAAGCTTTCAATCCAAAAAATCGGAGAGTTTTGATATGGTTCTCATGCTGAAAACCACCTGTACTTTAACTCAACATGACTCCTAAACTTATTAGTACTGATACTCGTCCCACTTATATTTTACACTCGGTATCCACCCGACATACATAATTAATTACATATGATTAAGATAATGAATGTAATTATAAACAATCTTTTATATGTGGTTAAAAGTTTCATGAGGTTATTTGAAATATCTGATAGTGATTAACTTTGCCTCAGAAGTTGGTTAATAGTATCGTGCGGTTCTTGACTCTCACCTGCCGTTACCCACTTGTGTAAAAATGATAGTTTCATCGGATAAGTGGCTATGATTTAAGAGGGAAGGAATGTGATTATATGCAATTATGAATATGGTTATTATTGTCATGAATCTATTGAAATATCTAATCATGGCTATCTTTGTCTCGCAAATGATTAATAGAGTCATAAAATGTTTAATAGTGGTTAATTTTTCCTCACTAATGGTTGATATCAACCATATATCATAATTATATAGTCATATGTATTTACTTTTAACCATTTATAAGATTAATAATCATATTTATGCATTTAGTTAATCTTGTTTTCGGTTGGGAACTGGGTGGACAAAATCTGGAAGTACGCTGATCTTTATTCTGGAACTCACCTAACTCTCCATGTTATTGATTCTTTATTTTTTAAGTTACCTGGAACTATGGATGCGTCTAAAAGTATTTCCTAATTCTGGAAAACAAGAAAAAAATGAAAAATCAGTCAGAAGTAGGTTAGGTCTTGCTTCTAGTAACATAACTTCAGATGTTTGAGGGTGACTTAAGTTTGTAAATATTATTACATATTCTAAAAGAGAAGCAATCAAGGATATGAAAAAAGAGAGTTACTGTTTATGGAACATAAAAAAGGAATATACTGTGTTGTCTATTAGTTCTGACTGTTATCCACAAAAGATAGTAAAATGTGGATTGCCAGGTTAGGTTTTGTTGCATTTCGCTATTAAATTTTGTACTTTAGATTTGTTGACTTTTACCACCTCCTACTTTATTGTACCGGGCATATTGTTCCTTAGGAATGTCCTAAAGATGGACAATGTACCTCATGCTTGCATTGATGTTCCAGCACACTCTTTTTTCCAACTTTATGTAAACTTGAAGTCATGTTACTTTGGTTTGACATTTGTTTTAGTTTTTCAGGTTATTCCGTAAATCTATATTTGGGGCGGCAGATGAGATTGAATTGAAGTTTATGAACAGGTTTTTAAATGTGCAATGTGTGTGAATTCAAGTCATTTCATTCTTGTCCTATAAACTGTCTTGCACTAAGTTGTTAGTTTTGTCTTTTACTAGGAGAAACCATGAAGATTTGAATCTTTTCATCTTAATCTTAAATCAAGAAATCAGAAAGTTATCAACACAGGTATGTCCTAAAGATACATCCATAGACAAGGTGCTGATTTCATGATTAGGATGGAAATGCATATTTGTTTAATTATTATTTCACTCAGTAATAGGAGACTAAACGATGGTTAAGATTTTCAATCGGTTGTAGTTCAAAGGTTGATGTTGCCGTTGCAGGTTTAGTAGTTCACTTAACCAATAAAATAGTACTTAATGTTAGATTATACAGGAACTGTATGCTTAAACTAGACAACGCTAGGGTTTATTTATATTTCTCAATATTGATTACGAGTAATATACTTCATCATATACATTATTTCCTAGGTCTTTCTATTTTTCTAACTACGGAATTAAAAGTGGTAAGTTTTCATGGGAAAATGTTTGACAAATACCCCCTCCCCCATTGATGATTTCAATACAATCTTACGGTGATTTCTTAAAAAAAAATAAAATTCTACTTACTGATTTCTTTATCTGTGCCCTTTGGGCACTCATTAGCAGAACCATTAACAATTGTTTTGGAAGAGATTCAAATTCTGAGGGATAATTTGAATCAAACATGCTTGAAAGTAAGTAGTTTGATTTAGTGTTGGCTTGTTAATTAACCAGATGTACTTAATCCAGAAATCAATTAAGCTCAACATTGGCCTAATGCTGCTGGACTCTTTTAATTATATTGATTTATTTTCCTAGAAGCAATTCATAATGGTCAAATCATTACACAGAAACTTTTTACAACATTTGTGTTTCATTGCAGGTTATCAGAGTGAAGTGGTCCCTCCATGCAAGAGAAGAGATTGTCTTTGAGCTTCTCCAACATCTAAAAGGAAATGGAGCAAGAAACCTGCTAGAGGGAATAAAAAAGAGCACAAGAGAAATGATCGAGGAGCAAGAAGCAGTTCGCGGCCGTCTGTTTACCATTCAAGATGTCATGCAGAGCACTGTTCGAGCTTGGTTACAGGTATCAATGCTTCAGAACCTTCATTTAGAACACTTTCCTTACTTTCAGACAGTAGCTAGAACAACTTTATTTTGCTCACCCTAGATTTACATGACAATTATCTTGCATCTGCTGAATACCTATCCAGGATAAAAGCCTTCGGGTAACCCATAATTTAGCTGTATTTGGTGGTGTTGGTGTTGTACTCACCATCGTTACTGGGTTATTTGGGATCAACGTTGATGGGATACCTGGGGCAGAAAATACACCATATGCATTTGGTGTTTTTACGGCCATCCTTGTCTTCCTTGGAGTAGTGCTGATTGCAGTTGGCATGGTTTACCTTGGGCTGAAAACCCCCGTTGCTGAAGAACAGGTTGAAGTTAGGAAGCTCGAGCTGCAAGAATTGGTGAAGATGTTTCAGCATGAAGCAGAGACTCACGCCCAAGTCAGGAAAAACATTTCTCCCAAAAACTTACCCCCTACAGCTGGTGATGCTTTCCGTAGTGGTGCGGATTATCTTGTCATACAATAGAGATACTAATACTATAATTGTCCAAAAGATTGCTCAACATCAATCACTTTTAGTGTTAAGGCTGTTTCAAGTTTGAAGTTAAAGCATGAATTTGCTTATTCTCATGCTTTGGTGTGTGTGAAGGAATCCTCAACCGTTGCCTGCCATTGGTAGGTCTCAAAGTCTCAACAAAGCCAAAATTCTTGTAGCCTTTGATCTGAGTTCTTCAATTAGTGTATTAGAAGTTTATATGAATTGAATATTTGTACACCTCGCACGTCATCTTTAGTTTACCTGAATTTGCAGACGGGTGTCAATTTAATGTACATATAGAGGAATTTCTCTATAAATATCAAAGTGAAAGATGTGATTCTAGCGAGACTATAAAATTTATAGTTTTACTACGTTGAAGTGGAATTTGTAACTTTTTACTACCTATATTTCTTCAAGTAGAATTACGTTGAAGGAACAATTGGTAGTTGTTACCTCAATCAGGCTCTATACAGACTCGTTTGTATTTCGAAGTGTAATACTAATAAGACAGGAGATAGAATTTTTGGATTATATATCGCCCGGTTTGAATTGGTTTCTAACTTAAAGAGAGCTTTTATAATACTACTAAGTATTTTTTTTTCTGTAACATAATTCATTTTTTTTTGTAACATAATTCATTTTTTTTGTAACATAATTCATTGACAAGTTATATAAAAAATTTCCTGAGAAATTTAAGATCATTAAATTATTTTTATCTCTCAAAAACGGTTTTATTTATAGAACTTATCCTTTTTACACTTATTCCACTATAAACATTTAGAGAAGTTTAGTCAACCTGACTCGTGTTCTAACCTTTTCCGTTCATTAATTTCAACTCTCGTTAATTTTGTGGGTGAGCATCAGGTGTTTGTATTTCTCTTTTTCCCGAAAATTATTTAACATGGCAAGTGACGTTTGCAATATGAACTTAATATAAACAATCAATTTCTGACGCAAAGTTGTAAGCTTTTGTGCTAAAGTAAGAAATTTAGAATAAATATGTACTAAAATAATTTTTTGTGAAACTTAAAAGATACGCAGCACGCCTTTATCCTTAAATTTTAATGGGAACTATATAAACAAATCGACACAAGAATAGTGCCAAAATATCCTGTATTCTCATGTCAAGTAACATTATCTTCAAGGTTCGATTGTTGGATAATGGAATGATGTTCTTATAAATGTTTGTAGGAAAAGTCAAAAAGACAAATTCCTCCTTTGTAAAATGCCATATGAATCATTTAAGAAGGGACCTTGCAAGATGTTCCCTGGCTGTGGCCAATGCTTGACTTAGTGTCTGCAATGCAAAGAAATACACACATTCCTCAGATTAGTGAATTTAATGTCAATTTTCATTTTTGGTATTAAAGTGAAGGATGTAACGTACCTGTTCAGACAAAGGAGCACCAGAATCTATACTATTGCTAGCAACTTTCCCAGCTATAACATTGGGATCAGTTTCAAGAATGATACTGCACAAAATGTGACGACATGAAATTTATGTGACACACGGGTGGAGCCAAGAAAAAGGTAGAGCAGATATAATAAGGAGAGAAGTGCAGAGGTGAAAATGAGGCGGAAGCTTAGAGGGGTGTGCCATTTTCAAGATAAATGTGATTTAAGATCTGATACCATTAGTATTCCAAAACAGTACCAAGGGACCTCCGAAATCACAAAGGCAGCTAAAGCATCAAGGTACTACAACTATACGTGTACTGTACATTTTCCCACGGAAAACCAGGGGGTAAAACATTTAAGGAGTAGCAACACAATTAACTTATAACCAAGTCAAGTGAAGTCTTTTAAGGTTAAGTCATGATCTCTGAAAATGCATGGCTTGCTGGAACTTTTATCCAAAACATCCAAAGAACCTACCACTTCATTCAAAATGTGTCATCTTTTTGTTTAGCAGGGGAAAAAACATATATCTTACCGAGGGCATGTGGTTGGCTTAAAAATGAAAAGAACTTAAAAATAGATGTCATCCTGAGAACAACTCAGCGGAAATGTCATATGTATACAAATTCCACCCTTGCTGTTGAACTGTATAGATCTTGTCAAAGTGACATTTATTGTCTCATTGATCACGCTCCTGAGCTATCGAAAATTGATGCAAGCCAGTTTACTACTTGAACATTTGAATGTTTAGAAATTTGAATTCAAGAGTATCATGATGAACTTAGAAAGCCCCAACTCTGGTATTCAAGTTCCTTCCTAGCAGAATAACAGTTCAAAGAAGTTTCTTTTGCTTTCATGGTGAAAATTTACAATTCTAATAATTTAACCGCATTAAAAGAATCTCTGATGTATCAAATAGCTGCTACAGTTTGCATGTTGGAAGAAGTGGGAAGAGCAAGAGAAGTCATGGAGAAGCTAACAAACAAACAACTAAAGAATGTAATGTTATATGAATAGTATATAGCATACCCGCCATCAGCAATTTCATCAATGCACAACAGAATGAGATCCAAGTTCTCAAGTGCTTCCTTCTTGTCCACATTGCCTCTGGAGGGAGAAAGGCAGAATAAAATCATCAAAGGACTACCGTGCTAATACTTAATAGTGATAGATAGAAAACACCCTTGACTACGACGCATAGATAAATAGTTCACTTAAGACAACAACCTGAGCAGGAGCCCCACAGAATCGAAAAAAGCCTGAAGAACTGTAGCTAAGATAAGCTCGTTTTCATAATCACCACCGGTGACAAAGAAGTGAAGATCTTGGACAAACTTGTAAACAACGATGTTGTTCTCAAACATTGCTATTTCCGCTGCCAAATAAACCAAACACAGACAAAGTTTCATCGATAAATCATGGCAGGGTCATTCATCATGTTCTTATATCACAGAAAATTATGGACCTTCCGTGCGAGCATTGGTCTTCTGAGTCTTGGTAAACACAACTTTCTCAAAATTTTCCTTGGCACTATTCGTTGGCCAGTCTTCAGAGAAGTATTTGACAGCAACACGTTTCCCATCAGAATCCAACAAAAGGATGTTCTTCACAGAAGGGCATGTCTCCTAAGAAAAACACAGGGAAGAGGATCAGAAAATTCCTCAAAGGGACCTTCTGAAAACGTTTCAAAATCTCAGCATTTCATCTAGCTTAAAATTATTTCAATTTTCATAGAACTAAGTGAATTAAAATCAGGTTCCATCAATCCCAGAATAATCAATACCTAAAACACACAAAAGTCATCACAGTTCAATTGCAGCCTAGTGTTTGGTCAAATCAGAGTAGTGTGATCCGCAAATAAGCCAAGAGTGATTTCATTTTCGTAACCAAATTCAGATGACAAAACTACCACATACATAAATAGTTACACGAATTAGATGACATAATTCAATTATGACTGTAATGCAATGAAGGGAAGACATGCATGCATGTAAAATCGTAAATTAGGTATAATATATGAATCTGATCCGAGTAACAGCCACAGAGAAATGGGGCAAAACAGATCTGGATTGGTGCGAAGTGGATGACGGCAAAAGAATGAAATTGAAATGTCGAAAAGAAGAGAGAAAGACAGAAACTTACATGAGACATGGTCGGTTCGGGAACAACGAGAGAAGACTTTCACTGAATCAAAATTTTCAATCTCTGTCAACTCTAGTACTTGAGCTCCCTTTCGTTATTTATTTATTTAATAATAATAATAATAATAATATTATTATTATTATTATTATTGACTCAAGAGGAGAGAGTATGTGATTTAAAATGTAAATTAATTAAAAATACTGAATATATATATATATATATATATATATATATGTATAATTTATTTATTTACTTAATATATATAAAAAGTAAAATCAAATTAAACACTTAGTAGCAGTAAACATGATCATAAAAATATCAAATCAGTAAAAGTATAAGAAAAATTAAAAAAAATCTAAAATTAAAAAATAATTGATTGAGAAAATAATATAAATTAATCAAATGAATATGAACTAGATTAATTTATTTGAGTAATGTAAAGAAAATATAGTTCATACAGTGGAACAGGACTTCTTGTAAACTTTTTTTTTATATGTAATTCTATGAAAAAGGAAAATTATGTGAGTTGTCATATGCATCAAATCACTCTAAAATAATTAAAACTCCCATAAAAAAGAGTAAGTCACTACTTTTTTTAATTTTTTTATTGTCTCTGAATCCAACCATTTTAAGAGAACCATTATAAACTTCCGATGACGATGACAAGAAAATATTTGAACTTTACGGGTATCAAATTAATGGCTGTGTTATTTGTAGGTTTTTGTGAACGTTCATTAGTGTTTGACCCAATGAAACAAATAAACTTGACTTAAGGAAAAAAGAACACCATGGAATGACAAATTCTTCCCCTTTGCATGACAAAAAGTTGAAACAAACGATCTGCTTGGCAGAAAAAGAATGCATTCTGTGCTTTCAGGAAGAAATGAATAATAAATTATGCACAACATATTATTAGCATTATTCTTTGATTTGTTTATTCAATCTTGTCTGCTACAAGGCGAATCTTATTCAGAGATTCTTTAAATGCTTGCCAAGAAACCATATAATGATCTTGGGACATCATCCCCTCTTCAACAACTCGCATGGCACGTTTGTACAAATGATCAAAACACTGAACTGGGTTGCTAATATCAACATTATCAGCACTAAGATGAGGTACATACAAACGCTTAAAATCTTTCCTCCATCTTGACAAAATGTATTGACATGGAATTTCCTCCACACCATTGTAATTAAGGATATACAAGGCATGTCTGCAGAGGTAGCCCTTGAAATTAAAGCAACTACAAATGCAGCGCACTTCTGTTCCAGCTTTATCATACATGACTTCAAAATGCCTAGCATCTGTTGCAGGGTCTTCCACTTCTCGTTCTTTTACCATGTACGTCACCATAGAGCCACTAGTTTGAGTCTGCGTGATGCTGAAACAAGAGGGTATCATCACCACCTCATCTTGAAACTTCCTAAATACAGCATTTGTGTACAATTTAGAGATTTGCAACTCGTAGTAGCATCTTGTCTTCAGTATTGAGCTCAAATCGCATGACTCAAGATCATCAAGAACTTCGGTTTTATGTTTTTTCTGCTGAACTAATTCATAAATCTCAAAAAATTCTTTCAAAGAAGTTTGTTGATGCACATGACCTTTGAAAAAGGGAACCACAGACTCACCCTTTTCATAATCAGATATTCCAGCAAAAAATGTGTCTTTGGAGTACACTGGAGCCCAATGCTCTCGTTCCTCATGCAAGGTTAGGATCTTTTCGTGATTTCTTATTCCAAAATGCTGGGTTAGATCATCCCAAGCCCTTTCAAACTCGTCTACTGTTTTAGAGTCATATATGACTTTAGTAAGTTCAATTTGAAATGCCTCGTACTCCTGAAACTGCACAAAACACCCAAGAATGCTCTGCATGACTTGCGATAGACAAATTCTATGGTGAGCTCGCGGGAAAACCTCAGCAATTGCACTTTGCAAGGCCTTACACTGGTTTGTGATCATAGTTTGTGGAGGGCGACCAGTCATACATGTGAGCCATGCCCTAAATAACCAAATATATGTTTCAAATGTCTCATCTGCAAGCAGACCACATCCTAGCAAAATAGATTTGCCATGGTGATTAACACCAACAAATGCAACAAGAGGAATCTCATAATTGTTTGACAAACACGTTGAGTCAAATGCAACCACATCACCAAAATAACTATAAGCAGCCCTAGATCTAGAGTCAATCCAAAATACATTCCTCAGTTGTCCATCATCATTCAGATCCATGACATAGAAAAAGTTAGGATTAGTCAATTGAATGCGGCAGAAGTAATTTGAAATCAGCTCCGGATCACCTTTTTTAAGTTTCAAACGCTTGGAACAATTAATGTGGTTGTTAGTTGCACCTTCAGTGGAATTTGAGCTTCCATAACCTGATGCATCTGCAACAGGCATTCGATATAACTTGATTGTTCTTACTTCAACGTCTAGAGTTGGCTCAACTTTTCTTTTTGCCCTACTGTCCATCCTCTTATGTGATTTAGAGTTTTGTGCTCTTTCAGGATCAAATGAATGGTTATGCTCAAGCTTGACTTCATCGACTCTCCACCTGTTAGATTCCACTAATCTCAATCTAATCATTGCTAGACAGCCCGTTCTTGTTTCTTTCCTGTGACTATTTGCTTCTTTGGTTGTTTTGAAACCCTCACAGTTGCAGCACAGAACCGCACCACGCTTCTCTTTGCTGTTACGTTTCGTCCAAGAAGATTTAACTCGAGTAGCAAATCCAATTTCCTTGGCATAGGTATTGTAATAGTTGTAGGCATCATCATAGGTGTCAAACTCCATTCCCACAACTGGTGGGGGGCAGTCTTTCCCATGAGATTCTCCACTGTGACTATCAACTACTGTGGTTTCATCCCTCCCATTTTCACTTCCATTTCCATCAATCTCAAACAATTGTCCACATTCATTGTCAAGCTCGTTGCCCTCATCAACTATGTCAAGAAGTTGTTCACTGTTCGGAGAGCCATCATCTATCTGGAAAAGGTGAAAAAATATTTCAAAATCAAAATAAGAAATTTGAGCAAGCAGTAAAGTTTTACAGGGAAGTTGAAATATATTTGACCACCAAATGATCTTGTTAGTTTCCTAACTTGAAGTTTTTATATTGATAACTGATATGAGGTTTCTTTTATTTGTTCAGACAAAATCATTATCCTTTATTTATCTACCCCTCTCACCATACATTGTAATTATATACTTGAAGCAATAACTCTACCAGTTCTTCCACAAAAATTCATCGCCCAGACCTTAAGCAATATAAAAAAATGCATTAGATATCTATCTTAGTTTCAATGATTTATAATCCACTAAGAGGAAAACTAAAGTCTCTCCATCATTATCTTGTATTTGAAGAGGACCACCAATAATTTATTATGCAACAGGTATAGGGCTATGAATGATATTTGTGATGAGATATTAATAATTTCTTGTTGACATACATGCACAATATTTATAACGAGACTTGCTGTATTTTATATTCAAAAACAGTTGTTTTAATTAAAAAAAGGCATTGCATTTTATAGTATAACTAGCTACGGCAAGTAATGGTCATAAAAACTACAAAGGAAAAGAGGAGAGTCCTCACTAGGTAAGTATCTAGGCAGATTATATGCATATGAAATATGGGTCATATATTGGTGGCATCAGATATGAATAGAACACCAATACTTCACAAATTAAGAAGTATTTAAGCTTCACCAATGAGACAATCGATACACTTCTTCCCTCATTTAACTCACAAGAAATTCATATGAATGCAGAATTGCCAAAAAATCACCAGTCCAATGACATTGTTCCTTTTTCTCAAAACTGGGACAACCCCTTTGAACGCATTTAACAAGCATTAACAGGAGTATCAATACAAGAATGATCAAGAGCCTAAGGTTCTTCAAGACCTACCGCAGTATGATAGTTAGAAACCAAAAAAGTCACCAATTGAGCCGAACACACTTGCTCTTAAAAGTTTTAGATTTCACAGAAAGCACAACAGAAGACAGAGCATGAAGTCAAAGACAAAACTTTACCGTGATATCAAGATTAGGACTCAGCGACAAGTCCTTGTCGCTTGGAGAACACATGGTATCGTCAGTCATAGCCAGAGAGTTTACATGAGTTCTGTCAAGTATGAGATGTCAGTTAGCCTTGCCATGCCCATAAGCTCAAATTTCAAGTAATTCCATTTAATCCAAACTTATTCACAACATTATGAGTCTCAGTTTTATAAAAAAAAAAAAACTAGAAATAAAAATTCCCGAGTTAGTCAAAAAGTTAAAAACAAAAACGGTTAAACGAACACTTGATCATCACATTTACATATGAATTTGGAATGCAGAAAAACAAGTGTGGATACGAAAAAACAAATCCCTCACAGAAATTGATTGTCTACATATTCATTAATTCCATCATTGCTAGAAGAAAGACTTTTAGCAATAGACACAGACAATTTACGGTATGTGAAATTTGGATTTTTCGCATAATCAAGTAATTGACCAAATGGGATTCCGATTAGGTTTGCGAAAATGCGGTTTGTGCACACGAATCAACAAAATTGAATGAAACAAAAGCTATAGCGGCGGAAATCAGATAAAGATTGAAAGTATGGTGAAAAAAAAAAGATGGTTGCAGCGGAGAAAGAGAATCGTAAAAGTTAGGTTGCGATGAAAGTGATAGAAACTCACAGTAACAGAGAAGATAAGAGAAGAAAAGAGAGAGTGGCAGTGAACGAAATGCTGTTTCTCTGCTCTCTTCTCTTCACTGCCAACTGCGTTCTTCCTTCTGTTATCTATTTTCTTTTTCTCATTTTTACTAACATAGATTATTATTTTTTGCAAATTCTATAAGCATCTATTGCAAAAAAAAAATGTTATTTTTCTTATTTTTATGAAATATTCATTGCAACTCACTACTGCATGAAATCATTGATGTTTGGATTTCTCTTATTTTAATTTAAGAAATGATTCCTTGAGATTCCATTAACCACTTAACAACCTTTATTTTTAGGATAATTTAATTATTAAAAAGTGATTTTTTCTATTTATTAAAAGCAGAAAATACAAAATGAAATAATAAATGTTTAATTTTTTCTTCTTCATAAAGTTATGTTCATTTTTATATTTGTCATTTTGTTACAAAAATATTTAGATCACTCTACCAAATAACACATGACAAAAAAAAAACACTTGGCAACACAAAATAAAAAGTGTGCATATTCTACATACTACGTGGACTGATAGTAAGAAAAAATTATTTTACGCTTTTCACAAATAATTTATACTATTTTGTTGCCTTCTGTTTGAACAAGTGAAGATATAATAGAAGAAAATAAAATAAAAATATTACATTTTTACTCGAAAAGAAAAAGGTGAAAGGAAATCTACTTCAGATATGAAAACTGAAATAAACTCCCCCATTGGGATTAAATTGAAAAGAGGAGAATCTTTCATTGTTTTAATTTTTTTAAATAATAAATGTTTTCTTACAACAAAAATAAAAATAATAAATTAATGTGTTAAAATAGGTGATATGATAAAAGTTATTCTGATTTTAATTTAACATCTTAATTAATATAAAAACATTTCAATTCCAGGTTGATGCAATATATACACAAATATATGTTGAGAGTTGCAACCCAACATAATAAAATTAAGGCTTAATTACCTACTTAGTCTCCATGTTCGGAGGTAATTTGCTGTTTAGTACCCGGTTTTAAAAATGTAGGCATTTGATACCTATGTTTTGAAATTTGTATCAATTGAATCCTACCCACTTAACACCGTTATAATTGATAACGTTTTTCTGACTGTGTATGTGATTTGTGCAATCAATTGCGTCGTGGCAATGACGTGGCAGGCTGAATTGGGAATTTGAAATGGGGTTACATTTTTTTAAATTAACCCTAACTACCCACCACCCACGTCCCAGCCGCCGGCGACGCTAAGCACCACCAGGACCACTGCCGGCGATGTCGTTCACGCCCGTCGGAGCAGTTCTGGTCGCCGCCTCCTCCAAGCAGACCGCCGCAAGTTGCTTCTGGTCTCTCTCCTTCTCTTTTCACCGTCGACCCAGCCACCCGTGCCACCACCTCTTGCGTCGTCGGCAAACCCCAAATACCACCGGATCCGTTCCCAACCTTCGTTCCTTTCCCCCGCCAGTCGCTATCATCCGTTTGGATTCTCCACACTGTGCTCACCCGTAACAGCCTCAACAAACATAACCCTCCACTACACCTATCATCCCTCAAAATCACCATTGATGCCCCATTCGCATGCCCCTTTCACTATCCAGATTTTGACACTCACGGCTACTTCCAATCACCTTTTTCCCCACTTCCAATCCTCATATCCTATTCGCCTTCCCCATGAATCCGTTTCTCAACTCTAATCATCATTTTCTCATAATCTAATCAGCACCCAGAAACCTTCAAAATCGTTAACAGAAGCATCCAAGTAAACAGAAGCATCCAGGTAGGAAAACAGAGAATGAATAAACCAAATCCTAAACCAATCAGTAATTAAAAAAGAAAAAAGAAGAATATCGGAAGGAGGAGAGTGATGTCGTGGCGGCTTGCGGTGGTTGGCCTCACTGGGGGTGGTGTCGGCATGGCACGGAGGGGTGAGAGTCCCTCTCTCGCACGCGAAGAGGTGGAGAAGAGAAGGAGCTGATTGGAGCTTGGGCCGACACGGGCTCTGGCGGTGCGCGACGCCACGGAGGAGGAAGCAGTGGTGTGGACTGGAACAGAGGCTGGGTCGCGGCGGCCAATTAGACAGACGCGGCGGTGAGCCTGCGGAGAGAGTAAGAGACCTTGGGTCTCCGGAGAAAGGGTGAGCTGAGGGAGTGAGCTTACGGGAGAGTTCAGTCTTGGAGGAAGCCTGCCACGTCAAGTCACTTAAGCCACCTCATTGCCACGATTGCACAAATCACATACACAGTCAGAAAAACGTTATCAATTATAACGGCGTTAAGTGGGTAGGATTCAATTGATACAAATTTCAAAACATAGGTATCAAATGCCTACATTTTTAAAACCGGGTACTAAACAGCAAATTACCTCCGAACATGGGGACTAAGTAGGTAATTAAGCCTAAAATTAACATTGACAAGTATATATGTTGTAGAAACTAAGAAAGAGCAGAACTTAATAAAAGATCCCATAAATATGAAGAAAAGGAAAAAGGTGACTATCGAGCGAAAATAAATAAAACAGGGATTCTCCAAAGGTTTCTCTTTCTACAAGAGCAAATGTTCATAATTCCCAATTGCTAACAAGTTTGAATAGTTAAGGTTTTTCGAATTCAGTCTTTAACAGAAATAATCTTCTGTTAGATTTTACTGGGTTTCGGTCGAACCAAATTTAAAACACAACTTTGTAACATTGGTAAACCATAACTATGAAAAAAAAAACTACTTTGTAATTTCCTAAGTCCATCAAGTTCTAATTAATGTATTGAACATATTTAACTTACAGCAAATTAGAAGAAAAAGGACTTAGGAAACAGAATGTCAATTATTCAATCAACTACCGAAGCAAGCAGTACCACTACCACGTAAATAAATAACATGAGAGAAACTACCTATGGTTTAACTCAAAAACATCTTTAGCTATACAAGTTATGGACATTGTAAAAATATCACAGTTAAACAGCGCTAAGCAGTTATACAAAGTAACAACACTAACAGTAATTTTTTTAGCGTACATGAAAGCCGGTCACTCTTGTCTCTGCTCTACATCATGAACCTTACTCAATGATTCTTCTAAAGATTGTAACGCTACATTGTAATGATCTAGAGAAAGTATACCCTCCTCAACAACTTGCAAGGCACTTCTAAATAACCGATTAGACCATTGAATGCGGTCAGTATCATCAGCGGTACCAGAGCTGTGATCAGGAACATAAAGACGCTTGTAATCTTTCTTCCATCGCGAAAGAATGTATCTGTGAGGTATCTCTTCAACCCCATTAAAATTGAGCACACACAGTGCATGCCGACAAAGATATCCATAAAAATTAAAGCAACTACAGATGCAACGAACTTCACCTACGGTCCTACTGTACAAAACTTCAAAATCCCGTATCTCCCGTCGGTTTCCCTCAATCAAAACACGCTCCTTGACCAAGAAAATTATGATGGGACCATCCACATGTAACTGTGTTGTACCAAAACAAGAATATACTTCTTCCACTTCTAACTGGAATTTCATGAACATTTCTCTAGTGTACAATCTGGAGAGCTGCAATTCAAAGGAACATCTAGTTTTCAGCAAGGGGCTTGAGCTCCTTGATTGAATATCTGCAAAAGACTCTTCTTTGTACTTCTTGTGAAGAGCTAATTCATACTTATCAAGAAACTCCTTCAGCGGAGTCTGTTTGTGCACGTATCTATCAAAAAAAGGAGTAATGTTCTCACCAGGGCGAGCTGCAGACATTCCAGCAAAAAAAGTGTCCTTCAAAAATACTGGAGCCCAATGAACTCGATCTTCATACAGAGAACGAAGCCACTCATGATCACTAACTCCAAAATGTTGAATCATAAATCCCCATGCTGCTTCAAACTCAATCACTTTCAATGTTTCATAAACTGCTTTAATCAGTGCTTTCCTGAGTGCATCATAGTTGTGCAAACCTCCCAATTTTTCTGGTATCTTTTTCATAATTAATGACAAGCCAAAACAATGACGACATCTAGGAAAAACTTCTACAATTGCTCTCTGCAAAGCCTTGCACCTGTCAGTAATAATAGTTTGGGGAGAACATCCCGCCATACATTTAACCCATGTCCTAAACAACCATATATAAGACTCTGTTGTTTCACTTGCAAGGAGACCACATCCTAATAACACCGAATGACCATGGTGATTTATTCCAACAAAAGTCACCAACTGGATTTCATATTTGTTTGACAAGTAACTGTTGTCAAAATAAATAACATCGGCAAAATAACCACACGCAGCCCTGGACCTAGCATCAACCCAAAATGCATTCCTCAAGTGCCCTTCGTCATTGAAATCCATCAAGTAAAAGAAATTTGGATTAGTCAATTGCATTCGGCAGAGGAAATTATAAATGGCCTGTGAGTCACCTTTTCTAAGGTTCATCTTATTAGAAAACTCACAGAAACTTCTGTCTTCTCTAGCAATGGAGTTTGAAATTCCATCACCTCCCGCGTCAATCACAAGTGCACGATATAACTTAATCGTCTGCCCCTCGGCATCAGAGCTAGGCAACGACTTCCTCTTCAACCCAGTTCCTATCTTCTTAACCAACCTCTGTATCTTAGCACCCAACATGTGGTTATGTTCAAGCATAACTTCAAGCACCCGCCATCTCTGTGACTCCACCAATCTCATCCTTATCATTGCAGGACAACCAGTTCTCGTCTCCTTCCTCAAATGATTCACATCCTTTATTCTCTTGAAACCCTGGCTGCTACAGCAAAGCACTGCACCATACTTCTCTCTGCTATTCCGCTTGAACCACGAATTCTTCACCCGTACACGAAACCCCACCTCCTTGGCATAGCAAATATAATAATTGTAAGCATCATCGTATGACTCAAACTCCATTCCAACAGCAGGTGCAACAAATTCCTTTCTCCCCTCAGGAAAACCATTCTGACAATCCAATTCAATCAGCGCGCCATCTTCGTCTTTCTGAACCTCAATGCATTCCCCATCCGGCAATTGTTCACAGCAGAGAGAGGTGTCTTCCATCTAACATAGGCCTCCTATACCAAGTGATTGCACCTCTTAATCAACCAAAAAATTAAAATAAAACATAAATTAACTACAATCAGTGATAGGGCTTTTCATTTCAACCTAATCTTGATACGAATTTAAGGCCCTAAATTCTAAACCTAACATTTTGTAAATGCTCAACTGCAATATCTCGCTCAATTACTAACCTCTAGATATATGCTTTTTTATTTGAAGGAACATAAAAGGTTCCGAATCTGTGAAACCCTCGAAATAAGCATTGGTAAAAGATGAAACAAGAGAACATAATAGGATCGAGTGAAAAATTGAAGACACGGAGAATGGAAGAAAATTAGTGAAAACTGAACAGAGTTACCAACCGTGAATTCGCTAATCTCAGTCCGAAAGATAGAAGCAGAAGCACAGCATGCTGACGCTTCTTCTTCGTTCTCTTCAAACGCGCTTTTTAGCTCTCTAAAATACACAATCTCGTGTTTTTTTCGAAGAATACAGATTCCAAAATTTTCTGCACTTTTCAAGTTTAGCAAAATGTGCCGATTTAAATATTTTAACAAACGAGTAAACAATATATCCATCAGCAGGGCAGAGGTTATTTATAATCAATTTCTTTTAAGAATCTTTTGAATATTTTAATATTTTCGAAAGTCTCTCTCGCCTTTATTATAATATAATATAATATAAGTACGTAAAAATAAGTTAAGCTTAAAGTTAAGAGATAATTTAAAAAATAGTTAGAGTTAATGATATTTATTATTTGTTGTATATAGCTTAATTTTAAGCATATAAGTGAATGTAAATATTACTTTATAAATAAATTGTATGAGAGTTCGAAATATATATACTTAGGAAGATGTTAAAGTTTATTTTTTAACATATATAATCATCACATTACCAAACTAATTATTATACTTACTTGAATAAATCGAGTTGTGAAGTTTAAATATTTTTTTCAAAGAAAAAAGAAAAACTCAAAAATACTTATAAATGTGAAGAGACAAAATTAATCCCGTAACATATGTCATTTAGGTTGAGGTATCAATGAGTTCAGTGATTGGAGTTTGATTTGTTAATTATTTTTTTAAACTTGTTTATTAAGTTAAAGTTTAATAGCATATTTTGTCCTCAGTTTTGTTGAATGATATCAATTTAGTCCCATGTTTTAAAAGTGTTTGAAATGTATTCTCACTTACTAAATTTTGTGTCAAATTCGTCCCTTTCGTTAAATATAACCAAACAAAGTTAATAGGGTGATGATCTGGCACCAATTAATGGTAACTTGTCATTATTTAGTTGTGTGCATGCTAACGCGTTAGATCAGCTTTGACTCAAATGAATAGTGGAGGATTCTTGCGGTGGTGGTCATGGAAGCGCGACATGGATATTGTGAGGCATGGATGAGAAGACGCTCACGCAGCGGAGGCTTGCGGTTACTTAAGGGTTTATGCGTTCTCTGAATTTCCAGATTCGTGATGAAG
The DNA here is from genome assembly GCF_029865625.1 of Vigna umbellata. NCBI lineage: Eukaryota > Viridiplantae > Streptophyta > Magnoliopsida > Fabales > Fabaceae > Vigna > Vigna umbellata. The sequence continues at coordinate 63,663,028 of NC_142169.1, forward strand.
AAGATGAATGCTGGAGCGAATCTTGTGGAGTTGCTATTGGGGTTTTTTCCGCGATTGGGGCTGGTTGGCAGAGGGATGGTTGAGAAGTTGCCATGGTTGCGCGATGGCTTCTAGGTTTTTTTTTTCTGTTTTCAGGTATCGGGATTGGTTAGAAAGAAGGTGGAGGCTTGCGACTTTGATGGTGATTGCGGAGCATCGCGATTTGGGGTTGAAGATGAAGCTTGGTGTTGTTTCGTGGTTTAGTATTGCAGGGTTAGGTTGCTGCAAGGGAGGCGCGTTTGAGTTTTCCATGGAGGTTTCTGGCATGGTGGAAGGTTGCACGAGAAGATGAACCTGTGGTGGCGGCTAGGGTGAAGACGAACAGGGTTGGTGGTGGCGTTGATGGTGTCCTCACGACAGCTTCACGGTTGCGATGCAGAGGTAAGGTTGGTTGGGCAGCGGCAGCGACTAGGGTTCACGTGACATCACAAGGGTTTGTGTCTAGGTGAAAATTAGGGTTTCTGTGGAGAAGGCAAAGCTGACATGGCAAAAGGAATTAAATAACACGTCAGCACACACACAACTAAATAATGACACGTTAGCACTAATTGTTGCCAGATCATCATCCATTAACTCCGTTTGGTTATATTTAACGGAAGGGACGAATTTGATGCAAAATTTAATAAGTCAGGACACATTTCAAACACTTTTAAAATATGAGACTGAATTAACATTATTCAACTGGGTCATGTCATATATGATACAAGATCTTTGATTCTTTAAGAGAATTTGTACCAAAAAAAAGTAACTTTAAAAGAAAATTATTGGATAAATTCAAACTTAATGTGCTTCCTTGCAATTTTTATTTTTTAAGCACTTTGCTGTATTATTTATGGGCAATAATACGTTAGCATGAATTTTTTTATATATTTTAACACACCACACATAATTTTCTTATTAAATTTAGAATACATCACTATAATAATAAATAAATAATAAAAAATAAATAATAAATCCGTGATAATATTATATGATATGGTTAGAACATATATAATTTTCTTATTAAATTTAGTAATAACATTATACCATCTATAAGACTCGTTTGCATAATCTAAAATGGACTTAAATGTTGTATGGTGTAAAAAGAATTATTAAAATTAAGAAATACAGTTGAAAAGTTATTCCTTAATACACTTAAAATTACGAGATACAGTTGAAAAGTTGTTAGTAAATTAACTTTGAAACTTATTGAATGTTAGTTTCAAATGTTTGATTAGTTTTTTGAAAAAACATTTATCAATTAACACAAAAATCGAATAAGTTAAAACATTTTTTATGATATTTTTCAAAATAAAGATTTCAATTTGAAAAACTTGTTACTTGTTTATTTCAAAGCTTTTCGAATTTCGAGTAAGTTCACCATAAAAATAAAAAGATCAATAATATTGAAACTCAATTATATAAGAAATTGACATTACTTTCTATCAATAAGGCAATAGATTAATAAGTTTTTTTACCTTTATATAGTGTTTTAGTTTCTTGTTTCTATCCAATATAAAACTAATTCACACTTGAATTTCTAACATTTTTTATATTATAGACTCTAAATAAAAAGTCTTATATCACACTAGTATAGTTGAAATATAACTTAAATAATACACAAATCCATTTAAATTAAAATAGAGACAAATGTTAAATTAACTATGTTATCATTTGTATAATACGGTATTTTGTAACTATTTCTTAATACTCAATTATTCCTTCTAACTTAACAAATATTCTCAAATTCCCATGTTTTTCTTAAATCAAATGAATTTGCTCAAAAAAGACAAGTACAACTCTTCCATGTTTTTCTAAAAATAAAAGCATGAGACGATATAAAATGAATGAAGACACAAACTCTACTATTTTTCCCAAATAAAACACTGAATGAATTTTTGTTTCCAAAAGCTTTTTTTTTCTCCCATTTTATTTTACTTAAGTTCCAATTGATTTGGAGAAAAACACATAATAAACAAATATTCCTTATCAAAATCGACTGGAGTTTGATATTCATTAATATGGGTTATTTGCCATTACAAGCTGAAATACTTCATATCATCAACTAAAAAAAACTGAATTGTGTTTAACAATTATTTAAAGATTAATACTAATTTTGGTCTCAAATTTTGTCAGCTTTATTCAAAATGGTCCTATTTTTTTTCTCTGTTCAATATTGTCCTAAAGAATGTAATTTATGTTCAATTTATTCCTTTTTGCAGACGACCTTTAAATCATTAGCTGCACACTGTCCAGCTGTGTAATAAGTGAATGTCATGTCATTTAACTGCTGACCTGCTTGCCACGTGGTAGCCCCTTTTCCACCCAAAAAATTAGGGTTTCTGAATGTAAGGAGGAAAGGCTTCCTTACGCCTGCACCGCCAGAGAAAAAATGAAGCTTGCGATGGTCCAATTGACCATAGTGGGTTTGTCAGAGTTTTGCAGAAACGAGAGCGAACTCCTTTCTCGCGGCACGGTGAGGGTTGCAACGGCGGCACCTCCGCGAAGGTTTGATCTCCGATGTATTCGCGATGCGAGAAGCCCACTGTTCTCAGGCGGTTTCGTGGCAATAGGACTCGCGATTGAGGGTTTCGATTTAGGGGTTTTTGTTGTGTTATCTGGTTTTTGTAAATTAGAATATATAATTTTCGTTTCAAAATTGATTTGGGGAATTCTTGGTTCTTCTTTGTTTTGTGAGTGGCTAGGGATTTTGTTCTTCCTTACAGGTCTGGGTTTTGGGTTTTGCGAAGTGGGGAATGAGGGTTCAGATTGGGAATGTTAGGGTTTCTGAACTTGGAATGAGGGTTCTTCTCTGGAGAGGATGAAGGTTCTTCTCTGTTTTTCCATGAATTTGTTTTTTCGTGTTGGGTTCATTTGATTTGCGATAATGGGTTCCGTGGTGGTTGTTGTTGGATGCACAGGTGACGCCAATGAAGGTGCTGGTAGGTGGCTATGAGTGGTGTTTTTGGGTGATTGTTGGACGAAGAAGATGATGGAGGTGCGAAGATGGTGGTTGGTCGTGACCTTGGTGCCGGCAATTAGGGTTAGGTGGTGGCTAAGGTTTATGTGCAGGGGAAATTAGGGCTTCTAGAGGTAGGAGATGATGATGACGTGTCAAGGATGATGTGTCATTTATTGCATTGGACAATGCGCCGTTAACGATTTAAACGCCATCTACAAAAAGGACTAAATTGAACATAAATTACATTATTTAGGACAACATTAGAACAAAAAATTATGACCATTTCGAAAAAAGTTGACAAAAATTGGAATAAAAATTGATATTAAGTCATTATTTAATTATACTTAAGAAGGAAACAAGTGTGTCGTGACAATTTCTATATAGTAAAATTCCAAAGTTTTTTTTGTTTACTCCTTATTTGTGCTTTTATAATGTATTTGGATGATATGGTAAAAAGCGAACGAGAGAAAATAATAAAAGAAGAAAACTGAGATTTATTAAAATAGGTAAAAGATAGAAAAAATGAGTAAAAATAAACATATATTATCATAAATATTTTTTCTATTTCTGGTAAAAATTTGTTGCGAAACCTTTTTTTATTTGTAATGTATGATTATTACTAATATAATTATAATAAAACAAAAAGACAACAACTCAATACAAGTTAGAAAAACAAATGAAATTACCACATTTAATCTTTTACGGTTTAATTAAAATTTGATGTCAAGAAAATAATTTAATTTGTATTTGGATTGAAATTTAAGAATCAAATAAATTTAATATATTTGAATAAAACATTATATGTTAGGACATTTTGTGTAAGGAAAGGGTGTGTTCCATTTGATAGGAAATTGAAGATAAGATTTTGTTTTTGCTCCACCTCATTTGTAAGTATGTTTGGAATGGGGAGTGGTCTGGTTTCAACTAACAATACACAACCAATACCAATTGAACAAAATCTTCTTTCACCAAACCACAAAAACAAGAAAGGGATATATAGCATGAATAAAAGGCCTTTGTCCGCCCATACAAAAAAAGTCACAGAACATTAGTAGATGACACGAGTCAATAAGTGAAGAACCCCATTTTTTGTCTGATCACACAAAACAATTACAAATTCAACTAGTATTGGATAAAGACCACTAAAATACCACTCAAACGCAAAGGTTGTATAAATCACAAATCATAATAAAATACACTGGAACAAGCAAAGGTTGTCAAAAGGTGCAGTAGAATTTATTCCACAACTTGGAAAATTGAGAATTTGGGACCATAACTACCCAAGTTGACCATCCATCCCACAAACTAGGATATTTCCATATGAGTAACTAAGGCTTAAGGGGTGCTCCCACCAGAAAGCGTAATATTTATATAATCATTTAGTTGGCACGGCTTTTGAACACATCAAGACCCATCTCAGTGGGATCAGTTGCTTGCAACTCTACTTGAATACCATCCAGCTCCCTTTTGAATCTGTCTTTGGAGCTTGCATAAATCATCTTGCTCCTGACCCTTGATGTATCAGGAGACCTACGAACAGAAAGCATCAAAATTAATGCAGATGGAAACAGGGCAGGGAAAACTGTGTGTATATTCAAAAGCAAAAATTACCACGCAATGAAAAAAATTCTGCTTTTAGGGACATTCCCTTCAGTCATGAACTCAAAATCATAAACAGCATAGCGGCACTCGTCAGCAGGAAGGCTACTAGCAAAATCTTCATAGCCTTGGTTTGGCTCACCAAGCTTCTCCACAATGACTTGCTTCTGCTGCTCCTCAATCTTAAAAACTATGAAACGGTGCGTCCTCTTGGCCTTAAGCTCCAAAAACCTTAACTTGCAGTCATCATGGACTGCCATACCTGATGCTGCGTTTGCCTATTGAATTGCAAAGTTGCAGCCACACACCACGACCATCAACACCGAGTATTTGAATAAAAAATATCTTTTTTTTTTCGATTCAAATAGTTACTCCAAGAAAGAATGAAACAAATGAGTCCTAACATATTAAAGTTGAAACGTAACCAAAATAAAGGTAAAAATGGTTACAAAATAGAGAGTAAATTCAGAGATTGAGGACAATGAAATGCAATAGAAGAAATATGTAGCGAACAAAACAAAGTAAATACTACAACACTCGTAGAAACACAGTATAGTCCAAATCAAGGAGCTAGAAGCAAACAAAGATTAGTGCCAAAGGAGAAAAACATCAGTAAAAAGCCGTGTTATGTTTGTCGCGTCATCTTCAATACCAAAATAAATCATATTCATTCATTAATGAATCTTATAAAAGAACCGTGACATATTAAATCTAATAACAGCGTAAGAATAATGTAAAAAGGAATAAGAATATATGTTAAAAAAAGAATATATGCTTTAATTGAAAATTCTTCACCGCATAGAAGAAGTTAAATCCACAAGCTCATCCCATAAAATTAAAATAAATAAAACCAAACCCATGCGTCAGATCCCAAAACCGATTTTCCCGCAGATCAAACACATCACACATCGTAAGCTGTTTAAATTGTAATTAGAATTAAAATTATGACAATAACCTATCAATTTGGAAAAAATGAAAAATAAACCGAAACACCGAAATCAGATCTGAACACGACACGATTTTATATTTTTGAACAAAAAACACAAAAAAAAGACATCGTTTAAGTGCCACGGTCAGATCAAATAGGAATCCAGCTCAGAAAATCCAACGCCACATAAATAAAAATAAATAAAAAAGTGGAGATTGGCGGATTTAGTAGTTCATGTGTGAGAACAAATCGGCAATCGAAACGGAGAAATGATAAAGAGAAAATTAGACAAACTGACCATGGAGATGACGATGGTTTTGCGGTCGTTGGAGAGAGCGACGGTGGGGGAGCGGATATAGGAGCGCGTGAGAGAGAGAGAGAGAGAGAGCGTGTGCGTGTGTTTCTCTCAATGATCGAGGGTTCGGAGAGGAAAGGGGGAATGAGAACTGTGGTGTAGTGGAGCGTCTCAAAATTATTAATATCCGCAGCGTGTGCCTTTACTTTTCGTTAGCCCAATGGGCCTGCTTGGGTCTTGCGGGCCCATTTCTATCAGATGCGTTTATTTGTCCCGTAAATTTCACGGTCTTCCCGACCAAATGTGTCGTCTCCTGACCTGGTTCCACCTAACATCCGATCTTTCCACCTCCCAAATTCTACCAAACATAATAATCTCCCCCTCCCAATCACCATTATTAGGTTAATCAACTCAATCATATTCATCTATACAAATTTACCCACTCTTTATACCTTTTCCAGCTTTAACATTCATTTAAGAAATTTATCCTTCTTAACAATTCTTTCACGAACACTGTTCTCAACAGTGAATTTCTAACAAGATATTGTAAAAGTATTTTGAGCATGAGTGTAAAATATTTGCACATCGGTATGCAATAAGAGTTTACCATTTTACAACATAAAAACTAATTCAACTAAGATTCTTATTATTTTATGTATTAAGCAAGCATTCAAATATTTATATTGCTTGATAATTTGTCTCTTATTGATTTGTTTAATCTACCCAATTTGTATAAAGAATAGAATCTACGTGAGTTGTTATTCTTGCCGTAAAATTGTATATATTTTTAATCAAAGTTAAATAGAATATTTTGTTTAAAAAAAATTGGAGATAATTCAAGTAATTATCGCCTAATTGACAATTTCTTCAACGCAATACCCAAGCCAGCAGCGGTTTTTTCACTAGAAAAACAAAGCTTTGCTTGTTCCTAGTAGGGTCGGATATTTACCTCAAATTAACTCAAGACTTGGAGAGAGGACAAGTTAAACATCACACAGGTTTATGTGCACGAGGATGTAAGCCTTACATTTTGTTTTATTTTTAATGACATTTGTTTATGTTGTAATCACGACTTTGGAGTTTATGATAACGGATTCATTGCATGTGAACTCAGTTTTATTTATTTTGATATGTATGTCGAAATTATTGTGGCACTGATGTTATTATATGATGCTTTCTAAATTTCATGTCAGTTTCAGATCTTAAATATAGTTTATGTGTAGGAGACAAGTATAGGTGCATGAAAAAGCAGGCAGAGACAGCTCGCCAACAATTATGGCTTGCTCATGCTGAAAGGTCTGTGGCGGGACTAAAATAACTAGAGAGAATTTTTTAATTCATTATAACAGATCAACAAATAATCCTCTTCTAAACAAAAGGTATTAAAGGCTTTTTGAACTATCAAGATTGCTAATACTTTTACTTTTGTCATCTTTAAGCAATTAAGAGGGTGCTAAAGTTGTGTTGTGAGGGTATAGGATCTCTCTAAATGTAAATAAATAAACATTGACAACATGAGTATATTGCTTACATATCATCATAGTTCATCATGTATTCTTTGTTCTAAAGGAGCCTCTATATTATGAACATGATCCACTCTGACTTGATGCAGATTCACGTTCCCTGCAACAGCTTGGGGTCTTAGGTCTGCTTGTCCCACAACACCAGCTTTTATTGCCTCAGTAATCTTTCTCTGCAACGTAAGTAGTCCAATCCGCTTGGAAACAACATAAAGAACAGCAAGGGAGAATAAGAAAAAGCCAATCCCAAGAATCAACCTATTCAAATAGTTAATTGTTAGTAATAACATTCAGGAACAACAAATGGGGTGGATACTAAAATAAACTGTTTCCATACCTGTCCATGACATCTTGACGTTGCATTACGGAGAGGAGATTTCGTGTTCTCATCAACAAAGAGCGGTGCCCTTTATATTCACTTTCAGCCTTCTTTAACACTCCAGTTGATTCATCTATATACCAAAACAATTTTGCCAAAAAATATCCAGAACAACCTTATTAATTCACTCTCCCGTAATCATATTAGTGGAAATAATTCCAGCATCTCAGTTCATCAAAAACAATATTATTGAACTTAAATTTTTAACAATAACTCCAGCACAACCAGAGAACAAAGAAACATCTTTACATAATAAATACGTCACAGGGAAGGTAAAAGAATCAGGCACATGCAAATATAATATGCATAATATAATATTCTGGGCATAAGGAGCTATATGCAATTCAAATTTCAAAACTGTAAAATATGTCATTGTTATTTGGTAGCATAAAAATCAGATAAACTTATCAATCAGTGGTCATAACTGACTAAAAAAATTAGCTCCAAGTATAAAAAAAAATTGAACCAGATAGGTTAGCCAAACACAGTTATCTACCAAGTACTTAACAATGTCCCCTGGGAACTGTTAGCAGATTAATATACAAGTGTGTAAAGTTACTAATGTTATCGTTATTGTAGCCCTATAGAATATCCTCAAACAATAATCAAACACAATCTATGTCAAATCATACAAAAAGCTCAAATCTATTTTTGAATCAGGTGGGATGGTTAAAGGAAGGTGAAAGAAAGTAAAGGTTATTAGCAATTTTTTTGTGTACTTTTAATAATGATAAAAAAAGTATCCCTCGAATTCCCTTCCAGCCTCCATTTTGAGCTGGTCAAAATTTGGGATACAACTTAAATGTTCGACCTCTCTTTTCTTAAATCCAAGGAGGAAAAGGAATGATGTCTCTTATCCTTTCATTCTAACTCTTTACGTTCCACTAATTATTATCTGCCAAAGGTGTGTCTTACCCTGTGAAATTAAAAAACAATTTATTATCCTCATCAAAATGTCATGCCTAGAGAAACTGACCATTTAATTTCACATTTGTAAATCCAAACTATAATACCTTTAAGCTTCAGTTCACACAGTAATGGCACAACAACATACTTTGCTTTATGGCTCAAAATTTGAGGCTGATTGAGTACACTTTCAACATATAAATGCTCCAAATTGTCAATTCTAGCAAACAAACGATCAAGGAAACTTTATAAACCTTTAACAAGTTCCACCTAATAAATGATGTAATAGAAATTGAACAGGCCACCAAGGTTTTTCGACTTTATTTTCTTCAATATTCAGTTTCAAGAGCTTTTTTTTCAAGGATATGTAACTTGATTTGTGGTTAGAAGGATTTGATTCTTAGAAAATTCCAGAAAAGAGGGAAGTGGGACAAACATAGACTAGAGGGGAAAGGCAGTTATGCTAAATGAAAATTGATTGGGCCCAAAAGTAATTCAAGACAGGGAGGAGGTAACAAAGATTGTTTTTATGATCCATATCAGTGTCACCATAGTGCTCTGTTCACATTATATTAATCCAAGACGCTAAGCATAATCTTGATTTTCATGGAATCTTTCAATTTATTAACAAATATTTTAGTTCCCACTACATTCACTAGTAGTGGTAGAACGAGAATGTGAAAAATTCATAGTAATAATTAATCCCATCAATTTCTTATAAAACTTTCAAATCTAGATAACTTGAGGGCCTTGAATATTGTGGGGGTGGACACGAAGATTGATTTCAAAAGAAAAGAAGGCTTTAAAATCATGACATTGAGCAACCTGGAGCTATAAACACAACAGCCGCCAGCTAATATGAAACTCATTGCCTGCAACCTTCTTTCTTCCAGTCCAGCTGGCTGATTTTGGCCAGCTTAAAATTCTTTTAAACATTTTTATTAGTCATCAGATAAATTTCACACACACCCAAGATAACATGATTAAAACCAATGGAAACTTAAAGTACAATTGGAGAGATAAAAAAGCCGTCATCAATATAAACAGGGAGAGAGGGAGGAAAAAGTACATACCAAGAGTCATAAGTGTGCTTGTGTTTCTTTCAACCTCCTAATCAAGGCAGAAGAGATATGATGAATATGATAATCAGCATACTAAAAAGGGTCAAATTTTACAGAGGACTAGAGAGAACAATTAAACTATAAATTTAGCGAAAAAAATATACCTAACAACTAACCTGAACCATCAACTGACGAGTTCGACGAAGGCTTTCTGTGATGCTTTCTGCAGCAGATGTCATTCCAGCTTTTGTCCTGGAAGGCCACACAATTTAGAAGACAAAAATACTTCATCATGGCATCATGCCAACTGAATTTTCTATTGAAATGGCACTAAATAATAAATAAATAAAATACGCAAAGCAAAATTTAATCCCAGCCAAATGAGACACCAAGGACATACTGTAAATTGCGCCTGCGAGCAGTGGACTCTTCTCCACCACCTAGAAGTAGTTCTCTCTGCACCATAAGGAAACAAAAAAAGTCGCACAGCACAATGTAAAGAAACACAATTCACACAAGTCCATGATCACAATACAACATGTTTGCGGTCAAGACAGGACCTGTTTCAATAAATTTACTTGTAAACACTTTTTACGAGAAAAAAATATTCAAAAGGAAGAATAATGAAATGAGTTTTGATATTAGTTAGTCTTAACTTGCGTAGAAGTTAATAATATATTTTACAGAAGCTAACATGAGAGATTTTATAAACTGGTTTATTCATAAGCTAAAACTAAGTTTTAACTCAAAAAAAAAAAACTCATTTAATTTTTTCTTCTTATTTTCCTTTTTAAGCATATGTGTTGAGAAGTTTATATAAATAACTCCATAATCTTTCAACAACGGAAACTTATGGAGAAGTTTATCCAAATCTTCTACTACAGTAACTACCGCAGAAGTTTATTCAAATAGCTAAATAGTAATATAGATTCAGCAGGGCGGTTATCGATAAGACTAGAAAACCTTCCAAATAACATCACAAAAATTAAATAGGAAAAGTAAGTATATTGCCTCCTCCTGAGCAGTTTTCCTCAAGTTAGCCTTTGCTTGCAAATTGGCATTCCTCAGATTCAGCCGCAAACTGTTCAATTAAAAAAAATAAACACTATCAACAGAAATTGAAAAATAATAAACTGATAATCCACCACCACTAATTCAAATCAATGCACTATTCAATCAATTCAAAAGCCAACAAACAAACAAACACGAATTTAATCTCCATTTCAGGAAGAGTGTGGGCGGTACTTTTGAGTTAGGGTTTTCCAGGATTGAAGCAATGCGCGTGCAGATTTGACCTCCGGCGGGGAGGGCAACTGAGGGGCGAGAAGATCGAGAGTGAAGAGAAAGGAAGAGAGGAGTGACAAGCCATCCTGAGCGATCCCGTTCAACCTAGCGAGCGAATTTTTCTCCTCTTTCTCTCTTCCTGATTTTCCATATTCTGCGATTGCCTCGATGTGTTTCTGCGTTTTCCTGTACGTTTCATCCCATTCCTTCTTCACCTTTTCCACCTCCTCCACCACCTTGTCAATCGTCGATTCTGATTCCTCCATCTTCTCGCAATCGCTTTCTGTTACTGTGTTCAACGCTGTTTTTGCTTCCCCTGTTTAATGGGATCTCTAAACAATTTGTGAGCGCCACTAAGGAACTCAATTACTCAACTCTCGTTTATGTTTTTCCTTTGCTCTTCGTTACTCTGTCATTAACTCACTTTTTCTTTTCTAATGATTTGATTGTCTTTGTCGGTTGCTTCACTGTAGTTCTTTCAAAATGAAATATACTTAAAATGCATAATTTTATACTGATTAAAGATGGTGGTTACATTTACTTAAATTTTTATTTATATAAAACAGTCTATTATCTTTAATTATATTTATTGAAAATAATATTCATATTTTAAGTTTATTTATTTTTCAGTTGTCTAAGTTCTAATTTCTTTAGAGAAACAAATATTTTCTTCTTTTCATAATAATTAATAATAATAATAATAATAATAATAATATACGTTTGTAGGAGTAATTTTTTATTATATAAAGACGTATAATTTAATAATTAATTTAAAAATTAGCTTTGTATGAATATAAAATAAAATATTTACATTCGATAAACCTATTCCAAAATTAAAAAGTAATTTATAACTCAAAATTAATAAGCAGTGATTGAAAAAATATTAAACCTTTTTTGGACGTTTACATTTCTATTGTTACAAAGTTACCCCTCTTAATCACGTGTTTGTTGGATTACATACATGAATGAAGTTCTCCTACTTTCATTGGAACCATGGATTAGAGGAAAATCCATTTTTGTGATTTTTAATTTCAAATATTTAAGGTAACATACAGTTTGGAATTTGCTCAGCGAGGGTTCGAGTCTTACGTATGAGAAACACAAACGGAGAAACAAAAGACATTATTAGTTCCTTTTTATCCAATAAAAGACTTCAAGCTTATATTTTTTACACAGCAATGAAAAATGAGAGAAGACAATGATGCATACAATATTTGAGGATAGAATAAATCATAGATGTACAACTTAGAAGAAAACAACCTTACTTTTTAACAGTTCTCCAGCCACAACGATTGTGACATACACATTTAAAATAGCACTGATGAAATTGCTAATGGCGGGTATGATATATGCCATTCATATGAATATATCTTCTCCTGTTTGTTTGTCAGCTTCTCTACTTTTTTCAGAGATTCAGAGATCATTTTTTTCTGCAGTTAAAATGATTAGAACTGTAACTCTTCGTCATAAAAAGCAAAAAGACTTTCTTTGAATCGTTATTCTGCTAGAAAGGAACCTGAATAACAAGTTGGAGCATTCTAAGTTCATCATGATACATAAATTGTTGAAGAAAATTATGCATATAAATTTTGGAAAAATAATGGTTTTTACCTGACGGTCTCTTTTAATAATTAAATATTATATTCAGATGATGACTTTTTCGCCCATTATCTAGAGACAGAAATACTAGTACTAATTTGTCAATCTTCTTCCTCATAATAAAGTACCCAAGCAGTCAAGTAATTTATCAAGAACTGCAATAATTATTGGAGTAGTAATTGGGGTTCTTCTGTTATGCTATTGTTATTATCCTGGCAGGTTTTATGCTTTCCGCCAGAAGATAAGGGCAGAAAGAGCGATGTCTCGAAGCAATACTTTGGATCCTTAATTATTTATACAGTTCCTGCACAGCCACAAGGATTTCTGTGGATTTATATTTATTTTCACAAAAATGCAGAAAACTGGGATCCAAGTAAAAGCAACAAGGCAGCTCTCTTTCAAGGAAATTAAGAAATACACAGACAACTTCTCACAAGCCAAGGATATTGGATAAGGGGATTATGAAAAGGTCTTGAATGTTTCTTGTCAACTTTAATGTAATCCTATGAATTATGAATAAGATACATACATGACGGGTGAGAACTATTCTTAAAAGAACAACAAAGTTTAACCTTGCAACCATACATGACTGGTCAACTTCTCACCCTATACAGAAGTATGACACGCCTGGCAGAAGCATTTTTATTTACAAAACAACAATAACTTGAATGGTTAACAAGTTAACCAAATTGAATTTCAATAATATTCATACTGCTATACGAGCTAAATATCCAGCTTGATACTTACTGCACATACTATATTAGTATTATTATTACATCCATCTTTTGGTCAGTACTCACTATTCAGTTTCCTAAGCATCATCCAAAGGACATTGACAAAGCACTAAACTATATCTGCTTCTGAAAGACAAATTAACTTACTTAAATCCAATTTCCAGTTTTTCCTTTTTTATAAATGTGATATTCAAATCTGTAAGTGCTTGTCAAACTCATAACTCGGTATTTACTCTACCAAATAACAAATAACACGTATGCAGGTAAATGCAGAATTGCGTTGAGCAGGAGCAGAAGGCTGAAAGTAGCCCTAGGTGCTGCAAGGGGTTTGGCTTATCTTCATGAACATGCTGATCCCCCTATTATACACAGGGACATCAAGATCATGATACCACTCAAGTTAAAGGAACAATGGTTTGTATTTATACATCTATGAATTTTTACTATAAAAGCAGCAGCAAAGTTACTAATTGGAATATTGCAAATGCGTGGAGGTAGAATATGATTGATTGCATGCTTTTGTAGAGTTTTAAAATATTTTTCATCTAATTTTTTTCCTGAATTCAGAATTTTCATGAATTTATGTAAGCATCTAAGCTCTTCCAGTCAACACATACCAAGACAAAGAAAACACATCGTCTATGTGGGGCAAAATCTACTTTTCAAAATATTGTGTTGGAGAAAATCTCATTGAACTTTAGTGATGGCTGATGAGAATGCATCCAATTTGTTAATGTATGGCTACTTGAACCCAGATTATTATACTAGTTAGGGTTGACCAGAAAGAGTGATGTCTATAGTTTTGGAGTGCTAATGCTGGAGCCAATTACTCCAAAAAATCCATGAGAACGGGGGAAATACATAGTGAAGTGGTCAGGAATACAATAGATAAGACAAAAAAGACTTGTATGGTCTTCACCAAATTATTGATCGAGCCATCTGTTCAGGATCAACACTGAACGGTGAGAAGTTTGTGGACCTTGCAATGGAGTGTCTTAAAGAGTCAGGAGTCGACAGGCCCACAATGAGTAAACTGGTTAAAGAAATTAAAGACATGCTGCGATCTGTCGGTATGAACCTAACATTTGAATCAGTAGCATCCCCTTCATCCAGTAATAGATTTCAGGACGGTACTGAGTTCCCAACAGGACCACCCTTACAGCAATTAATCTTTTGGTCAAATGCATAACATTTATATTTAAAAAGTCAGCCACTAATAAAATAGTTTAGTGCAAAAGAATTAACTACTAAAATATATAATCTTCATGAAAGAATCTGTATTTTCCACTAGAGATAAACTATATGACATTAGAATCACAGTCAAGTCTTAACTAACAAGGAAATAACAATAAGCAAAATTTGGTATTCAAGTAACCATACCACAATGCATATTAGTTTTAACAGCAACCAGAATAGAATAGGAGTTAAGAGCTTAAGTGACAACAGAACGTCGAAGGTCACAAAGGCACTTAAGAGCTTCAAAAGGCTTCGTAGGCCAACAATATAGGAAATGGTGTCAGAATAGCAAAGGATGCTCGACAATTGTCAGCTCAAATTTTAGGGATAAGTCTCACATGCATCCCTCTTTTATTCTTCTCATGTTACTGTCCCATCCTCTCTATAATAATGCCTTGTCCTAGAAATGGGAATGGCTTAAATGTATATCTAAAACATCGATTCAACCCGTCACTTTTTCTTAACCAAAAAGAATCCGATACTACACGATATTTATCCATGAAGCATCTTATATATATATATTTTATCCAATTTAGTAGGCAGAGGAGGCTAATGTGAGTTCACACTTTCGCTGAGGGCAACGCACTGCAGCCGGATTTCCTCAAGAATAATTGAACACAATAGAAACTCAAATCATGTTGTTCACCTTCTCACTGATATATAAATGATCTCAATTTCTAGAGCACAAAGATATTAGCCAATAATGAAACTAAACCGAATTTGATGTGAAGGAGTGAAATTCAGAAACAATATTGAAAAGATTGGTCCAATCCACAAAACCCAAAAACATTACAATTTGATAGCAGTTAAAGTACTTAAACAGAGTTCCCTCGTGAGAACGCCAACGATCGGCTATTAAAGTCATAATTATAACCATTATAATATACACAAACAGAGTGAAAAAAAGGAAAAAGAAGAATTCACCGAAAGAGGCAAGTGAATTGCAGAGGTCGTGGTCAGCGCTTTCCGGAGTTGCTATCATAATCGACGATCTCGGAATCGGTGACGGATCTGGAGTGCTGGACGATGGAGCGACCGATGGAGTTGATCCAGTCTTCCTTCTCCTTCTCGGAATCAGCGATGAAGTACATAGTGTCGGAGCGCGTGGAAAGCTCGAAGGCGTTGGGCTTGTTAAGGATGTCTTCGGCGCCTTTGACAGTGAGACACGTGGCGACGGGGACGACGCCGCGTGGCCGAGAGGCGCGTGTAACGGCGGAATCCTTGAACCAGAAGAGTTTGCCCTGTTTAAGGACGAACCAACGGCGACGCCAAGTCTTGATGTACTCGCCTTGCTTGGTTAGCCAGCCGGTTCGCTCAGGGTTGGACCAGAACTCGACGCCGTCGTAGTCGGTGGAATTGTCAGACATGCCGGTCGCCGCGCGCCACAGGCTCGCCATCAGAGTCGAAGATGAAAGTGTGGAGAGACAGAGAGAGAATAAGAGCAGAGAACAAACAAGGAGAAAGCACTCACTCACACCGCTTGGTCTCTGGCCACTGGCTTTCTAGGGTGACCACAAGGCACCAAACCAAAAGTTGGAACCTTTGTACAAGAGGAAAATGCCAAAATAGATATTGGGTGATCCAATACTCATAAGAAAAGTTTAAGAAACTAATCCAAATTAATGAGTATGTTATATTTTAAATTGCAATATTTTTCATATATAACTATATCATCACAATAATTTTTTATATGTAATATTTAAAATGTATTGATATTAATACGTTAGCTTCGGTTAGATTCGGCAGGGTTAGGCTCGATTTGAGTAGTTTCGGTTCAATTTGGTTTGGTTAAATTCGGTTTGATTTGGTTCAGTTTGGTTTGTTTCAGTTGTTCAGTTCGACACGATTCAGTTTAATCTGTTTTGTCTTCGTTCGGTTCGATTCGGTTTGATTTTCCTATACTCGGTTTGGCTTAGTTTATTTAGATTCGGTTAGATTCGGTTTGAATCGATTCGATTGGGTTTAACTCAGTTCAGCTTGGTTTCACTTGACTCGTTTCAGTTTGAATCGGTTTAGTTCAGTTTCGCTGGCTTTGGTTCGATTCGGTTGGTTCAGTTGATGATAGCTGCGGAACAAATTCAATGTCCTCTGAAACTGTTCTCCGGCAGAGGTTCTTGCCGGTAACAATCGCCATATTAAATTATTAATAAAAACAAAAACTGATTATAAACTTTATAATATCTTAAATTGAGAAGCTGAATATTTTGTAGCGATTCATGTGCTCAAAACCGTTAAAAAACTGGTGCGGTGGTCGCCGGCAATGGCTTACAGCAGCGGTACTAGGCGGTGGATATGGGAAGGTAATCGGAGAGATAGGAAGTGTATATAAAAGAGGAAATTGTTGTGAAAGGCAACTTTCAAATATACCAGTATTTTTATGTATCAGACAAAAACAACTTTTGGCATTATGCAAGTATTTTGTTTGTTCTTTTTACAAGTGAAGTAAATTTTGATGTTGATACAAAAAAAATCAGAAAGTGTGAAATTAGCTTACTGTCACTTTCCTTTCACGGTGTGATCACAGTGCAGATTTGGATCACAATTCCATTTATCACAAAAGAAATGGTTATTTAAGGATCAAATCGTTCAATAGAAAACCATTTCCATCCCCATGGCCAACGAAAACCCAGGCGACGAGGTTGTGTGCGTGACCGGCGCCAACGGTTTCATCGGTTCGTGGCTGGTTCGGACCCTCTTGGAGAACCAAAGCCATAGCTACACCATCCATGCTGCCATCTTCCCCGGTTCCGACGCCTCTCATCTCTTCACCCTCCACCCCGCCGCCGCCTCCCGCATCACCGTCTTCCCCGCCGACCTCCTCGACGCCGCCGCCGTCTTCCGCGCCGTCGCGGGATGCTCTGGCGTCTTCCACGTTGCGTCCCCCTGCACGCTGGAGGACCCCGCGGACCCTCAAAGCGAGCTTCTAGAACCCGCGGTGCAGGGCACGCTGAACGTGCTCGAAGCCGCGAGGAGCGTGGGCGTGCGGCGCGTGGTGCTCACGTCCTCGATCTCGGCAATGGTGCCGAACCCGGGGTGGCCGGCGGGAAGGGTAGTGGACGAGGAGTCGTGGACAGACGTGGAGTTCTGCAGGGCGAAGGGGAAGTGGTACCCTGTGGCGAAGACAGAGGCAGAGAGGGCGGCGTGGAAGTTCGAGGGCAGTGTCGAGGTAGTGGCGGTCCTTCCGGCGACGTGTCTGGGTCCGTTGCTGCAGCCGGAGCTGAACGCGAGCTCCGGCGTGCTGCAGAGGCTTATGATGGGGTCGAAGGAGACGCAGGAGTATCACTGGTTGGGTGCGGTGCATGTGAAGGACGTTGCTAAAGCTCATGTGTTGCTCTACGAAACTCCCTCTGCTTCTGGTAGATATCTCTGCACCAATGGTATCTATCAGTTTTCTGGTTTTGCTGCCTCTGTCTCTGAATTGTACCCTGAATTCCCTATCCACAGGTTTGATTGTTTGCTCCTTTTCTACAGCTATGGTGCCTAACAGATTTATATAAAACCAGATAGTTTGTAATTAAACAAGATAGAATGCATATTTAAGTTTTATCTGTTTAAAGCTATCAAATTCTCTGAGCAAGACCTACATGCAGGTTCCCAGAAGAAACACAACCTGGCCTGGTTCCTTGTAATGGTGCAGCAAGGAGACTAATAGACTTGGGCCTTGTCTTCACACCAGTTCAAGATGCTGTGAGAGAAGCAGCGGAGAGCCTTATAGCCAAAGGGTTCCTGCAGCGCTCACCCTCACAGAGTAATTAGTTTTCATTTAGTTTTTTCTCGTCTGCAAAAGTAATCACTGCTTTATATTTTTATTTTTGATACAAGGTAGAAGTAATAACGAATGCCATTATGTCAAGCTTATCAAGGTATAAGTAGAGTAATTTATATCTATTTTGTTGTCACTATGTTCATTTTATAAACATGGATTTTGGTGTCTGTTTAATTCCTTTAAACTTAAAGATTTGTGTTAAGTGAAAAGTGGGAGTGTATTTATCTTGATTTGAATTAACTTAATTCCTAATGCAGTGTCAAAATTAAGAATAGATACACCCATGTCACTTGATCTACTTTCCCCTGATCAGATTCAAATCCAAGGAAAACCTGTCATTTGTTTATAGCATCCCCAAAACCTATTATCGTATGAAATTCAATAGGATTCTGGTTTTAGCATATGATAATATAATAGGAAAACATTATATAATCAGTCTTTTTATTCATCCAAAGAAGTATTTTGCCATATAATACAAAGAAATACGCAAGAGAAAGATTATCACATGAAGTCAAATATATTTTTAGAGTGAAATATTTCATAAAGAATCTGGGAGTCATTTTCCTCTTGCAAGTTTTCGAAACATTTGCAAAAGAGTCATATCCTATTTATTTTTCGAAGATGAGAATGTCCATGCAAACAGTAGTAATAATGGTCTAGATAATCCCCAGGGGAAAAGTCGTAAGATGTAGCTTGTAGTTGAAATGTTGCACAGTTTGTAATTTATGTTGCAGTCTCTTATATTTGTATGTTGACTAAGGAGGTCTCATAAATGCAATTTCCATTGGTTACGGTCAAGTCCTTATCAGCACTTTTAATATTCAAACCATTAAACTAGAGGGGCTTTGTAGCATTCACCTCTAATCTGATAATAACAATGCAGGATTCTTGAATCATAATTCCATTAAATAAAGTTGCTATACGTATATAAAATGATAGTTAGTTTGTTATAGGCTTTTGCTATGCTCATACGAATAAAAAGAAAACTGTCATATTATACAATTTTTGCGTACTAAAATGACTGCGTGGAATACTAAGATAGAATTGAAGACATAGAATCCACTGTTGCTTTTAGGCCCTGTTCTCGTCAATAATGGCTCCAGCTAATAATAAGAATAAATTGATGGAAGTATTTTTATATCACGTTTAAGGCAAAGAAGGAAAATTCAGGGGAACAAAAAGCTGTTTTAAATTATGTAGTAATTCTAATTATAATATTAATTTAGTAAAAAGGAAAGAACCACTCTTTCGTTCATTCCACTGATTGAACTGCAAACTGAAATTGGTTCGAAGAAAATATAAAAGAAGCATGTTATAGATCATTGTTAAGACTAGTAAAACATATGAAAACGTGACAACCTCCCATCCTTTATTTTTTGACTGAAGAAAGAACAAAGCCAGAACTTTTTAATAGCGATCAAATCTTTCGAGCAACCAAATTATCTGTTAAAATGTGTTTAGTAATGTGGTGTTGATATCGAATTCCTGGCCAGAAAAAGTGAGCTTGTGGGCGAGATCCGCAGATGGTGGTAAAGTAACAAGAAGCAAGCTATGAATAATAGGCATACTCAACTAGCAGGGGCTACAATTTCCCTACCATTAAGGGTCAAATCACGAGGCAGGTTTTAGTATTTATATTCCTAGAACGTCCACACCGGCGCTTCACAATGACCAATGTTCATGTTCCACTGCTAAAAACATGTACAGAACGTGGAACTATTTTCCCTCCTTGGATCTGCAAATCATTAAATTCCCTCCTTAAATTACACAAAATATTTCCCCTCCTCTGTTCACTTGTACCTCGTTTTGTTCCTTTCTCTTCTAAGCCATTATGGGAAACGAAGCTCATGACCAACAATACTCAAAAAAGTTGCAAGCATATGCTCACAGCCAAAAGCACAAGCTGAAGCCTATTGTGTTAGTCATACTCACCAATCTTGCCACCATTTACATCTTCACTGGTCCATTTAGTTTTTTGTACCACTCCTCAACGAGTTCTCGTGACTCAAACTCTATCTTGCAGGAACTCAACTCCACCAGAGCTCAACTTGCTGCCACTCACTCACTCTTGTCTGAACTACACCACAGACTCAACTCCTCTAACTTACTTGTCCAGGCGCTGCTTATCGACCTTACGCGTCAACAAGAAAAGCAATCCAACAGTGCTGATCAGAATCAAGTGAGTAGGAAATTAGGGAATGATGAGCTTACTTTTGCACTTGGTCCTCACAAGCTCCCCTTTGGGTACTCACCAATGATAGGGTCGGATGAGATTCACACACCTGTTGGTGCATTCTGCATGAAGCTCCATGATGAGTTAAATCGATATATGACGTATGAGATTGGAGGGGAGTGCCCTATGGATTATGTGCTTGCACAAAGGCTCATGCTCAAAGGGTGTGAGCCACTCCCTCGTAGGAGATGCCACCCCAGGTCTCCTGCAAATTATGTGGAGCCAACACCTTTGCCTGAGAGCCTTTGGTCAACCCCACCAGACACCAGCATTGTATGGGAGGCTTATGCTTGTAAAAGTTACCAGTGCCTTGTTGACAGAAAGAATAAGCCTGGCTCATACAATTGCAAGAGTTGCTTTGATTTACAAGGGGAAGAGAGGAGTAGGTGGATCTTTGATGATGGTGGACTTGGTTTTGGAATAGACCAAGTTCTTGCAACCAAACCTGCAGGGACTATTCGAATTGGACTTGACATTGGTGGTGGAACTGGAACTTTTGCTGCAAGGATGAGGGAAAGGAATGTCATCATCATCACTAGCACACTGGATTTGGATGCTCCTTTCAACAACATCATTGCATCAAGGGGTTTGGTACCGATGCATATTAGCATCTCTCAAAGGTTTCCATTCTCTGACTACACACTGGACATTGTACACTCCATGGATGTCTTGAGTAATTGGATACCAGACACCATGCTTGAGTTTGTACTATTCGATATATACAGGGTTTTGAGGCCAGGTGGTCTGTTCTGGCTTGATCATTTCTTTTGCTTTGCGTCACAACTCAATAAAACTTACGTGCCTATGTTGGATCGAATTGGATTCAATAGATTGAGGTGGCAAGTTGGAACCAAACTTGATGATGGGGTTCACAAGAATGTGTTGTACATTTCATCCCTAATGGAGAAACCAATGACTTGAGGTAAGTGTATGAACGCATAAGATTACTTAGGGAAGCTTTTTTATCACCTTGCGAGAAAATGTTAAGATCTTGACTAAAATGGAAGTTCTTCTGAATTTATATTGCACTGTTAAGATAACTAGTACTTCACTCCCATCAATTTCATGCACCGGTGGTGACTATAGTGAGTTTCATAATCTTCCAACCAAATTATGAGCAACGAGGACAATAGAACTGATTAATGACGATAAAGGTTTTGATACTTTACGTAACATCATTCGTTTAAGCCGTTGTTGTCGCTATAATTAAAATAAAAAGTTGAGCCAGAAAACTTATAGAGTAAACGTAACATCTAAGATGTTATTGTCAAAATGGTACTTTGTTCCCTTATTTTATCGAGTAACTAACAAATCTCTCATTCCGCTTTGAAGCTCTAACACTGTTTTGTAAGAGGTGGAAATTAAGGGAGAAAAGTGTATAAATTGTTTTTAACCTCAGCCGGCTCTTAAGCGATATGAAATTGTTAGGTATACTAAAAGAATAATTAGGTTCAAACTTGCTTTTTATTTTCATCTTGGTGTTACAAGTTCTTTTTTTCTATACATACATTGCGCAACTTTCAAACAACAAGCAAAATTTTCCTAAATCATGATGTTCCACTAGAACAATCAAAGGGAGGGTTCTTTCTACTTTGCTAATAACAAGTTTATGGTCGTGATGTGGCTTCATCCCATCGTTAAGTATACATTTTCTTGGGGGATCATTAACTGGCATTGTTTCAACAACTTCAACATGTATTGGTTATCATTGCTTTTACTTGATTGCGTGCAAAGACAGTAACTAAATTCTACTTGGTGGCTAAGTACTGCAGGTTTTACTTTTGTTGAACTGATACATTATCAGGAAAACATGTGGTGCCACTTATTTACAAATTAAGTAAATACTCTTTATTAGAAGTCAATTTTATGCATCTGTTGATTAGATTATAGATGGTGTAAAAGAAAAGCCATTGAACTCATTCATAAATTGATAAACCACGCCCATATACAAAACAAAAAGGTCTATATTTTTGTATGTTCCATATCCGAACCTATATTCTTTCTACATTTCACATCTTTAGAGGGAGAGAAATGGGAAATAAATGATAAAGAAGCAAACGTGAAGCATAATACAGACTTATACTTAGAAGCTAACTACCACAAACTCTAATTCTACAATTTGTAAATTGCTTTTTTGGCCTAGAAATGCTAATAAACAAACGTCCTTTGACTTCAATCTTGAGAAAAAGACTAACTTAACTGTGCTCACTTGTTGAATATAAATTTTCTGCACTTGAACCAATAGATTCATTGCTGTAAAGGTGGTCTAGTTGGGAACTCACTATACTCACCTGAAATCTATGACTGGATGAAGAGGATGCTGCTAATTCAGATGTTAGGTTCAAACCAAGAGATCGCAACATTTCTTCAATTTCTTTAACCACTTCACTCATTGTGGGCCTGTCGACTCCTGAATCTTGAAGACACTCCATTGCAAGGTCAACAAACTTCTCAAAACCCTCCAGTGTTGATCCTGAACAAAGGGCTGGATCAATAGTTTCGTGAAGACCATACAAGTCTTTTGTCTTATCTATTGTATTCCTGACCACTTTCACAATGTATTTCCCTCGTTCTATTGGCCTTTTTGCAGTAATTAACTCCAGCATTAGCACTCCAAAACTATAGACATCACTCTTTTCAGTCAACCGCTGACTAGTATAATAATCTGGATCCAAGTAGCCCTGCATCAACAAATTGAACTCATTCTCATCAGTCATCACTAAAGTTCAATGAGATCTTCTGCAATGAAAAATATTTTAAACTAGATTTTGCTCCAGACAGATGATGTGTTTTCCATGTCTTGGTATGTTTTGTACTAAGAGCATAGATGATTACAAAAATTCATTAAAATTCTCAATTCAGAAAAAAAATTACATGAAATTATTTTAAAACTCTGCAAAAGAATGCAATAAATGACATTCTACCTCCACGTTTTTGAAAACTTTCAATCAGTTATTTGGTTGCTTATTTTATAGCAAAAACTAGTAGAAGATATACATATACAAACCATTGTTCCTTTGACTTGAGTGGTAACATGATCTTTATCATCATCTAAGATAGACTTGGAGAGACCGAAATCAGAAACTTTAGCATTATAGTTCTCATCTAGCAAGATGTTGTTTGACTTGATGTCCCTGTGTATAATAGGGGGATCAGCATGTTCATGAAGATAAGCCAAACCCCTGGCAGTACCAAGGGCTACTTTCAGCCTTCTGCTCCAGCTCAATGCGATTCCACGTTTCCCTGAATAGATCATATGATTGTTATTACTTATAAGGTACGTTAGGAGTTATGAATTTGACATATTTATAAGAATAGAAACACTGGAACTAGGATTTGAGTAAGTTAATTTATCTTTCAGAACCAGATATAGTTTAGTGCCTTGTCAATGTCCTCTGGATGAAACCTAGGAAACTGAATACTGAGTACTGACCAAAAGATGAATGTCATGCAGTGAAAATATTCCATACTAATAGTACTCATTAATATGTGCTTTAACTATCAAATTGGATATATTTAATACGTACATGTGAGAGCATCCTTCAAAGTTCCATTAGGAATGAACTCGTAAACCAGCATTTGTTCTTCCTGTTCAAAGCAGAATCCCACAAGGCTAACCAGATTTATGTGATGGACCCGGGAAAGGAGTTCAATTTCAGCTTTGAATTCTTGTGCTCCCTGCTTTGACTCTTTTTGAGCTCGTTTTATGGCTACAACTTCCCCTGTGGGAAGAGTTCCCCGGTAAACCTGTGAACATTTACTTATCAATCTATTGCTAGAAGTATATAGTTAAAGTTCTGTCAACAAATGTATAACACGTTCTTGTTAAATTTGTTGCCAATGAGGGAGTATCATGTCTCTGTTGATGGTAGCTTTAAGCTCCATGTGCATGGAATGGTTAGAAATGTGGGAGAATTAGAATAAGGAACTAACTGAGGAGATCTTCCAAAAATTAATCACTATGTGGCTAATTGACAAAATTTTTAACTCTCAAGTTATTATTTATTAGTAATTGAGTTTATGCCTAACTCCACCTTACTAAATTAGTTTGTAGAATAATATTTGTACCTCTTTTATATATTATAAGTTGGTCTAATATTTAGTCTTTGCATAATCTTTAACATTATTGTTTTGTAAGTAAAAATTCTTGTGCCAGGTGTGTCTAAATCATACTTTTGAAGTATTATGAAATTGAGTATAGGGTGAGAAGTCCATGACCAGTCATGTATGGTTGCAAGGTTAAACTTTGTTGTTCTCTTAAGAATAGTTCTCACCCATCATTATGTATTTATTCATAACTCAGCAGCACATTAAAGTTAATAAGAAGCAATCAAGACCTTTCCATAACCCCCTGATCCAACATCATTGGCTTGTGAGAAGTTGTTTGTGTATTTCTGAATTTCCTTAAAAGAGAACTGCCTAGGTGCTTTTAACTGAGGGGTGCCGCAATTGCTTTTACTTGGATCCCAGTTTCCTGCAATTTTTTTTTCTGCGTCAATTAATATAAATTCACGGAAGTCCATTTGGCTGTTCAGGAACTGAGTTTAGAATTATTTACCGAAAGGATTGCTTCGAGATATTGCTCTTTCTGCTCTTCTCCTCTGGCGGAAAGCATAAAATCCAGCCAGGGCTAATAACACTAGCAAAAGAGAAGAACCTCCAATTGCTACTCCAATAATTATTGCAGTGCTTGATGAATTACTTGACTGCTTAGGTCCTTTATTATGAGAAGAAGATAGAGAACTTAGGATAAGTATTTCTGTGCCTAGATGATAGAGTGAAAAAGTTAGTGGTGTAGTTACCTTCAACCTGGTTTCCTGCAATAAAATCAAATGCACTATATGCACTTCGGTTGCCAAGCAATAAGCTTATACTAGATTTCTCTTGTTGGCTGAAATGATTTTGGTCCAGTGGGAAAATTTGTATGATAAACTCAAAACCTCGAAATGGATCTTTAGTTGAAAGGGTTAAAGAAACTGAATCAACAGGTAGATTATGAGATTGAAATTCCTTCAGTAGAATTTCCTCCAGGTTTGCTGTATTACTCCAGTCAAAATAGGAAGGGGCTCTGCAAGTCAATGTTCCTGTATATGGATATCCACATTTGCAGTTGGGGCTGAGAGTCTGATCTGGGCTGCAGCTACCATGTTCACAATTATTTTGTTGCTTTGTATCGAAGATATCCAGGTTGGTGCAGTAATCCTTCACAGTTTCTGCTCCATTTTCAGTGCAAATCGGGTTATGTGCGAGCCTGCAGACAAAAGTTCCGTCAATACTCAATAGTTAGTAGTTTAGTCATATAAAAGGGCTAAAAAAGAAAGACCTGTAAATATTGAATCTTATGCTGGAAAAGAAGGCTAAACTTGTATGAGGTGACAAATAAACTATGTACGAAAAAGGCCCAGAATCATTAACAAGTAACTCTTACATTATCCTGATAAGTGGGGGATCATTTGATTGCTTATAGTCCTGAATTGAATTTGACCTCAAATCTATAACTCGCAGTTGTCTGCTATAGTTGGTGCCAATATCCAAGGTTCCACCAAGGTGGTTGTCTTTCAGCACACTGAGAATATGTTGCATGGTATTTGTCATGTATGTTATTTCAAATCTATAACTTCATTTATATTTTTATTTCTGATAGTAAAGACTGTAAGATTAATCATTAAGGCAGATGACTCACACATTCTGTAAATTGCCAAGGCTAAATAAAAAGTTCGGAATGGTTCCAACTAGGTACAAATTCTCCATTTGTCTGCCAACCATCATGAGAGTAAAATTTATTGAAGTGAAGAAACCACATATATGGAGAATTCAAAAGTGAAACAAGTGCAAAAGAAAGACATACAAGGTTGCTAAATTCTTCAGATTCGAAAGCCAAAGTGGAACGTTTGACTTTTCAAAGCTATTATTGCTCAGATCCCTTCAAAACAGATTTTGAAGAATTAATCCATTTGTCACACATGAAACATTTATTTTGAATATAGAAAACTTCCACAGACGAACACTTTTTTACTAACAAGTATCTTAGTGAGTTCATCCCAGTAAGGTTTGGCATCGCACCTTCCAGCTTATTGTTGGACAACAACCTGAAAAAAGTAAGAAGTATAAAACCAAAAATATTTCCGTACAAAGATTGAATTTCCCCTGCTATTGATACCAAAATATGAATAAAGAAGAATAAAACTGTAGTTGGCACATTATAATTTAGGTGCTAACAGGTCTGTGACATTGATAAGGTTGTTGAAGCTCTGAGGCACATGTCCATTCAGTGAATTATTTTCAAAGCGCCTGCTAGCCACAAAGATATATTTAAGCATAAAAGCATCAAGCAAAATTCTAAAGAAAATTCTTTTTGAAGATTTAATATAGTTAAGTATTCACTCACACCACTGTCAAACTCGTAACTAGCCCAAGCGTTTCAGGAATGCTGCCAACTAGTAGATTGCTGTGAAAAATCCTGCCAGTAAACATATTTGAGAATGTGTTAGAAAATGTGTTGTCAAAATGTGTGTGCGTGCATGCAGGGTACATCTATTATTCTCAAGGAAGACGATGTCTAAAGATGTAAGTGTTTGCATCTCTGTTCAGTTTTGCAATATCACAGTTAATATATTTTCACTTTGGTCGCATGAATTTTCTGACATGTGACAAGTTAATTTTAGGAAACTGAAAATGGGAAACTTTGCATACTGGTTCAATCATATTCAAATGCTACAAATGATAAATCTAAGGACAACTCTTACACATGTATCAGAGTCATTTTCGAGCTAAAAAGTTTCGGAGGAATTTGTCCTGAAAGCCTATTCTTCCCAAGATGACTGCAGACAATATTAGAAATATGTTGGATGCACCTTTCATTGCATAAATAAAAATCATTGATAAAGAAAAACTGGAAGCTGAAGAGAATTGATGTACAAGTGCAATGCATTGTGTAACATATCAAGACCAGGGGTAGTGCCACTAGATACAGGGATGGATCCATCAAGCTGGTTGTCAGCTAAATCTAGCCAAGTAAGATTTGACAGATTGCCAATAGAAGGTGGAATTGATCCAGCAAAATTGTTGGAGTTTAAAGATCTGCCATAAGAAGTTTCTGTTTTAGTGTATTTACCCAAGAATTCAACTTACCACCAAAAGGGTATTATTTGAATTGTCTTAAAAAAAATGAACAGCAAAAAATAAATCTTACAAGACTTCAAGTTGTTGCAGAGATCCTATTTCATCTGGAATACGACCAGTAAAACCACAACCAACAAGAGTTCTGGAAGATCATGATAAAGTACCAATGTTTGTTAGAACTGTTTCACCATCATGAAAGGGTCATAGCCTATTCTTGTTGTTGCTGCTGGTAAAAGGATCCATATATAAACTTGACAAAAAACCAATATTTCCTTACAGTTTCGTTAGCTTCTTCAAGTTTCCAATTTCTCGTGGAAGTGGTCCTGTCAGGCCCCTATTGTTTGAGAGATCCCTGGAGAAGGAGAAAACTATTAGGAAACAAACAGTGACTATTCATGAAAAAAGGTCTCAAAAGGGAATTATGATTCATTTGTAAACTCTTGGCAATCACATAGCCTAACATATGCTCAATGATTTTTCAAACCTTTTATGTTCTTTTTAACCCTTATGCAGACCAGTTTATTATATATGATTCTCTCAATCTAAATTTAAAGGCTTACAGATTATCCAATTCAGAAAGTGATCCTATATCTCCAGAAAGCTGGCCGGTCAAACCAATATCTGTTAACGATCTGCAGCACTAGCCAGAAAGTTATATACCCTCTCAAAAGTATATATTAATAAAGGAAACAACGTAAACAAAACAGAATCAATCAAAAGTAACCTTACAT
The DNA here is from genome assembly GCF_029865625.1 of Vigna umbellata. Taxonomy (NCBI): domain Eukaryota; kingdom Viridiplantae; phylum Streptophyta; class Magnoliopsida; order Fabales; family Fabaceae; genus Vigna; species Vigna umbellata. The sequence continues at coordinate 63,691,401 of NC_142169.1, forward strand.
GGAAACCACTCGTGAGTTTCTGCAGTTAATGCCATTCCAACTGCAAGGATCTGAACCCTCCCAGTTTTGAATTTGACCTTGCCAAGACTCACTCAGAGACTTCAGAACTTCAACTGCATGATAATTTTACGTTGAAAAGCAAAATTATATATTTCATTCATTGAAGTCTTCAATCTTAACACATGCAAGTATATCCAAACTTTCACATGCATGCAGAAGGTAAGACTTATATCATACATGAGGAAGGCTTCTCAGTTCTCTCTATTGCATGAAGAATCATGCATATTTTTCCAGTTTCTAAGATGGAACTCATGGTTAAAACATAACTTACGATCTTTGGTAATATCTTGTGCCACTGCACTGAGCAAACAGTTGAAGAAAAGCAACAGTGGTAGCAGTATTCTTTCACCCATTATCAATTAACTTCCACTTTCATAAGAACACCATAGAGCTGAATACAAAACTGTGCTCTTTATTATCACTCATTCACCACCTTATCCACTTATAGAGAAGTTAATGACACGAAAAATCGATTTGAAGTTTTCATCTTCTTCTTCTTCTTCCTGTTTTGTCATAAATTCGTTACCGAGTCAATGACTTTGATCTTGAAATTAAAATGGCTGCAAATTAAATTAAAATTATACACATGTCGTTATATTGTTTGAAAAGAGAGGACAGATATTATTCATTAAACATGCACTAAAAACTTTCCAATTTCATCAGGACCTTCGTATATATACTTTTAAAATGTATAATATAATATATATAACATGTCTAATTTGGTTATCGTATTATTACTGTTATTGTTTTATATATAAAATTTGATAGAAAGAATCAGATAATATATAATTATAATTCAATTGTTAAATCAGTAAAAAAAAAGGTCAATTTTTAAATGATTTATGTGTAATTTAATTTCTGTATAATAAATTCTAACTGACTCAACGTACAAAAATTCTTATATAGAAAAGTATGGAAGATTTAAGACATTTAAATTGGCTGGTGTAACCACAGGGTAATCAATTAAAAAAAATAATGCAAAAACTATATATGTATGTATATGTGTGTTTGTAAAATTATTTTAGTTAAATTAGTTATTTTTAAATATTATAGTATATGTCAAATTATGTGATGTAATTAAATTTTAATAATTTGGAAAATTGAATAACATTTTGTATATGCATGTTGTAATTAAAAAGAATATGAAGTTTAACATTTTATAGAAAGCTCTTGAGGTGTAATTTGATTAATTTTATGTGTGGTGTAAGAGAATTTATTGTAATGTAGACTTTTACTTGTTTTTCAAACTTGAATAAGTTTTACATCAGATGATCTTGATTACCTAATAAACTTTTTTTTTTTTCAAATTGGGTCCCAAATAAATTAATTATTTTATTTAAATTCTTGTTTTATGTGTTTGTTAGATTGTTTCACATGTCAAACAATGAGTGCTGACCAACAATAATATTCAATGTTTTCAATTATTTTGTATTATACAATTATCATATGCATGATGCAAAATATATGCCGTTTTGATACAAAGGGATAAAATAAATCTAAAAATACTTATTGAAATTTTTATTATACATGAATCTGGAATCTAATTTATATATATTTAGAGTGGGAGACCCTAAAGTCCAAGTCGTCTTCAAAATTTCAAAACCATATATTAAAAAAAGAAGATGAGGACAATTTAAGTTTCAAAAAGAAAGAAAGCATCAAAGAAGTTAAGCCTACCTTTTTATCTATGGGAAATTATAGATGGAATAATGTTATGTGAAACAATTTGAATACTGTGTAACAATTTTTATAAAGGTAAAATCATTTTAATAAAATTGAATTTTTAATTTTTTAAAAAAGAGAGATAATATTAAATATCATTATCTATTATAGATTAGGTATTTTAATAATGATATACTTGCATAGTATTTTAAGTAGAGTTTCATCTATAAAATATGTTCAATTTTTATATGATCAGTTTTTGACATAAAGCTTTCTTTGGTTAAAGAGAAATTGTAAAAGTTCTTAATACTGCATGTAAATTTTTCTTTAATTGATAGATGTAAATATTGTGTTGTTATAGAAATTAAAACAAATGAGCTGTTAATATTATGCAATTATATAATAATTAAGTAATATTTTTTAATAATTTTTAAAATATTTTTTTAAAGACAAACAATAAACTACAAATATTCATAACATCATTTTTAACTTAAAATCTTAAAAAAATTATGATTTTTTTAGTTATAATTATTTCACTCATTTTTATCTAATGAGTAATTATTTATTCACGTCGAATTTCTATCATAATTAAAGTAAATATATTTTTTTTATTATCCTTTTAATCATCGTGATAGTTTTGTGCAACATTTTAAATTAGTGATAATGTTGAGAAATAGGAATTAGCATTGACTGAGTCCATTTGATAGAAATTTTGGAAGTTTATGATAACAATGTTTTTGTTGTTTGTAATTAAGAGAAGAAAATAACGTTTTCAAAAGTCTAAAATTAGAGGGTTGGAAGTGTTAATCAATTAATGGTTTTTGCGATTAGTTTGAAGTCACTTTAAGTTCTAAAACCACTCTTATTGGTTTATCAAATAATTCATTCTTCTATATGGTAACCAATGATACTCGTGTCATCATTTAATTCTCTTAATTAACACGTTTCTTTCATAATTCTTTATTGGTATGAAAAATGCTACCAAAATAGTCTTCATCACACATGTATCATTAAATTTGTATTATATTTAATATAGTATGTGTAATTTATTTTATGGAAGAACTATTATAATAATTTCTCTCATTCACATATCTTTCAAGTTGCTTTATGTGTGACATGATTGTGTACTTTAAATAATAATTTATCTTAAATTTATTTTAGGGTTAAATATGTTTTTAGTTCCTAAACTATCAAGCGAATTTGTTTTTAGTCCCTCTTTTAAAGTAAGATACATTTTAGTCCTCCTCCTTAACGAAACCTTAAATTTTGGTCCTTCAAAACTGAGACCGTTAAAAATCACCTGAGTTGGCTAACAGTGTAGTGCCACATAATTTTTTTTTCTGACATCACTCCTACCAGATTTTCTCCCCTTCCACACACCCAACCCCATTCCCCCACCATGGACCTCAACCCCCAAACGGCGCAACGCCCCCACCCCCCGCCGCCCTTGAGATGTTCCCACCGCCCCTCAGCCAACGACAATCCCCTCAGCCACCCGCTGCCCCTTCCTGCGCCGCTTCCTCAAATTCCCTGCCATGTCCCTCACCGCAACACCTTCCAAAAATACCACTACAGCCACTGCCCTCACCGCTAACGTCTGGCCATGTAATGTTTGCCACGTTTGAGAACATGTATGATGACCGTGATGCTCCTCCGCTTGTTCACCCGCACCTACATTTCCCCAGAGTTCCAAAACCACCTCCACTCAAAAATATCAAAACTCCTCTCCTCCTTCTCCACATAACTCACCCTCGTCATCGACAAATTGAACGGGCTCACTCCGAACCCGCTTTTCGCCGTGGCACATCTCTACCTCAAGTCGCAGGAGGCGCCAAACACGAAGCGCTTCCACGCCACCATGTCTTGGAAATCGCACCACGTGTCCCTTTTCATGGACGACAACGACGAGATCACAAACTCCTTCAACGGTGTGCCGTTTTGGTAGAGGCTTGTGTCCTGACGTGGCAAATCGAACGTCGCGGTGCAGTTCTTCGAGGTTTGTGACTATGACGATGGATTGGGAATTGAAGGAGATTATAATTAGGGATTTGGATAGGTTTGTAGAGAGGAAGGGTTTATATAAGAGTGTTGGGAAGGCGTGAAAGAGAGGGTACTTGCTTTCGGGTCCCCTGGAATTGGGAAATCGAGTTTGATTGCTGCTATGGCTAATTATCTGAATTTCGATGTCTATGACTTGGAACTCATTGTTGTTAATGGAAATTCTGACCTTAGGAAGTTGTTAATTGCCATCAGGAACCATCCCATTCTTGTTGTGGAAGACATTGATGGCTCCCTTCATTTGCAGGGTAGGCTTGCAAAACGTATAACAAGGTTTGCCATATATTTAAGTTGTTTCTTTTATTACATGTACACCTATAACAGGGTCTATCGTTGATCAAATCGAAAAAGTCATTAGCTATGTAAGCTGGAACTAAGAAAATGGTTCATACCCACTTTCAACATCTTCTTTGCTTTCTCCATTTGAATGGGATAAGGAAGATTGACTGTGGAAACTTTTTCAACATGTGCACGAAAATGAAGAATGAACTTACAGTGTCAATGACCTTTTTGCAGAGGGTGGGGAGGTTGGGTGGAAGATGGAAGGAAGAGACGAGGGAGAGAGAGGGAGAAAAGATGAGAAACACTGTCAATGCAAGAAAAAAAATCGTGTCAGTCTACCGTTAGCCACATCAGCTGATTTTTAACGGTGTTAATTTTGGAAGACTAAAATCAAAGTTTACTTAAAGAGAAGGACTAAAATGTACCTTACTGTGAAAGAGGGACTAAAACCAAAACTACTTGATAGTATAGAGAATAAAAACATATTTAACCCTTTATTTTGTTATCCATATAATGTGTCACCCCATGATGTATTCTCGTTATAATAAAAATATATTAAGAGATAAAAAATAAAAAAATTACTTCAGAAACTTATACTTAAATAAGTACACATAATATTTATTTACGGACTTAAACATTTTTATTTATTAAGCGTAGGGTTCAAAGAAAAAATTATTAAATAATAAAAATGAAAATTAGTTATTTATTAAGTACTTTAAAATTATTTAACCCATTTTTCTATGTACAACAAGACTCACCACACCTCAAACATTGTTCAACCAATACTTTTATTTTTACTTCAAGAAAAATCTAAATTACCAAGATATTGATTGAAATTTTTTGAATTGAATAATTCAAAATTTATTTAGGATGATACTATTCTGGATTACATAATTTATAAATTTAGAATACATTTATACATTAAAAAATATATTTTGAATTTTATAACACACAAATTTGAAATATATTTCTAAATATGCATTTTAGATTATAATTTAAAATTCATTTTTAAAAATGTATTTTTGATGTCAATATATTTTTAATTGTTTCAAATTTCATAATAAAAATTTTAAATCAGACACAATTTAAATTTTTCAATCAATACATGAAAGGGCATGAAGAAAGCATGGAATTTGAGGAATAGATTGCACATATATAAATATTGAAGGTTTATTTACGCAAGGGCTTTTACTTTCTGCAACTCATAATTTTTAAAACTATCATTCTATTCTTTATAATAGTAACTTCTGGATTACCTTTTCTAGAAATTTTCCATAACAAGTTTTATAGAATTTCTATAATGGGATTTCGAGAATATAATTCTTGGAACAGTATTTTTGAAATAAGATTTTCAGAATATATGAGATGTAATTTAAAATGTTCTTTTTGGAATATGCTTTTTAAAATAAAGTTTTCAGAATATATAAAATATTTTTTGAAAAAAATTTCCGGAAATAAACTTTCTGAAAATATCAGATGCATTATGGAACAAGATTTTTTGGAATAAAAATTTTAGAATAAACTTTTCATAACATGAGATACTTTTCAAATTGAGCTTTCAGGAATCCAAAGTTTCTCTCTTTCCTCTTCTTCCTCTCAAAGTGGAGAAGTTAGGGGTGTAGATAGTAATCAGTAGGTTATAGAAAGCAAAAACCTTTAATAAATATGTACTGTTATCAAAATGGGCCACTTGACAGATTAAGACAAAAAAAAATGTATCCGATCAAACTGTGATTACGGAACAACAAACTATTTTCATAAATTTTGAAACCGATAGAAATTTAAATACAAAAGTTCAAAAATAAATAAATGTTTTTAAAAATTAACTCACATTAATAAAATTAAATTAATTTTTAAGTAAGCGATTTTATATATAAATTATAGACATGCATATTAATTTTAACTTTTTAAATATTTATTATTATTTAAAGAAATAAACCATGTACAAGTGTATATAGGTCGGTCCACCTAAGTTCATATGAATCAGAAGCTGAACAGGTGAATTTATCAGATTTTTGAAAGCAGATTTGAAGTGAACCGATATTATTTGGAAACCTTTTTTCAAAATTTATTAGTAAAATTAAATGTCTCACGCCTGTTTCTTAAAATTTCGGACCAGTTTTACACGATTTCAAAATACATTACTTAAAAATACTATTATGCTAGCCAAATTGAACAGAAACAATTTTTATAATATGTTCAAAAGGACTATATGCTACACAATCCCAGCAACAATAAGAAACAAAAAGTAAACAATAATCTAAACAAGGATTTCTGCTCAAACTTCAGCTTCAACATTCGTGTTCAGTCTTAAGCAAACAGCATAATACATTATTAACATGTCCTCCATTTTTGTTCATTGTTTCTTACATTTGAAGTGAAGATACTTACATACTGAGAAAACATTACATAGCTCATAAATTAAAAACATATAATTATATGATACAAAAAGGTTGATTGAGACCATATAGTACAGGGCTATGTAATAATTTGTCCATCACAGGCAGAATTTATGGACGTGGAAGGACAACACTCGAATCAAAGTATTCATTGTCGTAAGGATGGAGGGAACTACCCTTTGTTGGATTGTTATAACTAGATGAAGTGGACCCTGATACTGATAAAATGGGGCTTGAACCGGCCAACTGCAACATGTTCTCAATTTCTTTCACCACATAATTCATTGAAGGCCTGTCAGAACTTGACTCTTCAACACACTGCAAGGCAAGATCCACAAACTTCTCAAAACCATTCAATGCTGTCCCCAATTCAATAGTAGGATCAAGAACTTCCTCAAGACCACAGAAGCCTTTTGTCTTGTCTAGAGCACCCTTGACCACTTTCACAATGTACTTCCCTCGCTCTATTGGCCTTCTTGCAGTTATCATCTCCAACATTAGCACTCCAAAGCTGTAAACATCACTTTTCTCAGTCAACTGTTGAGTCATATAATACTCTGGGTCCAAGTAGCCCTACATGAAAACAAAATTTCAGTGTCAATTCTTAAAATCTAGAGTATAAGATGTTAACTTGCTTCAGACATATATAGGAGAATTTTTCTGTCTCTTATGAATCACATTGAATACTGGTGTAAAATGTTAAATGGTAGATGAGGATGTACAAACCATTGTTCCTTTGACTTGTGTGGTGATATAACCTTTTGCACCGTCACCTAAAGGTTTGGAGAGACCAAAATCAGACACTTTAGCATTCAAGCGTTCATCCAGTAAAATGTTAGTGGATTTGATGTCCCTATGTATGATTGGAGGATTGGCAAGTTCATGCAGATAGTCCAGACCCCTGGCAGCACCAAGGGCTATTTTCAGCCTTCTAATCCAGTCTAATCTGATTCCAGATTTCCCTACACAGACCATAAAAGCTGTTTGTTTTAGTATATTGAAAGGAAATAATTTTTTTGAAGCTCTTTCAAAACAAAACAGTATTGAAAGACAAATGATTATTATTTAAAATAAATTAGCATAAGCTACACATGCTATACTGAGGTTGAATTGTGGATAAACATATACCTAAAAGAGTGTCCTTCAAAGTACCATTTGCAACATACTCATAAATCAGCATTTGTTCTCCTTGCTCGAAGCAGAAACCAATAAGGCTGACAAGATTTTTATGGTGGACCCTTGATAGAAGTTCAATCTCGGTTTTGAACTCCAACCCTCCCTGCATAGATTCCTTCTGAGCTCGCTTGACTGCAATTAGTTGGCCGTTGGGAAGAGTTCCCCGATAAACCTGTCATCTAATTCTTTAAGAAACTTTCTAGATGAGTATTAAAAGGTTTGGTGTTATAGTCACAAACTTGCAACGAAATCTCTCATTTTCTCTTCATGAATGAGTAACAAAACTATGTCATGCGATTAATTATGTGTACAGGATACAGGAATACAAGGTTTTCTCATTACATATAATTGAGTATGTCATCTTGGTTGGCAATGGATCCATTTATGTTGAAATTTCAGGATTTTATCTTGCAAAAATTTTATCTCTCTCTCTCTCTCTCTCCTTACAGGAATACAAGGTTTCCATATAGCCATCTTGTTTTTTTGTTTTTTATTTATTAAAACCATGTTTGGCAACATTATGAAATTTTAACATCTCAACTAGGTTGATACCTTAAATTTTCATCAATCATTTACCACCACATAAGCCATCCACAAAAGAAAGAGAGAGAAAATACAAAAAGCACGAAGGGACTGGACCAAAACTCATGCAAGAAAAAGATACAACCTCCAAACAAGTAATAAAACCTGAATTCGGAGAGACTTAAGCGATAATTGTGGAAATCATATAATCTTGGTTGATAAAGGATCCATTTGTGTTGAAAGATCAAAATATTATCTTTATGAAAATTTTATCTCTCTCTCCTTTATTACTATATTTTGACAAGGACTCACTTATTTAATATCTAAAAAGAAAGAGAAAAATTAAAAATAAAATAAAATTGTATGATATGGAACACATAACTCAGTGTTGAAGTATATCAATATTAAAAAAAATACTGTATTCTTTCAATCCCAATGTGACTAAATCACATAAACATTGGAAGAATATTTGGGTGTGTATTGTTTGTCCATATCCATAGCGGTGCTAGAGGAAAACTTGAACCTAGAGCCTTAAAATATGTTTTTATAGGATAGTCACCCACAGAAAAGGGATATATATACTATCACCCACCATCCGAAAAGTTGTGTCAAGAAATGTCACTTCTTTTTAGCAACAAAGTTACTTTCATTTAGATCATCTTTAAAGAGAGACTATAAGAAAGGAAGAGGATTCTCCTCTGCTGCCTCTTGATTATAGACTTGGACCACAAATAGGGACTAAAAAAGAAACAGATTATGAACCCACTAAACCCACTCTAGATGGGGATGATGTAAGATTCGGGAAAAATCTTGTCTATACAAGAAAGACAACGGCCATTATGCCCATGTCCATGAATCTAATCCAACATTACATGAGGTAACTGTTTTTCCTAATCCTGTAATCTCTATTGAATCAATATTTGATTTCTCAACTGCATAGGAACTTGAATCCAGTTTGACACCAACCTAAGAGGACCTAGACATTCTAATTGTCCTTACAAAAGAGACTAGAAAATGTATCATCAAGTCACAATACCCTTTAGCCAATTATCTATCCTTTAAACATTTGTCACCCACTCATAAAGCCTTCCTTACAAGCCTAAACACTACCACAACACCTACCTCTCTGTGTGAGATTGACTGAGAGAAAATGGAAATAGACCATGAACTTGGAAATGGAGGCACTTGAAAAGAATAGTACTCGAGAATTGATTACTCTAAAAAAATGAAAAAAAAAACAATAGGATTCAAATGAGTATATACTATAAAATACAAGGTTTGTGGGTCCATTGAAAGGTACAAAGCAAGATTAGTAGTCAAGGAAGACACTCAAACTCATGGAGTGGATTACTTGGAAACATTTGCTTCAATTACAAAAGCGAATACAATCAGGTTATTATTACTCTAGCGGCTAACTATGGTTGGAACTTGCAACAATTTGATGTAAAAATGTTTTCATTTATGTGGGACTTGAAGAGGAGATTTACATGAAATTTCCCCCTGGATATGGTGGGAAAATTGTTGTCAGTATTGTTAGTAAACTGAAAAAGGCATTGTATGGACTAAAACAATCACCACGAACCTGCTTTGGGAGGTTTACTAAAATTATGATAGGTTTAGGTATCAAATAAAGCCAAGGAGGCCATACATTGTTTGTTAAACACATTGCATTTCAGGGAGTAACAACATTAGTGATGTATGTGGATGATATTACAGTGACAGGTGATGAAGCAACAACTATTGAGTCAACATCTAGCTAAGGAGTTGAAATCAAGACCTAGGGAAAATTGAAGATTTGTTAAACACATTAAATTAGGGGGAGTAGCAATGTTAGTGGTGTATGTGGATGATATTATATTGACAGGTGATGAAGCAACAACTATTGAGTCAACATCTAGCCAAGGAGTTGAAATCAAGACCTTGGAAAATTGAAAATTTTTTAGGAATTAAAGTATCCCATTCTGAAAAGGGTATTTTTATATCTCAACAGAAATACATTACTAACTTTCTCAAGGAAACTAGTAAGTTAGCATGTAAGCCTGCAAGTACACCAATTGATCCAAATTTGAAGTTCGGAAATGTAGAAGAAGATACCTCTATTGACAAGGAAATATACCAGAGATTAGTTAGCAAACTCATAGTCTCACACTAGATCTCATGTTGCATTTGGAGTGAGTCTAGTCAGCCAATTCATGCACCAAACAAAGGAGATTCACTTACTGGTTGCACTAAGAATTGTGCAATATCTGAAAGGGACTTTGGGCAAGGGATATATATTCAAACGAAATGGGAATGTAAATCTTAAAGTATATACAAATGTTGATTATGTTGGGTCAAGTGTGGATACGACATCAACTACTAGATATTGTACTTTCCTTGGTGGGAATCTTGTAACATGGAAGAGTAAAAAACAAAATGTGGTAGCAAGATCCAGTGTTGAAGTAGAGTTAAAGACAATGGAACAAGAGATTTGTGAACTACAATGGCTGAAAATCATCTTGGAAGACTTAAGAATAAAGTGGGATGAACCAATGAGACTTTACTATGATAATAAATCTGCTATTAGCATAACCCATATTCCGATGCAATATGATAGAACCAAACATATTGAAATCGATTTGCATTTCATCAAAGAAAAAATTAGACTTGGTCAAATCTGCCTTCCATATGTCTCCTCTCAAGACAACCTTGCAAACCTTCTAACAAAGGGGCTGAATAGCAATGACTTTGAAAGGATTGTTTGTAAGCTAGGAACAAAAATACATATTTTTTCTAAGTTGGTAATCATATTTTATTATTCCATATTTAACTGTTTATAATTAAACTGTATAACATAAATATCCTGAATCGTGGGAATTTAATTATATCCCACCTAAATAATAAGGATTGGATTATATCCTGAATCATAGGGATCTGAATACATTAAGTGTTGCTATTATATTTTCAAAATTAGTTTTCCAATTGTGTATGTTTATCTTATGTACTCTTAGCAATAACATTATTCTACTCTACCCTAATATTTGAGACTTCCCAATTCTGAATTTCCTTTGTCCCTTACGACTTTTTTCATATTGATATATTTGACCATTGCTTAACTATTATAGAGAAATGAAGTAAACAAGAGGCATTCAATACCTTCCCATAACCGCCAGATCCTATATTATTGACTTGTGAGAAGTTTTTGGTGCAGTTCTGTATCTCTTCAAAACTGAAGCACCTTGCTCCTTTCAACTGTGGGATGCTACTACTGCTCTCATCCGGACCCCATTGTTCTGCATTTTATGAAATCAAACATTTAAATAAACCCAACTCCTCAAGGATAGATAGCTATGAAGAAGGACTTAAGAATAAAGTTATTATACCAAAAGGATTATGTTTCCCAGTTGCTTTTACTGGCTTATTCTTCCGGTGGAGAGCATACACAAATATAACAAGTATTAAAACCAACAGGGCAGCACCACCAGCCGCAGCACCAGCTATGATGGCAGTATTTGAAGATTTACTAGGTGGTATCACAGGACCTTCTAGTACTAAAGGGCAAGAAAAAAAGGTAGTCTTAAAATAGAGCACATACTATACTTAATTTCATTACCATATAGAATTGGATTTACCTGTGTCATTCATAAAGTTTTCATAGTCATCAGAAGTAAAATAATATGGTCCAAACATTGAAGGAGGCTTATATGTTTGGTTGCTGAGAATAAAGGCTACACTGGAAATTCCAGTTCGATTAAAACGATCTTGGCCAGATGGAAATACTTTTAAAGTCAATTCAAGGTACTGATACGTGTTCTTCCTTGGATTGCTTAAAGAAACTGAATCAACAGGTATATCATTATGTTGAAAAGACTGCATCAGACTTAACTGAAGGGTTACATAGACAGTCTCGTTTTCCAAATCTGAGAAGGAAGGAGCTCTGAGATTTAAGGTTCCTGTATATGGGTATGCACATTTGCATTTCGGGCTTAATGTCTGATCTAAGCTGCAGGGAACAGGTACACAGTTTTCTGGTGGCGTTGAATATGAGTTGTTAGGTGTTGTTATGGAACAATAACTCTGTGGAACTCCTGTCTCTTGGCAAATTGGATTATTCAAAAGTCTGCACATATAGAAGTATTTCAAAATAAGCCTTGTAAACAAAGACAAGAAAATATTGAAACTTTACAAAGAAATTTTTTCATCTAAGTAATGAAACAACCTGTTAAAATAAAATAATCAAACAATTATGGCATACATTATCTTCACTTTAGAAACGTCGATTTGTGGTTTAAATTCTTCAATATAATTAATCTGCAAATCAAGAAGGTCCAGTTGGTCGCTGATGGATTTGCCAATATCTAAAGTGCCATTTAGCTGGTTGTTTTTCAGCACCCTGTGGATCACGGTAAGAATTTAACTTGTATTTCATTCTACAAAAGATGAACAGGAATAACTATTGAAAGTACCATATTCAAACTTTGAGGAACAAAAAATTGCAAAAGAATACAGGTTGTTACTCACACTGTCTGCAACTGTTGCAGGTTGAACAAAGAAACAGGAATAGCTCCTTGAAGTTTTGTATTCTCCATCATTCTGTCATACAAAAGAAAAGTATGAGAATTAGGGTGTTGAAAGTCGAAACCTGGGAGAGAAATGGAAAGCTGATAAATGAAAGAGTAGGGAAAGGTAAAACTGATGGATGAAAGTTGAATTACATACATTGTCGTCAATGCTGGAAGAGTGGACAACGACAGTGGAAAGTTGGATGGATCAAAACTGTTATTGCTCATATCTCTAATTTAATTTACCAAGTTAGTCAATGATACAAAATTTGCATTCATTTTGAATTACAAATGTTATATAGAAAATAAATTTATCTTAGATGAATGAGTTACAGGTAACGGAGGGAATTCATTCCAGTAAGGTTTGGGAGGGAACCAGACAGGCGATTGTTGGACAGGAACCTGACAGACACGAAATAAAAATCTCCATCAATGTAGTTAAAATTTATCATAATTGATATTAACACATACCTAAAGAAATAATGAAAATTTGTTTGGAATATTAGTTTTTTCAACTTACAGTTCCCTAACACTTGTAAGATTGTTGATGTTCTCAGGCAAAGACCCACTAAAAAAGTTGTTATCAAAACGGCTGCAGCCACAAAATATTTCACTATTTAAAGACAAAAGAGAAACAAATTCTATTGACTTTTTTAAAGTATGAGATATGGATACTCACACCACCTCCAGAGACTTAACAAGGCCAAGTGTAGATGGAATGCTTCCAGTAAATCGGTTGCTTTCAAAAAGCCTGCCAAAAACATTGTATACATTAAATTCACCATTTTCATTTGACCCTGCCCTCTCTAGCCTCCTTGTTTTGACTTGAGTCCTACCACTGTGTTTCTTTCCCTTCAATGTACAAATAAAGGCAACTACAGTTTGCCAACTTAATTTTAACAGGCGAGAAATATTTTATCTGGGTCTTTTAAACCAAAGAGAGAGTTCATTAACAGACCAATAGGGGGACTTAACTACATATATGGGTGAGAGCATTTGAAACTTAATTTTAGATGATCTTGATTTTGAAAGGAGCTTTGAAGTCGACTGATTTGTAATTTGAAACTTTTATGTGCAAAGTTTATAGAAAAATTAAGTGTTTGTTTACTAAAACTCCTCCTGACCAAGTTTACAAAAATTCCGATGCATGAAACCATATAGAGATTGATTTCCCAAAGTAATTTTTTTCCAATATGGGCTAATAGAGTCACTAACATGAAACCAATAAGGCCCTAATATAATGTGGCCTCAAGGTAAAATTCAATTGGGGACATGGCATGTGCCTTTTGTTGTTACTGAGCTTTACAGCCATGCAAAATAAATTCCAGAAAATATTGGGGTGGATCTTACACATGAATGAGAGACATTTTTGAGCTAAAAAGTTCAGCAGGTATGTTTCCTGAAAGCTTATTCACCCCAAAATGACTACAAAAAAATGGAATATATCAGAGGAATTTTGATAGACATAAAGCAAACTATATTTTAAAGAGAAAAAGCAATGCCAACTTTTGCAAAAGGCATTTCACATACAAATGCTTTGTGTTGTACATCATGTCAAGACCAGGGGTAGTTCCATTGGATATGGGGATGGACCCTTCAAGCTGGTTTTCAGCTAAGTCTAGCCAATACACATTTGAGAGATTCCCAATGGCAGCTGGAATTGGACCAGTGAATCCATTCGAATTTAAAGATCTGCAATTGAAATAAACTTTGTTATGTTAAAAGATATATGTAGCATTAAGAATAAGGGACAGCAAAAAGAAATAGATGTATGATACTAAAAACCCAGTACATATGGGAAGTAAAAGGACTCCAAATGCTATCCTGATTAGTAGATTTCTTGGTTAAGCTAAATAAAGAGGTTTTTATACATATCTTCTAAACTAAATCAAGCAACCCTTACAGGAAGACAAGCCGTTCTAGATTTCCAATTGTAGCTGGAATAGGACCAGTGAAACCACAGTTAATAAGAAGTCTGGAAAATAAAATAATAAAGAACACTGTTAGAGTTGTTTGGTCAAGCTAAATCATACTTGAGTTATGATCTTAAGTTCTTAACAACATTCATGCTGACTTACAAGTTTTTCAGCTTTCTCAACTTTCCAATGTTATCGGGAAGTGGTCCAGTTAAATTCTTATTGTAAGACAGATCCCTGCAAAGCAAAAATCAACGAAGAACAAAGTCACAAATCCGGGAAGTTGTAACTGAAAATGAAATGAAGACTTCATGCAATACTTATATAGCGTCCAAACAGATTAATTTTCAGAATGCTCAGCCATCAACAATATTTTGGCTTATATTCCACACGTTCAAAGGACAAGTTAAGATATCTGCTCATGTCAATACTAATCAAGTATTAGGGTTGAAGCTGATCATATTTCAATCCATTTGTATTTGACTTGAATATAATGTGTTACAACAAATACCGAAGTAGAAAACTTACAAGATCACGAGTTCAGAGAGTAATCCAATATCTGAAGCAAGTTGACCAGACAAACCCATGCTTGCTAATGATCTGAAATGGTAGCAACAAAGTTAATATCAAAGAAGAAACTTCTGGAGAAGGTAGCAATTTCAAATGAAATTAAACTTTGAAAGATAAAGTACATGGAGGTAATGCGTGAATTTGTACACTCAATGCCATCCCAGCCACCGCAAGGATTTGAACCCACCCAATTAGGTGGAACGTTATCCCATTCACTCATTAGAGTCAGCAGAGCAGTGTCTGCGTCAGAAATTGAAAAGCAATAAAATTCATACTGAATCCTCATACGAAAACTTTACAGAAGGTAAGAGTGAAATCTTGAGGCCTATTTTCAAAATTTGATTCTCATAAAGTATTCAGATTTTATTTTGCAACTGAAAAACAGATTGAATATTTGTGATTTGAATATATGTACACCAAAAATGTCATCTGGATGATGAAAAAAGTATTTGAGTACAACTGAACTTACAATCCTGATTTGCTGTATTTGCTAGTACAATCAACGAATGAGTGAAAAATAGTAGTAGGAATACTAAAGCTCTTTCACCCATGATCAACTTAAAGGATGACACACCAAAATTGGCTACCCATACAACTTTCTAATGCTGAATAAAAAGATCCTTTGTTGAAGCATTCAGTGCCAATCAGGTGAAGCAACCCACCACTTTACGACATCTATGGAGAAAAAGTCAACAACCTTATAGTTCTTCCTTTTACCCAGTGTTGGTCTCATATAGTAAAAAATTAAACGGATAAACATGTCGAAAAGAACTGGTATATGGTGATACAATTTAAAATAGCCGCTAAAAAAATGATGGCACATTCCTGCATCACTTGAACAAATGACCAGAAGGATTAACAACATACTAAGTCAACAAACACACCATATTAAAATCATGCTAATTTACCAAGAAAGAAACCGGCTAGCTGTGTATCATGAATAATTGTTTTTTTACCATCTACACGAAATCTTCGATGAAGCAGAAAGGTTTTGAACTTTGGCAATAAGGCATAATAAAATAGCTGTGATTGCTCACCAATGCAAAGTTGACTTTATCAGGTTTTGAATGCTTCCTCGCAACTTAACTCTCTCACTGTCTAAATCCTGCAGACAATCTTACATGTCATTATCTGGCTACAACATGTACAGAAGATATGTACTTGCCACATAGTTGACTTGCTCTTTCCCTCATCAGAAGACTACGACACAAACAAAAAGCATACTAAAATAAGCGACAACATTAATTTCAACTTTTGTTAACGTGGAGACAAAGCAACTAAGCTAAATTTAAAAAGAAACAATAAGAAACTTCAATAAAAAAATGAAGGAAAAACTTTTGAATGGTTGTTCATGTTGCCACTGATGTTAAAAACTAATTTTACAAATATAACCATATTTTATACTTTAAAATTTAAAAACAATTTCACTCATGGAACAACACCTTCCACTTCGCACAGTTGCACTATACTCACTCGCACATTAACCTAAGAGAAAATCCAGTTTAATGGTTGGTATGGTATGTTCGGATAAGAGAATGAGATAATTCTAATGGAGGACACACAAAACCAGGGTTGCCACCGTCATTGCAGCGAGCACCCAGAAGGAACAGCATGGTTCGAATTCCACATGGAGCTTCCCTCCGAATCAGAGCCATTCCAGTTGGAGCAAGCAGTCTGCAGTCACGGCTTTTTCATGATGGCACCCAACCGCTGGGACCCTCTCTCCAAAACCCTAACTCGTCCACTCCTTCTCCACAACCCTTCTTCTTCTTCCTCTTCCCTCCTCGTTTCCATGTCCCAGCGCTCTCAATCGCTCGCCGTTAGGGTTCATGCCGTCCATTCCATCTCTCCCCAACAACAGCGTCACATCACGGTACTCAACTCTGTAAAAAGTCGTTTCTTTTCGCGCTACTCATTCTTAATTCGCTTCTTCCGTTGCGGTTGTAGGCTCGGATTTCCAGAATGCTGCGGCTGTCCCAAGCGGAGGAAAAGGCCGTAAGGGAGTTCAGACGCGTGCACGCTGATCATCCAAATAGAAGCTTCGGTGGACGGGTGTTTAGGTCTCCCACGTTGTTCGAGGACATGGTTAAGTGCATACTCCTCTGCAACTGCCAGTGAGTCGTGTCTGGGTAAAGAAATATTTTGGTCGTTAGATGTGTAAACGGCTGACAATAGTTTTTGATGTACTTTTCAAATGTCAAATTCCAGTTAGCACAATGGAATTCAACTTAGTTGTGTCAAATTGGTCTTTAAAAATTACTCTTTTATGACAAGATAGTGCCACAAAACATATGCACATTACTTAGTTGTTGCCCTTTTGTATGCATTGAATTAGGTTAGAACTTTTGTTGTTTCTGGGATTAAATTGTCACGTATTTGTAGATGAGAATAGTTGTTGACCCTTTATTTGTTCTGTTCCTCACTCTGTTGGCGTGGAAAACGTTGTTTTTGTCAATTGTTGTGGTGGGGTTTGTTTGCTCTTTGCTTTCACTTTGTTTTTGTCCGATGTTGTGATGGGGTTAAGTGCATAAACAAAATCTTTCAGGTGGCCAAGGACATTGAATATGGCTCAGGCGCTCTGTGAGCTTCAATTGGAACTGCAAAATGGGTTGCACTGTAATGTTGTAGGGCCGAGCAACCCAAAAGTTGAAGCTGAAGGATTCGTTCCCAAGACACCAGCTTCTAAAGAAAACCGGAGAAAGAAGGCTCCAACAAAGAGCGCGCTACTTAAGAAGAAATTAGAGTTGGAATTGGAATTGGAATTGGAAGTGGATGGAAATCTGCAAATGGACAAAAGTTCAGACACAACCTCGCTTCCACCAGATAATGGCGATTCGGAGGTGCTTGGTTCAGATGATTCATGTTATCAGTTCCCCACTGAAGGACAGTACTTTGACCGTACTGGAAATTTTCCTTCCCCAATTGAGCTGGCAAACCTTAGTGAGAGTTTTCTGGCAAAGCGATGCAGACTTGGGTACAGAGCACGTTATATATTAGAACTTGCGAAGGCCATTGTTGAAGGAAAAATTCAATTAGAACAGCTTGAAGAGCTGTCGAAAGATGCAAGCTTGTCCTGCTATAAGCAGCTTGGTGATCAGCTCAAGCAAATTAAGGGGTTTGGCCCATTTACTCGCGCCAATGTACTTATGTGTTTGGGATATTATCATGCCATTCCATGGGATTCTGAAACTGTTAGACACTTAAAGCAGGTGCTTTTCCTGTTTCATTATGTCTATCCTCACCTCAGGTTTCCTTCTAATTTTGTCTATTATAAAAATGCCCTTGATGTGTATGAGATGTGCTTATGCAGGTTCATTCAAAAAATACAACCTCTAAGACAATTGAGAGTGATCTTGAAGAGATTTACGGAAAGTATGAGCCCTATCAGTTCCTAGCATTCTGGTAAAATTAATGACTCAGTCTGCAACTTCCTTTTTGTTCTCTGGTGTTATTTTTTAGGTGTAAATTTCCTTACTCAAGTTCTTCCAACCAGGTCTGAGATATGGGACTTCTATGAAACAAGGTTTGGCAAGATGAATGAAATGCATTGTTCTGTTTATAAACGTATAACTGCCAGTAACATGAGAAGCACTGTGAAAGGAACAAACAAAAGGAAAAGACCATCACGGATATGCCAATGCTGAAGTCCTACTCCAAAAATTCACTCTTTTATCTCTGCTTTTTGATGAACACTTTTCGTTTTGTCATTGAGCTAGTTAGCATATCTACTTCAACAAAGCTCAACAATGTTTTTGGGATCTGATGCAGAATTAATTTATTGTTTCAAGTTTGTATATACCCTCGTTTGCTGCACCATGCAGCTGTTGTCTCCGCCACCACAACCATTACCGTCACTCGGTCCTCTTCTTCTCCCCTACATTCTTTGAGAAGTTCTGGAAACTTGTTCTAGAAATTTTATTTTGAAAATTCTTTTGGAGTGCAGAAAGTAGAAGCTCATAATAATTCCTGCACCGTGTCTAACAACAGAAAGACTAAAATACCCTGAAGTTATAATTTAATTAAGCTGTTTCTTTCCTTTTTTTGCACCTTCCTGTTTTCCTGCTGTCATGTGATTTTTAAATTTCCTACAATACCCCTATGGGTATTTGTAGTGGTGGTGATTTTTGGTCGGTGGTATTGGTGGTGAACTTCTATGATGATGATTGGCTGTTTTCATTTTTTTGAATGTATTTCTAATTATGTAATGAAATTAAATTAAATATAAGATTAAGTTAATTTTTAATTTTCTTTTAAATGTTTAAATGTAAAATAAAAATATTAAAGGACCAAAATCATAACTCTTATATTATATAGGAATTAAAACGTAATTTAATTCTTTTTAAATTTTAATTATTTAAGTATAAAGGAATTATATGTTATATAGGGAAGAAAAACGGATAGAAGGCTTTATAACAGAATTTAAAATATATAAAAAATTAGAAAAATTATTAGAGAACTGAAATTTGGAATTACTCATGACAAGAAAAAATAAAGTTATATATGCATAAGCTATTTGTATCACAGGTCAAACAATACTGTTAATTTTTTTTCTCTAAAAATTGGCATTTTTATTATACTTAAATAGGTAATATCGCTTATGATATCCTTTTTTGTAATTAATTTTAAGATGTTTAACTATTTCTCCTTTTATAAATTCTAAAAGGAATAAGTATATTAGTAAATTAAAAAATTTATGTGAAATGGAAAAATAAGGTAGAAAAATAATTTGGATAAAATGAGAGAACTTAAGTAAATCAAATATGAAAAGAGAAACGGACATAAAACACAAAACATATTAAGTTCTTCAAAAAAAAACTTTATTAGTTAAATGGAAACAAAGATTAGATAAGGATGAAAATTATTTCAAGAGAGAAATTCTTGAATCAAAACATGGATATTGAAAAGATTTTATTGGAAGGAGTGAACATCAAAATAGGTCAATATGATAAAAAATTTAAGAGAAGTATGAAAGGAGAAAAAAACATGGAGATAATTTGACCAAAATAGAGAGTAAAAAGCAAAGTTTTGGATCTAGATAAAATCTTGGAAAGATACTTCACTAAATTTCTTAAGGCTTAGGTTTCCAAGACTATATGACTATATGGAAATTTCATAATTAAAAATAGTCATAAAAGAGTTTAGAAAATTGATGAATAATGAATGAGAATGGAAAGTAACATGGAAAAGATAATGATTTAAGTGGAATGAATTTATACATCTAATACAATAAAATAACAATTAAGAAAGTGAGGGAGGAACAGGGATGAAAAAAATATTTGCAATAAAAGTATCGCAAATAAAAATTAAAATTGGTAGTATTTATTATTTGTGGGCAACAAATATTTTAATATCTTTTATAAACAAATAAGGTGTGAGTATCATGGATATTCATTATAAAAAAATTAAAATTAAAATTTAATTTATATTTTATTAAGTTAAATTTAATTAAAATTAAAATTATTTCATATTTTATTAAGTTAAAGTTAATTAAAATTAAATTTTAATTTATATTATATATTATATTTTTTAATTTTACTTAGATTTTATTTTAAAATTCATTATAATAATTCTTAATGTAGAATATAAGTAACATTCTTTATGAATATTAATAAAAACACATGCGAGTTAAATAATCTTTATAATTTTATTGCAGGTAATGTTTATTTATTTATAGATAGTTTTTTACTATAATATTTATTTTAATTTTAAAAAGATAGTTAAATTTAAAAAACAATAAATTAGTAAAATAATTATTTTAATTTGAAAAATCTACTTAAAAAGTAAAATTAAAATTTGGAAAAAAAATACTTAAAAAGTAAAGTTGAAAACAAAATGTATACAAAAGAAAAAAAAAATCACTTTTTACATAGCAATATAGATAACAAATTAGGAATGTGTTGTACAAAGATATATTAAATTATTACAAATAATGAAAGTGATGAGTTTGTAGAATTGATATAATTAAAACTCTATATGGTCATAATATTAAACAATATATAAATAAAGAGATGAAATTGAGAATAAATATTTTTATTATCATAGACAAGATTCTAATAACTTTAAACTAAAAATATATGTATGACAGTGTTTTGAACCAAACTTTTTAAATTAAGTCGAGTTATATATGAGATGGTTTACAATTTTTGATCTTCAACTAAATTAATAATTATTTCTTCAAAACCAAATTAAATTGAGTATTGTCCTTTTGTAAAACTGTCAGCATTTGTATGAAGAAGGAAATATAAGAGATACAGAAGAAGACACGTGGCAATATTGGGTACTCAAAGCAACAAGTGGTTCTCATGCTGGCACTTGTTTTCTTTGTCTATTTCACATTATGTCTCTATTTCTTATTTATTTGTATCCTTACAGACATATAAATATATATAAATATTCCAATTTCATATTTAATTTTTAATTCACTTCAATTCAGGCGAGACAAACGAGGTCGAACATTTATGTGTCTGTCTATATGGGACAAGGGGGTTTCCTCTGACCACTACACCAAAATTTTTTTATTTTAGCACTAAATATAAATATTATTTATTCATGCAATTTAAAAAAATATATATTATTTTCAATATCCTATTTTACTAATAATACATTTTAATCCCTAAATAGGATGTCCTTATCATGAACGTCCTGACCTTAAAAGTGTGTTAATCATATTTTCTCTACCTCAAAAAAAGAGAGTGGAAAAGATTTAATCATAAAAATAACAATATTACATTTTACTAAAAAAAATCAAGAACACAATCACTTTCATGAAGCTCTTCTTCAGTTTCTTTCTACTCAATTTTATATAATAATCCTAATAGAATGAAACATAGGAACACAAAATAAATAAAATAGTAATATTTTAAAATTTAAAATTGAAATAACAAAAAGTTAAGAGATTACATTCAAAAAGTGAAAATTGTAGTTTCAAGCCATTCCATCTGAGGCTCAAATGCATGGTCCTAGAGAGAAAAAGACGAGAGAGAAAAACAAGTGTGTCGATGTTGATGTTGATAACCTGAGATGTTACATTTCAATTTTGTTCCTCTCTTCAATCCATAATTGTAGTGGTAATGTGTGAAATCTATGTTTCTACACCACCACATATGTTCTATCTCAATTATGTAGTCTATTCTATTATCCGCCATCAGTTCAAAAATTCATTTGGGTGGCTCTAAGTTGCTCAGCAAATCAATATTTTGGGTTCCACACAAAAAGCTTTTTGTCTTCATTTCCACTTCAAGCTGGTATTTTTATGCCTCAAGAAGCTGCAACTAATTGCATTAGTGCATAGTGTGGAATACCCTTTTCGGGGAGGAAGAATTTGTGTCCATGGAGAAAAACAATGTTGACTACAGTCCTTTGCTTTCTCCTCGTGGCGATGAAAGTGCAAGCAAGACACTATCATCTTCTCTTGTGTCAGCTACTAAAGGGACTCTCAAGTTTTTTATCTGCGTGATCTTTGTTTTGTGGACAGCTTTTATCTTTTTTCAACCTGCAAAGCCTGTGAATAAATTGTTTTCAACATGGAATGAGCTCAACCGTAACTCTCCTTTTGGAATCACAGGTTAGTTTATCTTTTTTCTTGTTTTCACCTTGTGTGTGGCGTGAGTTCAAAGCTAAAAATGTGTTTTGTTTTGCAGGAAGCATTTTTGTGGTGTTCACTGCCCCACTTCTCATAATTGCATTTCTTGCCATTGCGCACCTAAATCTTACCGGGGAGGATCAGCTTCAAGGGTATGTGATTTCCCAAAACGTTTCTATCCCTGTAATGAATTTCTTCATCACCATAACATGATTCTAAATGCGGTCACAGTTTTGTCACATCCTTGCTATTTTGAAAAATATTGGCACAATGAGATCACAATTGCAGTTGCTGTTACTTTTGGTGATGTGATCGAAGTTGCAATTTTTTTAAAACCATGGTTTTGAGTATATGTTGTACTTTGTTTATTATTGCAGGAAGAAGAGTTCCAAAAATCCTAGGTTCCGCCTATGGACATTTCCTGTGCTTATCAGAGGACCATTTGGGGTTGTTTCTGCCACAGAGTTAATTGGGATTGTCCTCTTTTTGCTGTATGTTCTCTGGGCTACTTACGCTTATAGTGTGGAGGCCCTTGGAATTATCTCTGAATCTGATATGTCATCCTTTAGAGAGAAGAGGTACAATAGTCTTGTGCCTTCATTTATCTTATTTGGATTCTGCAGACTTAGTTTTTTTAATGAGATGATAAAAGGTAGTAGCACATTCTTATTAGCTGAAATTGGTTTGAAATCATTAAAATTTGTGGATTTCCTTCATATTTGAAGAGTGTATAGAGAGACTGACAGTGTATGTTGCTAGTATTCCTCAAAATGAAATTATTTTCTTTGTTGAAGACTTCCTAGTTTTCCCTTTGTTGTTGGAGTACTAATTGTTTTCGAATTTGGATTCTCTGCTGGATTAATTTTGCTATCTTTCTGCCGTGTCTTCAAAATATACTGATGGACACTGATTTTGATATTTTAAAATATATAAAAAAGAATTTTAATAAACATATCAATGTATTTTTCTTATACTTATTCTTTAGGATTTCTTTTGGGATTCTTCAAGAGATATTTCTCAATCAGCGTTTGATTGGTTATTGAAAAATAACTCTACCATGAAACTAATAAAAAGGGGGAATTGTAATTAAAAATTCTTGGTCCAATAAACTCCAGAGAATCTATTGAGGTTTTAGAAGGTATACAAGAAAATCTCAGCCAAGTTTGGTACTGTGTAGATTACTATAGCGATATGAAACTTTTGTGTCCCAACACATGTATAATTGGAGTGATGAAATGTCAATATAAATTACGTGTCTTGACATGGAATCCATATATTGGCTCCTGATCATGCTTCAAATGGAATCTTTTTTGCTTTTAATTATCAGACAACGTCCATCCTTGAAAATTAAATTTTGGAACAAGCATTTTTGGCTTAGAAATTTTACAATGTTCATGTAGATGTAACAACGATGAACATGATGAAGCTGTTTCATTTGATTCTTTTCAGCATATTCATGATAAAAATTATGGGACTTCGAACCGGAGCAATTGGATTAATGTGCATGGCTTTCCTATTTGTCCCGGTTTCAAGGGGATCTGTTCTTCTCCGCTATATAGATATCCCTTTTGAACATGCCACAAAATACCATGTATGGCTGGGACACCTCACAATGGTGATATTTACTATCCATGGACTTCTCTATGTCATTGCTTGGGCAATGGAAGGCCGCCTTGTAAAGGAAGTGAGTCCTCTTTAATGGATTTCTTTTCTGAAGATAGTTTATACTCACTCTGAATTTGAATGTACAGGACAAACAAAAGTGTTATTTTTCAACTCCCTTTGTGTTCTATTTGTTTATTTGTGTATTTGGTATAATGATATAGTTCTTGATTGCTGAATGAATCTGATTTTAATGAACTGATGTAAATGAAACATTGAATGCTTTGAACAAGGCCCAATTGTTTTTAAAGAAAAGAAAAACAAGCTGTATTGATGCATTCTTGCAAAATAATATTGGCTATCAATGGTTGATTTTGTGCTGAATTGGTAATCTTCTAAAAAAATGTTTGCATTATCTA
Source organism: Vigna umbellata (assembly GCF_029865625.1). NCBI lineage: Eukaryota > Viridiplantae > Streptophyta > Magnoliopsida > Fabales > Fabaceae > Vigna > Vigna umbellata. The sequence goes on from NC_142169.1 coordinate 63,716,190, forward strand.
TTTACTTTTGAGATTTTCATTTTTTACTTATTTATCAAAAGGGAACCTTCCAAACTAATAACGTGTCTTTTGTAAATTGAGTTTTAATCACACATGTAAGTTCTTAATTTAAAGTATAATATAGGAAAACATAATGATGAGAATATCTCTAATTATCAATTGTAAATATTTCCCTAATTACTGAGATATTAAATCATACCAAACTCAAGCAAAATTCAGTTGAAACGGCTGAAGCACAAGGAGATTGCTTTTAGCTTTCTTCGTGCTACAGACAAGATATGAGTCACCAGAGACTATTAAACTGGGTAGTTGATCCATAAACTTTCTTTGCACAACTCACCATGCAAAAAGGCTTTTTTAATGGCCAACGGGTGAAAAGTCCAACCATGGATGGCAGTCATGGCAAGAGAAAGGTTTTTTGCAATGGTGGGAGATGGAAACTTCAATGGATCTTGCTAGTTGGAGAAAGGAGGATTCAATGATGGTGAATAGAGGATCGCAGGGCCACAAGAGCAGTGCTACATTTTTCCAAAGAGATCTTATCTTGATTCACAATTCATCCAACTTTAATGGTTTTTGCCCCTTAGAAGAAAATAATTCTTCCATGTAAACTAAGAAGGAAAATAAACTAAATACTGACCTTCATAGCTGTTTGCATTTAGGTTTCTCAACTCTAGGTTAGAAGTATATAATAACACAAGCCATTGCACTCCATTTGTCTTGTTCTTTTATTTTGCTTATGCCTTACCAAAATGTCTATAATGCTATCCTAATTTCCTCTTAGGTTTGGTAGTTGTTGATCAGCGGTGAAGTGACATCCTTTATTTCTTTATGCATGATCTTTTTATTAGGATAAATTTGAACTTATGACCTCCTACAACTCATTTGTCTCTAGCCACTAGCCCATGCCTAAGACTTTGTTCACTTGAATGGATTTGGGGAGAGTGATCAAGGGGATTTGAGAGGATTTGAAGGTAAATTTTGTTGTTATTTAGTTGAGTAGATTTGGAGGTAAGTGAGAGTGAATTTGGAAGTAAAGTTTGTAAGAATTAGTGTAGGATTTGATTGATGTGACAAATTAAAAAAATTTACTTCCAAATTCACTCTCACTTACCTCCAAATCTACTCAAATAAACAACAACAAAATTTACCTTCAAATCCCCTCAATCACTCTCTCCCAAATCCATTCAAATAAACAAAGCCTAATTGAGGCTTAATGAATGAGTTTGGTTGGTCTCAAGTGTCTTGTATTTAGAGAAATGATGGTTTATAAACATTAAAATCTAATTTTACTTCAATAAGCTTTATCTTGAACACATTGGCACAATCATGCTAACATTTCCATGCCTAATATGGTCCCTTTTGCAGTTAGTACAATGGAAAGATATTGGTGTAGCCAATCTCCCAGGAGTTATTAGCCTTCTAGCTGGTCTGTTAATGTGGGTGACCTCTCTTCCTGGAGTGCGAACATGGAACTTTGAGTTGTTCTTCTACACCCATCAATTATATGTAGTCTTTGTTGTCTTTTTGGCCTTGCATGTTGGTGACTTTATTTTCACTATGACTGCTGGTGGAATATTTTTCTTTCTGCTTGATCGGTTTCTGAGGTTCTGCCAATCACGAAGGACAGTTAATGTAATCTCTTCAAGATGCCTTCCGTGTGGCACTGTGGAATTGGTTCTTTCAAAACCTCAAAGTAATTACATACTCACCATAGTATTTCTGTGCACATAATTTTGTACCTTAACCAGTTCGCTGACAGTAAACCTTTTCAAAATGTTGTAGATTTGAGGTACAATGCTCTAAGTTTCATTTTCGTTCAAGTCCGGGAACTATCATGGCTACAGTGGCATCCATTCAGTGTTTCTTCTAGCCCTTTGGGTGGAAAGCATCACCTTGCTGTTCTTATAAAGGTTCTTGGCAAATGGACGGAGAAGTTGAGACAAAGGATTACTGATACTGATGCACAAAAAGATTCATCAGTCATAACAACTTCAGTGGAAGGACCATACGGGCACGAAGTACCATACCATTTAATGTAAGTGGTTACATGCCAATCTTTTTGTTCTGCACACATAATAAATGATGGAAACCATGATTTAGTCCTTGTTCCTTACTATGCATGGAGTTTCAGACCAAATAAGATTTTAGACTAACTTATGTTTTTGTTCTTCGCTTCTTCAGCTAATGAAATGACTGGCCATTTTGTTCTTAGGTACGAAAATCTTATATTAGTGGCTGGTGGTATTGGACTTTCTCCCTTCCTTGCTATACTGAGTGACATTCTCCACCGTGTTAGGGAGGGGAAACCCTGTCAACCGAGAAATATTTTACTTGTTTGGGCTGTGAAAAATTCAAACGAGCTTCCACTTCTCTCAACCATTGACATGGAAACAATTTGTCCATCCTTTTCAGATACAGTAAACATTGATATTCGTATTTATGTCACTCGAGAATCAGATCCTCCATTGGTGAGTCTACATTTCTTCATACAAATTTGTACTTTCTTCTGATGGTGCTTTGTTATCATTTACACATTCTTTTTTCCACTAAATTGTATCTGATTTCTGTTATCTGCAGGAAGAGGGGTACACTCACAAACCAATAAAATCTTCATTCTGCCCTATGGCTAGTGATTATGGCATGTCTGTTCTGGTTGGCACAGGAGACAATTTCTGGTCCGGACTTTATGTCATCTCATCTACAGTTGGCTTTGTGATATTGCTGGCTTTGTTGTATGTTTACTACATAACCCCATTTCACATAGAGATATGGTGGTACAAGGGACTACTATATGTGATATGCATGGTTGCAAGTGTGGTTATCTTTGGTGGTTCAGTGGTTGTATTGTGGCACAATTGGGAAAAGCAAAGTTATTTGAAAGAAAAGTCCAATAATGAAAATGTTGATGACAAGATTCACCAAAATAGCTCTTTGGCTCCCAAGGATCAAAGTCAAGTCAGTATTGAAAAGTCAACTGTCGTTACCTATGGTTCCAGGCCAGACTTCAAAGGTATGTCTTTATGAACATAATTTTTCAACAAAACTAAGATGTGTTGTTGTATTGTATGATCTAAGTTAAAGTTTCAGCTGGACAATCTGCATAATAAAGCATCCAATTAAATATCATTGTATTTTATTGAAGTGAAACTCTAAATCTAACCAAATATTTACTACCTATAGTTACTAATCAAGATACATATGCATTGCAGAAATTTATGAATCAATGTCAAAGAAGTGGGGCCTTGTTGATGTGGGTGTCATAGTTTGTGGCCCTTCAACACTTCAGACAAGTGTTGCTGAGGAAATCAGGTCACACAGCATGACAAGACAACGCCATGATTCCATCTTCCATTTCCACAGCCATAGCTTTGATCTCTAGCTCCCCAAAAGGAAGATGGAAGACACATATATGTGTGTGTGTATATATATATATTCCCTCCTAAAATTAGAATCCTTCTGAGGATTATAGAACTTAGAAGGGTTCTAGAATTGTCACCAGACATGTTTTATATGCAGTTTCAGGGATGATTATAATGTTAATCTTCAGTTTTCTGTGGCTTCTTTCAGTCTCATCTCTTAGAAGTGTAAATTACTGGATCAGAGGATACCTTAAATCCGAAGCAAATACTATTTTAAAGTAATTTTCAGTTGTAGGTGAGTATAGTTTTTGGTACTGTATTTAACCTCACCTAACTATCATTCTGTGAAAAAATACATATCAACAGATTAGGCGTACCGAACCTTTGATTTATTAGTGTTTTTTTATTGATAAAACAACAACGAAATATGAATTATTGTAGCTAATAAAATGATGAAAGCATCTCTGCAAGTTTCATTGGTTGCACTTATTAAAAGATGGTACGTCATTAGTTGATAGAGGATGACACATCATCGTTAATGAATGGTGGTTATTCATCACATTTCCTTCAGATTTTGTTAATGGTTGTGATAAACTAACTAGTTAGTATCTGATTTATCAAACGATATTTTTTTATATAAACTTATTCTATGCAAGTTGTGCAATATAAACCAGATTGTAAAAGTTAACCACACACACTTATCTTCATACTAATCATTGATTACTTCAAGTGGTGTATGTTGTTAAATTAATAAAGGTATCTCTCATTAAGAAAAAATATATCATTATATAAGTGATGGGATTAAAGTAAAAGTTTAGTTAGAAAAATTGTATGAGATAATGAAAATGTAAAGTAATGTATGAATTGATGTGTAGTTGCATGGTCGTATTCTTCCATTGCTTCATTATTGCTTTGAAGACAAGCATCGGGTGCTTTTTAGGTGTGGAGTTTCTACTTTCTACACATTTGGCTTTGCTCTCTCTCAACACTTTCGTCAAACATCTCGCTTTCATTTTTCTCATTAATTGCATGCATGAATGGGATCTACACAAAAATAAAATAAAACCAAAAAAACGCGTTTATCAACGAAAATATTTGTATAGAAAAGTTAAATACTAAACAATTTAGAGGTCAAAGTTAGATTAAACACTTTATCTAAAATTTAATTTATCAAAATCTTTTTTCATCATTTTTACATTTAAAGAAACATAAACATCTTAATTTAGCTCTATCTTAAATAATACAAAACTTAGCTAGTATATGAAAATTAAATTAAAAAAAAATGTTAAAATTAGTTACTTAAATTTGTGAGTAAAACTTAGCTAGTGGTAAAGTTGTGACACGAAACCTATAACGCAATAAAAAGAAATGGTAAAGGAATTACGTAAAGCAACACCAAAAGAATATTAGAAGACTGAATAGTTTCCTTCATGTTTGGCCCACCTCAACAATAAAGAAAGGGATTAAAAAAGAAAACCAACTACCGTATGTATGTACGTGTATATATACAATACTATACAATACAAAAAGTACGTTTTTATAGAGTTTTGTGGACAAAAATTATATTAAAAATGACTTGATTAACTTGATTTAACACTTGCATTAAAATTAGTGATAGATAAAAGTAAACCTAATTAAAAAAATGCTAAAACCGACAGAAGAGAAAGTGAGAGATGGTATGTATCATAATTTCTTCCTGTGTCGGCAAACAAAACCTATAAAAGAAATGCCACGTTCACCCACCATAATTTTTTAATTAGTTTTAAATTCCATAATCAACATGCTAATCACAAATTAATACTTTGTTCTTTATAGGGATCGTAATTGGAATCAGAACAACACAACACATGATGCTTTTATATTGCCCTAATTGAATAGGATTAGGTATCAATGCACGTGACACATTTCTGAGTATTTCCATTGTAATTTTATTTGTTTATTTTTAATCAAATTTATTTAAATTTTATTTTTAACCTATGTTTTTTTATTGTGTTGAATGAGTTGTGAGAGCGGTGCGTTGGATTTGCGGACAGTCTGTCAGCGTCGGCGGTAGACACGTCAGTGTCTCAAACCTAATTAATACAATTTCCCAAACCAAAATCTTGATATAGTAATTAGGAAAAACTAAAACAAATCAGAAAAACGAAAGCAAAACCCCAACGCATAATTAATTAATGATGAATGATAATTAATAATTATCATTAATATTATTATTATCATAAGAGAAAGGCAAGCACCGTCACTACCAGCCACGCAATCTTTTCAACTAAAACTTTCCATTTCCACCAATTCAAAATAAAATAATCAAATAACAGCGATTAAGTTTAACTTTTTTCGACTTTTTAAATAATTATTAAAGAAAATAAATAAGAAGAAAAAAAAAGATATATATAAAAAAAAGGAAGAAAGAGGACAGCAAGCACCAGCACAACACACGCAGTCCTACTAATACTAAGCAGCCAAACCTCTGAGTTCGCTGATTCGAAGAAACAGTGTGTTGTGTTGTGTGTTGTGTCGGTGGCATCGTTGGAGTGAAAAAACAAAAGGAGCGAGAATGTACGGTAGAGATCCGTGGGGTGGTCCGTTGGAGATCAATGCGACGGACTCCGCCACGGAGGAGGAGCGGAGCCGGAACCTGCAGGACTTGGACAGGGCGGCGCTGTCGCGGCCCTTGGACGAGACGCAGCAGAGTTGGCTCCTGGGTCCCGGCGAACAGAAGAAGAAGAAGTACGTGGATCTCGGTTGCATCATCGTCAGCCGCAAGATCTTCGTATGGACCGTCGGCACGGTTCTCTTCGCCGCATTCCTCGCCGGATTCATCGCGCTCATCGTGAACACCGTCCCTCGTCACCACCACAAACACCCGCCTCCCGACAACTACACGCTCGCCCTCCGCAAGGCCCTCATGTTCTTCAATGCCCAGAGATGTAAGCAACTGAGATCCCTCATCGAGTAATCGTGTTTGTGTGATCATTGTTTGTTTAGTACACGTACACTAACTTGTCTGAACTGGTTGTGTTTGTTCCTGTTGCAGCGGGGAAGTTGCCGAAGCATAACAATGTGTCTTGGAGGGGGAACTCGGGTATGCAAGACGGGAAGTCTTCTGATACGTCTTCTGCGATTAAGGATCTGGTGGGTGGGTTCTACGATGCCGGGGATGCTATCAAGTTTAACTTTCCTGCTGCGTTTTCCATTTCTATGTTGAGTTGGAGTGTGATTGAGTACAGTGCAAAGTATGAGGCTGCTGGGGAGCTTGATCATGTTAAGGAGATCATTAAGTGGGGTGCTGATTATTTTCTCAAGAGTTTCAATAGTACTGCTGACACCATCACCTCACTTGCTGCTCAGGTATCCAACGACACCCCTTTTTCTTTGTGTTTTGGTTCATTCTTCATTTCTCACGTCAAGTCATTTGCTTCGGAAGTTTCGTTCTAGTGGTAGTATAGTAGGGAGCATGATTTTAAATTGTGTTGCAATTCGCCATCCTTGATATTGTGGGAAACTGTGTACAAATATGGCTGATCCATACTTTAGGAATGGATCAAGGATTTAAATTGTGGTCAAAGTCACACGTTTGTTGCATCTCGCAATTTTCGGTATTGCGGGAGATTGCAGATACATGGGGATGACGCAGTTGCAATTTTGAGTGGTTTGAAAAGATAGGTTGGGTTGATGGGTTAGAATTTTGTTGTGGGGTGTGGAGTATGGAAGAGGATGTGTGCCAATTATTGTTTTTTGGGCTTGTTTGACAGGTTGGGGTAGGAGATACTTCTGGTGGGAGTACTCCCAACGATCACTATTGCTGGATGCGTCCGGAGGACATGGACTATGATCGCCCTGTGACTGAGTGCCACAGTTGTTCAGATCTTGCCGCTGAGATGGCTGCTGCCTTGGCTTCTGCTTCCATTGTTTTCAAGGACAATAAGGCCTATTCCAAGAAACTGGTGCATGGTGCAACCACGCTCTTCAAGTTTTCGAGGGATCAGAGAGGTAGGTACAGTGCTGGGAGTTCGGAAGCTGCAATATTTTATAACTCAACCAGTTACTGGGATGAGTATGTTTGGGGAGGCGCTTGGATGTACTTTGCAACTGGAAATTCGTCATACCTTAAGCTTGCTACTGCTCCTGGCCTGGCCAAGCATGCTGGTGCCTTCTGGGGAGGCCCTGATTATGGGGTACTCAGCTGGGATAACAAACTTGCTGGTGCTCAGGTAATTTTATAGGGATTCTTTATTATGTGTATGTGTGTATATCTATATTATGCTCTAGTTTGTCTTGGTTTGTCATTTGGAAACTAGATTAACATAAACAAACAATAGCTAGAAGTTAAAGTCATGATGATGAATTAGATATAATGAATTTCTAAGTTTTTTTGTTCACTTTTCATTTTTCAAGAAGACATCTTAGTTTAATAATAATTGTCTTAAAGTTGTAGTGTTTATGGTGGATGCTGTGTGGTTTTCAATACTTTGTCCTTTAGCAGCAAAAGTCGAGTTCTATACTAGATGTCTGGCTAATCATTCCAAAATCGGAAATACTTATATCTGGTATTATTGCTACTAACCTTGGATTATTTACCTTTGTAAATGTCATAAGTTCTTCTGCCAATGCTTTTCTGCGTTCAGATCTTCATGTTAAATTTAATTTTGTTCTCATATATGTTGCCTTTCCCGGCCTTCCCGAGATGTTTTTCCTTGCACGTGGTCTTTATGTCATGCATTACCTTGCAGGTTTTGGCAATTTTAATGAAAATTCATTTAATTGATTTGATTTTTCATTATTTAGGTTCTTCTGAGTCGTTTGAGGTTGTTCTTGAGTCCTGGCTATCCATATGAAGAAATTTTGAGGACCTTCCACAATCAGACAAGCATAGTCATGTGCTCCTATCTACCAGTTTTCACAAGTTTTAATAGAACCAAAGGTAACCATTCTTGCTTCAAACCTTTCCACCAGTCACATCAGAATTCATGACTTTCTGATTACTTTTCTCTGATGTAAATGTTCGTATTTTGTGCACTCAGGTGGCTTGATTCAATTAAACCATGGTAGGCCTCAGCCTCTGCAATATGTTGTCAATGCCGCCTTTTTGGCTGCCCTATATAGTGATTATCTTGATGCTGCTGATACACCTGGATGGTATTGTGGACCTAATTTCTTTTCAACAGACGTGCTCCGTAACTTTGCCAAGACCCAGGTATGTGGTATTTCCTTCGAGATAGTCATGTATGGGATCCAAATCCCTCATATTATTGATATCACTATGATGTGCCAGGGTTAATTTTTCTTTTCCTTTTTTGGGTGTTTTTGCAGATTGATTACATTCTTGGGAAAAATCCGAGGAAAATGAGCTATATTGTAGGTTTTGGTGATCATTATCCAAAGCATGTCCACCATAGAGGTGCATCTATTCCAAAGAACAAGGTCAAATATAGTTGTAAAGGTGGATGGAAATGGAGGGATTCTTCCAAGCCAAACCCAAATACAATTGTTGGTGCCATGGTCGCTGGTCCTGACAAGCATGATGGCTTCCATGATGTTCGTTCAAACTACAATTACACAGAGCCAACACTTGCCGGAAATGCTGGTTTAGTTGCGGCACTAGTGGCATTGTCAGGCGACAAGAGCACATCAATTGACAAAAATACCATTTTCTCTGCTGTTCCCCCTATGTTTCCCACGCCACCACCACCTCCAGCACCGTGGAAACCATAAGTGCACCCTGCCATTGCTTATTTCTTTCCATCAAGTACCCCTGATGATTCGAGTGACGTGTAACCTTCATTTTGTATCAACTGGAAGATCAAGGTAATTTTGCAGAGAAAAGCTTGGAGAAATGGAATTATAGTGGAGCTTGGCCTAATCAATATATAGCTGCCTGGAGCCAATGATTGATCCAAGTTAAGAATTGATAGAGTGGGTACTTGAGAGTGTGTCTCTTTAAATTTTTGTGATACACATAGTATATATGTATCTAAATCAAATCAAATCAAATCTTGTATTCTTTAAACATAAACTGAACAGCTTGTAATTGTTTGACAGTCTCATCTAATGCCTTCACAGTTTTTCTCAATATTTGTCTTCCATGCTATCTATTTTCGTTTAGTCTTTTATTTTTCTTCTCGTTAAGTTTGGGTTCTTTGTTATTCCTATTTTGTGAAGTAGCCATTTAAGCTGCTCTAAAAGGCTCTACTAGTGGATCTAGCCATGCACAATCAAATTTTTAACTGCTAGAAACCATCCTCTTAAATAACCTTCCCTTTTGTGTATGTACTTCGAACACTATTAAGAGACAACGACACGAAAAAGAGAAACAAGTGGCACACTATTCAATCGTATGACTTTGACAACAGTACGTTTCTTTTATGCTCCACGGTGCTGCACTTTCTCCGTAAAACACAAAAAACAACGTTACACTTCAAAATGCACTTTCGATTCTTTTTTGTCGTCGTAATGTGAAATTGCAAGGTTGTCAACAAGCTATCTTTATCAGTAAATCTTGCACGCTACTCCGTGACCAGCACTTTGAATCTGGTTCGACCTTTTATGCATGCCAACTTCATTTATTTGTCTTGATACCTTGATAAGTTGGGAAACATTCCTTGCTTGTTGTGGCTTGCATCAATTCTGCACCATGTAGAATATCGTTGCCTTGACCACCATCACTTTCAAGCCAAAATATATATTGAACAGAAAGAGTTTTTTTGTTAACGAAAGTGCAAACATGGCAGAAGAACTTAACCACTCTCTGGAATATACACCAACATGGATTGTTGCGGTTGTTTGCTGCATAATTGTTTTCATCTCCCTTTGTGTTGAACGTGCCCTTCACAAACTCGGAAACGTAAGCTCACATCTCTCAATTCACAGTTCTTCTGGCCTAGTCGATTTCTCAACCATTTTGTTCTGTTTAAGGGAGTTGTATTATTCTTGTTAAGTAATTATTTTCTTTTTGGTATGTATTAAATCATTTCATTCATGATGAGTTGTTTGTTCGGTTCAATGTTACAGTACCTAAAGAGAAAAGGTCAGAACGCACTGTATGAAGTCTTGACAAAATTGGAAGAAGGTAGTCTCTTCAGTTTCAATTTGATTCACTCTCAAGCACAAAAGCTTTTCAATATTATATGTTGGTACATCTAACAATCTTTATTGGCATTTTTATCTGTAAAGAACATTATTATGATTTTGAAGTGGGAATTTCAATTAACATAGAATCACTGAATCAATGGTGACATTAGTGTAATCCAGTTCCTCAAAAATAAAATCATTCAAATACCGGACCGAGTCTTGTAAGTGAAGAAAGTAAATACAAGTAACAACTGCATTTTTGAATTGGACTATACAATATGTGTTCTCAATCCTATTGAGTACAAAGCATTTGCGTCACATCTATTGAGCATATATATCATTCATGATACTTCTATAAATGTCCAATGCAACATGTTATTCTTTAGCCTGATCAGTGTGTATTTTTGTTTCACCAGAATTGATGCTTTTAGGGTTCATTTCCCTTTTGTTAACCGTCTTTCAAGGTTTAATAAGCGACATTTGCATCTCACCAAACCTTGCAACCCAAATGCTTCCATGCAAAAGGCCTCATAGGTCTTCAGAAGGTTCAGCGCATTATCAGACATACTATGATGCTATAATAAACAGAAGGAGGCTTTTGTCTAGTGGTTCTGGTTCAGATCATTGTACACATAAGGTTATTACCAATGTCACTGACAAAAAAATTGGAATTCTGTAAAGCTGGAAATATCACAAAATAACATTTTCACATACAAACAAACTATTTGATTCATATTTAAATCCATGCCTTTTTTTCCTAAGCAGGGTAAGGTTCCACTGTTATCATTGGAATCTTTACATCAGCTTCACATTTTTATCTTTGTATTGGCCGTTGTACATGCAATATTCTGTGTCACAACAATGCTTCTTGCAGGTGCAAAGGTAATATAATATGCTCCTCAGTAAAAGTTGGTGATATTATGTTCCTTGAACTTGATATATTCTTAGTAAAAGTAATAGTTCATCCATGATTTGCAGCATATTAAAGTTTAATATTTACATGGTGTAGATGCGGGAATGGAAGGTATGGGAGGATCATTATCGAGATTACAGTGAAGGTTCAAATTATACTCTGAATTTAAAATTCAGATGATCATACAAGAAAATGATTTTTTTTTCTCTCTTCATATTCTAACTTCCTAGCTCAAATGCAGCAATAGATAAACATGAGTTCTTCAAAGAAAAAAGTCGAGGATATTGGAGAAAAGCAGCTGTTATTAGTTGGCTGGTAAGTCATCAGAACCTTCTTCAATCTTCTTCTAACTTTAACCTTTAGGATGAAGAAAATTGAAATTGTAAACTTCTACCAGTTCTTATAGAAGTAGTACTTCTAGAGTTTGATAAGAATGCTCTGATATATTTATTATAAAACTCAACCAATTGCATGAAAGTGAGAATGTTAAAATAATGAGGAAATTTTGCATGTATTCCATGATTATTGTATGCATTTAATGATTATGAATTATCTTTTATACACTTGTAATCAATTAGATATCACGGTTATAACTTTTAGAGTCTGTTTGTGAAAGGGTTTTTAATGGAGGAGAGAGCATGTGACCTTTTCCTTGTTTGGTTTACAAAGGTAATAGGAGATTTTAACAATTAATTTACTTTATAATACCTTATAATTTTGGACCAAAATAAATTAATTTTTCACTAAAATGCTTTAAATCATCTCTTCTTAGTTCAAAATCCCTACAAAATTGGAGGGTTGTAAAATTAGGATGCATAGGGATTTTCCTCTCCTCCATTTCCCACTGATAAAACATTATTGATAATTATTGTAAAAACCAATAGATATATCATATGGTAATTGTTATAAGTTAGTAAATATTCTATTTTACTGTATAGGAATAAGTTATGCAGATAAAGTTTTAGAATAAAGGAGAAAACTATAAAAGTAACAGTGTTTATTAAATTGAATAATGCGTCAAAATTTAAATTACAAAATTTATGTTACAGGGTTTTGAGAAGAATATTTTCTTCAAATACTTCATTTTATTAAAGTCACATGGCTGGTTAAACTCTAAGGATATATAGTTTTGTGTTTGTTTTGGCAGATATCATTCTTCAAGCAATTTCATGGCTCTGTTACAAAGTATGACTACTATGCACTTCGGTATGGATTTGTCAAGGTTAAGATCTTTTCATGCCATATATTGTTAATCATTTTGAGAATAATAACTATTTCATCATATGCACATGAAACAAATTATGATACTCATAACATTTTTCAGAAACACTTCTCAAATAACCCCAACTATAATTTTCATAATTACATGCTGAGGACACTTGAAGTAGACTTCAAAAGAGTTGTTGGTATCAGGTAAGAGTTCAGACAAGTTCTTCTCACCTATTTCAGTTCATTGCAAGAAAATTTCCTTGTAATGAGCCAACTGTTCTTGATTTGTTTACCTACTATTGTAGCTGGTACCTTTGGGTTTTTGTTGTGCTGTTTTTGCTGTTGAACATTGAAGGTAAATGCTTAATCAAGATCCTCTAATTCTGTTGAAAGTAAACACTTATAGTTTTATATCTTCCTACTTATGAGTTTACTATGCAGGATGGCACACTTATTTCTGGTTAGCCTTTTTACCCTTGATAGTAAGTGACTTACACTCTTTACAATGTTTTTGTTGACATTACAAAGAAACCATCCATTTCATCTTTAAAGTATTATCCTCTCTCCTAAATGAATATTGAAGTAAAAATATTAGTAAAACACATTTAGTGTAGTGGTTAGGTATCTTATACTTACATTGTGAAGACATTCTATTTTGGAGAGGAATCTGATGCATTTTTTCTACCTGAGGGGTTCATCAGGGAAATATTATATGTAACTTGATTCTAACCATTATCGGAAATATTTTATGTAACTTGAGTCTAATCCATTATCTGAGAAGTTCATCAAGGAGATATTATATGTGACTTGAGTCTAATCCATATAAAAGATTGATACCACTTTTAATCCAAAATCTCAAGATAATGAGTTTATAAGTCTTTTTTTTATATGGTATTGAATTTTGTCATTTCTATCCAATGTGAGACTCAGACTTATACTTGAATTATTTTCCATAGAATCTCAGGTTCAATCCCTACAATGTGTGTAAATTTATCAGGTTAAAAAACAGTCACTGTAATGACCCAATGAGTAAGAAAAAACCCTATAATATGAACAAAAAAGAGTATAATACATCAATTTAGTTTCTTAACTGATGGATACTCAATACTTGGGAGAGTACTTAGAAGAGAGGGTGATGCTTTGGGAGTCAAATTGGTGATTTGTTTATAACAATACCAATTAAGCATGAGATGTTGGTATGATAAGAGTTATACTAAGCTTGCTTATGAAACAGCTTCTACTTCTGGTGGGGGCAAAGTTGGAGCACATAATCGCTCGTTTGTATCAGGATTCAATAAACATGTTGGAAAGAGATGATGACAAATCAGTGAAGCCATCAGATGAATATTTCTGGTTTACCAGCCCTCTCCTAGTCCTCCACTTACTTCACTTCATTTTGTTTCAAAACTCTTTTGAGATTGCATTTTTCTTCTGGATTTGGGTGAGTGTTACATCCATAAGCTTTCCTTTTCAAATCTTAATCATTTTACTAAAATAACTTGTCTGTCTCCTAACCATTCCCTATGCAGTGCACATATGGATTTGATTCATGCATTATGGAGAAAGTAACCTACGTTATCCCAAGACTTATAATGGGGTAATATACCCTTTCAATGTGAAATGAAAAACCATAACTTGAATACTTTTGCTATATTATGTGCTATGTTTTAATCTCACTGCTTAGAGAGGTAATGTGTCATGCAGTGTAATTGTTCAAGTGCTTTGCAGTTATAGCACCTTGCCTTTGTACACTATTGTGACTCAGGTAATTGAATAATCTAAAAGGTTATATTTCCTCCATCGGATTCATAAAAACTAGTTTGAAAGTACAATATAAGGTTTGATGAAATCAAAACTGATACAAACGTGTTTTTCTTGTTGATTTTAATCTCCTTACAATGAGAGCAGATGGGTAGTGAAATCAAGTCTCAGAATTCGCCTTCAAGTGACTCCCTCAATACACCGCATTCCAACTGCATGATCAAAGAATCAACCCAAACTGATGAACAAGCAATAATCATGGTGGAAGATGCAACATCTGCAATTGAGTTTGTTCCCTTGGAGAAACCTAATACATCCAACAGTTAATGAATAAACACTCACTTTATTCCTGAAAATGTTTGACACTGTCATATTAGTATCTCATAAGTTAAAACAATTGATAAGTTTCTGAAATGTGAAACAAATCTTTAAATTTAAAAACGTACCACCATTTTAATTCCTTCAACTGTAGACTTTGTTGACACGATTTTCTGATGCACATATCTAAAACCTTTTTTTTTTGCTTCAATTTATGAACTGATGTGACAGTGTCTTACAATTTCAGAATCCAGATGATTTTTTACTCAGTATGTATTCTTCATCAGTTACTAGCATGAACTGATCTTGATTGTTGAAAAATTTGAAGTGTCAATACGACATTACTAATTGGTTTTAATGATGATTTTATTATAAAGTATACTATAATTCGGTTCTTATTTGTTGTTAGCATGAATACATGATTGTAAAGGGGACACACCAACAGTTCAACTGCATTCTTGAACATCACATTTATTTTTAATTAGAAGTAAATTATTCATTAAATGAAGGTACTGAGTGAAGCTTACGCAGTCCAGCTACAGCAGGTGATTCCTTGCTTTTGTTTTTTTAAAATGAAAATCATCCTTATGCACACTTCTCATTTTTCTTTCTTCTGTAAATTCATCTTAGACCATCTCATTCGTTTTCTTTTTCACATCTTACAGAAAAGAGTTTCTATTTCGTTGTTTAGATAAATTGAAATGGGACAAAAAAATAAAAGTATTTTATGCAAAATAAAAATTAAATTAGCCGCAAAAAATATAGAGGTTCGTTCTATTTTCCTTTCATATAAAATTATATATTATTTTTTAAAATTTTATGCTATAGGAAAAGGCCCCCAAGAAAACACGTTCCTTAAAACATACCTTTTCCCCCATAAATATATGAACAGTTTTATCTAATTTTAAGATCACATATTAATATTAGGCATGCACAAAATATGGATATAAAACTACATAACTCAAGCCAGTCTAAAGGATACTTTTTATAACAAAAGTATGAAAACAAAACCATAATACTTCACATCCCTGCTGAGAAGGATATTATTTCTAAGTTAAAGATACACTCTTTGGTTTAATTTACACTAAATCATGTCGTTAATTGCACATTTTATGTAATAAAAAAATGTTAGTAGGGCTTTCTTTCCAATTTATTATTTCTACCCGATTGGTGCATTTGCAGACTTTTCTATCCTACATGCTCATTTGAATAATCAATACAAGGCCTAAGAGGGAGGGTAAAAAGCATTGTGGTACATGTAGTCCTAAACCAAATTTAGATACATAAATATACACTAACATCGTGGGCAATTTTATTTCAATGGGAACCCTTCTCAATCTCAAGAGTAGTACTCCCTGATACAGAGGCAGCTTCCTCATTGGCCTCTGCAATTTTGAGTTCATTAAGGGCCTTTTTTGCATAAACAGTGAAAGCAATGGTGGTAACAACAGCAACTATGAAAGAAATTATGTTGTACACAATTTCTACAGTTGTCAATTGGTGCTTCCCGTACTGTGCGTCTGCCAAGGTCTTCAGTAATCGACCACTGTTCAAAATTGACCACCATTAACAAATGAGGAAAACATAGATTTATTAATGGCCATTGATAAAGAAAACAAGTTATGGATTCAGTCATATTGGGATCAATGAGCTAATATTTTATTCATAAAGTCATATATGTCTGTTTTCAAACAAACTTCACTAAGTTTAACTTTGACCATCTGTTGCCCTTCGACGGATTGCCAAGACATGAAAATGTCTCAATTTTTAAACAAGGAAAACTTATTTTAAATAATCTTAGCTTATGAGACAATCTCCTTCATTTTTTCTTTGTTCTTGTCTTCGTCTATAATAAGTGTTTGAGGAAAAAATTATCAAAATAGGGAAATCGTAACTCGTTTTTTCCAATTAAGAAAACACTTTATAATTATATCTGTAAGTATTTTAAAAATTGACTATACCCCTCTTAGAAAATTATAGAACTACACCCCTGCCACCCATCCAAACATAGCATAAAGGCCAAATAAGAAAGCACAAACCTGTAGATGTAAATGAAAGCTTCTGGCACCATTCCTGTTATTGATCCACATAAGTACGGCCAAAACCTCATATTGGTCACAACTACAGCATAATTGAAAATGGTGTACGGAAAAGGTGAAACTCTGAACAAAGCAACTACTTGAAATTGATGGAACCAACTCCCTTCCCCAGCAAGTCTAATCATTGCGGCATTCTTGGGCCATTTCTTTAACCATTGCTGAACCATTTATAAACAAAAGAGTATAAACAGAAAAGTAAAAAAGGAAGAAAAAAAACTGAAAAAACAACATGAATCTAGACTTGTGATCACTTGAGAAACAAAACGACTTACATGAATACGGTCACGGAAAACTAGTCCAATTAAGTAAGGGAGGACCATCCCTATGGTTGTGCCAACCATTATTATAACAAAGCCAAGGCCATAACCAAAAATCATCCCAGCCAACCACATGGAAGGGCCAGAAGGGATAAAAAATACTGGGAATAAAGCCAGAGAAGCAACAAGTACAAGGGCAAGAACTGGACGGCCAAAAGCGGTCGCTTCCCACTCCATGATTGGGTAAATTATCTACAACAGAAAATTTAGTAAGACCTGGGTTCAAAATATGAATTAACAGCAACCATGATGAGTGCAAGCTATTCCACAAGAATTAAAATATTGAGTCTAAGCTTGTTCAAAGGCAAAACCAAAAATATCAATATGGATGCAATTCCCAAACCACTTCTAAGTTTATAACCATAAGACATTTATGATATGATACTCATATGGTCTATAAAAAGACTGCAAACTAGGTTTAAAGAAACAAAGGGAGGGACGAGGAAGCAGAGTTTCCTAACACAGCAAGGGCAGAAAGCTGCTTTGTTCTTTCTAGTCATATAAATTGTCACATTAGCATTCACAACATGAGCTACTATATTGATTGAACTCCTCTAATATTTTCTCATCTCGTTGGATAGAAACATAGTCAACCGCAAACTGATGCCGTATAACATTTGTGAAGAATGAAAGAGCATAAAAACTTGTAGTTCTATTAATCTAATTGGCAACAGTACCCAAATACATAAAGCTGCCATGTGGGATGCCAAGGAAAATGCCAATCTTCAAATATTATTGTCATATAAAACATTTTGGTTGACAAAAATAGGAGACCGAAGGTGCACAGAAATGACATAATTATCAATATAAAATAAATCCATGAGTCAAAAAACATATTATAGATTAATTTCTGAATAGGAATTGTAAAGCTCACATCCCCAGATAACGCATATTAAGAAAAGAAATTCTGGTTACCAGAACAATTGTAAAGCGAGAGGAAGTACCTTTTCGAAAGTAAATGGCACTCCCCATTTCACTATAACAAGAGTAAGTACAACAATGACAAAGCACCAGAAAAAGGCTTTCACCCACCACCTGAAAGATTTAAATCTCGATACTGCTACAGGCTGTAGTATTTCATTTTCGACAGCCCTTGGTTCATCAGAAATGGCAAGTCTAACATATTCACTATTCCCCCTCACATGATGACTTGAGATTGCATGCTTTTCCAACTCCTTTGATGATTCTGGTGTCATCATTGTGATGCCAGATGACTAGAAACAAAAGCACAACACAAGGATGAAGCTGAGATTAATTAAAAATTCAAAGTGAATGCCCTAAATACTTAAATCAAGTAAGAACAATCATATGGCATAAGCAAAATCTATTTATAAACCAAGAGCAGAAATTATCTACCCGAATCACTACCATTAACAATCACATTGTATTTGTATGCAGGTGAAGAATTAAAACAAGGATGCTTAAAAAGATAATTAACACGACTTCTATTTGTATGCAGCTGAAGAATTATGTAGGACTTTGAAAAGAATTGGAAGTGTCAATTTAAAAATATATAGTAGGCTATACTCCTGTTTGTAGATATAACAAGGCAAACAGAAGCAAAAGCAGTGTAAGCAAGCTATACGAGTTACTTATATTAATAAATTTCCTTTCATACCATGTGCAGAAAAATTGCACAATACTAAATCAGTCAAAAATCATGTAGAGATGGCAAAGCTGCCTCGCTATTTATATCCAATTAAAAATCTGACACTATTAGAGCGTAAGATACTGCATATAAAGGCAGGGGCCACAGAATTTAACCCAAATAAAGCAATTTGTGATACCAGTCAGAAGCTAAATAATATCCTAAGAAAAACAGAATCCAAGCATGCTAGCTGAAAAAAAGCGTCTGAATATAGGGGACTGGTTAGAAAATATCAACGACTGCAAACAGCCCTGAAAGCATTATTGTCCTTTCTCTGACCCTCTTTGTTTTACATAGATGATATTTGCTCTCACAACCAACAAGAGCCCTAAGCACTAATTCAATTACCTTCGATTCCAAGAGCCACCCAACAGAAAAGAAGATCCCTAAGTATTTCAACACCAAAGCTGGGCCCCTTTTGATTTGAAATGAAAACCCAAAACAATTTTTTTCTCCTGAAGAAGACATTCAATAACCAAATAAGCAATAAGCAATTGCACCCACCTCTCTAACCACCTGAGAGGATCAAGGTGTTGAAGCCAAATTTTCCCAATCTAGAGATAGCTCTAAGTGAACTAACTAAGCCACTCCCTTTAAGCATCAAACCACCATAACATAACTCCAATTAACTTATTCACTTCATTAAATTGCAAAAATTTAAAACTTCAAGGCGCCTCCCTCTTCAATGTCCGCAATAAATGAAAGAAACAGTTTTGTTCTTTTTCGTTAAGAATTTCAAAAAAGAAAAAAACTATAAAGAAATATATGTCCTTGGAAACTGTGAAACTCACCAGAAGAGGAAGAAAAAGGAGAAAAAGAATCAGAGAGTGTTGTAGTAACAAGCTGAGAGTAAGCGACAGGTTCCTAGATTAACCTCGGCAGAGCTTGGCCGTCGGAGGGAGTCGGCGACCACCGCGGACGGCGGAAGGCGGACGGAGGAAGTTCAACGCGTAAGCCAAGAAAAAGAGAAGTTTGGAATTCACCGATGTTTCATTTTCAAACTTCAAATAAGGCACCTTCGTCTTATTATATTTATATTTCTAACTTTATTTTATTATTATTATTTTCAGAAAGAAAGGAAGAGAGAAGGAAAAAGTTGTTATGGTGGCTTTGGCAAAAAAAACGAAGCAAATAAAAAAAAGTTGTTTTAATTTCATGGTATATTTAATGCAATATATTTTACATTATTAATTAACTGATTAAATATAATAATTTAGGAAAGATAATAGAATTTTAGATTATTAATATGTTTGATTAAATTTTAAATCGATCATTGATTAATATATGAAAAAATCTTATGCTGTGGATACTTTAGTTTATGATTGTAAAATTGATTAATCAAGTTTTTGTGTTTATTTTTTCTTTTGTTTCTAGTAGAAGATAAAACTTACTTATTTTAGGTATGGATCAAGTTATTAATAACGATTACTTATTTTGTTAGTTTTACATAAATTTATTTTTTAATTATTCCCAAACATACACTGTTAATTTATTTGCCAACTCCCAAAAAAAAAGAAAACCTAAATAGCTATTGATTCGGTGTATTTGGAGCCAAAGTTCTAAGAAGTTGTTTATTTATTAGTTATTCGGTCTCTTTCACTATTTTTGTTGATAAAACCCAAGGAAGTGGGTAACAACTAGAGTAACTTTGATTTAAAATAGAACGTTGGATTTGAATTTTAAAATAAATTAGAAAATATCTATAAAAATAGTTCGTAGGTGATATACTAGTTTGTAACAGAAAAATTATTTTTTAGTTAATGAATTGTTAACTTAAAACTTTTTAATTGCTAAATTAGTTTATTAAAGTATAAAATGCAGTAAAAATAGTTAATAAATACAAAGTGGGATAAAAAAATGCAATTGTGTTTTCTAGATAAAATATATTATCATGTAATTATAGTTTTATATTTTAAAATATAATTAAATTATAAATATTCTTTTAGTGTTTTTATTCATTTGTTGAAAATAACATATGATTTATTTTCAATAATTTATTTTATTTAATTTCGTAGATCAAATAAGTATTAATAAATTTTAATTTTTATGTATTTCCAAAATTTTAATTTTTTTATTATGTTGAATTTTTTACAACATTTATTATATATAACTATGTGTAATAATAGATAAAAATAATAATGATGGAAAATGTATCAGAATAGGAAAATAATGTAGACTACAAAATTACAAACTAGTGAAAATAATTCTTAACTTATAAATCAAAATATTTTAAAATAAATTAATTTGAAATAGGTTTAACCTATTTTATTAGAGAATCAAATATCTCACCTGAATAGTTAAAATGAAAATTTGATGACTTTGTAAAACATAGACTTTAAATATTGTGAGCTTAAAATATTTGGAGCCATCATCAAACGGTCAACGAGGTCACGCGCTAAACTGTTGGGTGAGTTCCGTGGTATGTAGGTAAGGCGAGCATAGGCGATAGATCTGAAATATAACAAAGCGCGTGGAAACTTGTGACGTATTTGTAAGTAGGATTTTAATTCAACAAAAATCAAAGACATGATACAAAATAACAAGAGATTGCAGATTCCGTCTTTATCTTCCACATCTAGAAGGTTAATATAGGTTATGTCAGAAGGTATTGACTTTGGACTTTTGACTTTTCTATGTCGCTTCTTTTCTTATCTAGCAGATTAATTTGCGGCCAGCTCTCCAGATTTATGCTATTGATCCAGTAAAGTTGCACTTCAACCTAAAACAAAATTTATTTGATGCTTTATCTTATTACTTTAACTATTACTATTTACAAATTTTATCAAATCAAGTTATTGTTTTTCAAATTTTATTATCATATTTTACTACAAATTCATTAAATACGTAATATGTAATGTATTCGATATGTATTTTATAGCCTTTTTTAAGTGATTAATTTATAGGCTAGTTGATTAGTTTATCTGATTGAAAATAAATTATTTGATGTGTTCGATTATATTGATTTTTTAAAAACTAAATTTGATTTGATTTTATAGAAGTAGTGTATGACTTAAGTTAAAAACTTGTGATTTTTTTCTAATGTCTCAGTTAATTTCAAAAAACACAGTTTACATGATTAACATTTCATTTACTAACAGGTGTATTCCATTGTCCTCTTAGCCCAACATCGTCCACAAGGCTCTAGAAAAAATCTCAAGATCAATCACACAAAATTCAACAGTCTCACAATGGAGCAAACAGACATGACAATTTTAACAGCCCATGATAGTGTGAACAGTAAGTAATCGGGGCAGTAACAAGCAACAGATAAGAAGAATCATTTACGAGCTACAGAAAAAATGATACAAATTTGTAGACAGATCTCTTTATTATCAGCTTTCAGTTGTTCAAGTGAAATGAGATGAACATGATATTAAACTTACATAAAGAATGAAAGAGAAGAAAAAAAACACTAAAGGCTTAGGGTACCGGCCAAAAAATTGGGGTTGTAGCACTCTCTTGATCATGGATTAAAGAGCTTTCTGAAAGGACCATCTTTCCGGTCTTTGGCAGCTTCTGTTAGAGCTAGGAACCGCTTGAACCCAGTGGTGGCAGCTCCTCGTCCAAGTGCAGCAGCTCTAGTTAGAACATCCTCTCTCGATGCTATGAGTCCAACCGCAGAGGGGCTAGGTACTACAGGAGCTACTGGAGGAGCAGCTGGAACAATTGTAGGTGCAACCTGAGTTTGCTTAATTCCAGGCCCAAGTTTGTTGAAGTCATCAAGAATGCTTTGTTGATCAGCTTTTTTCAGACCCTGAAAACACAACTCAAATCATCCACACATTACAAATCATACATTCAGTTGGATCTGAAAAACCAAATGATTTGCCTCATGTGATAGAATCCATAAGCAAAGCATGAACCATTACTGAATATTAACTAATATAGTTAATTGAAATATTGGTTTATTTTGTACATATTTTCAGTTGAATTTATGCAATGCATGCTCCTCATCAGTCCGATTCTTCAGCAATTATATCAGTACCTTCATATAATTTTGAACATATTCCAAGTGTTTCCATGCAAGCTCCTCAAGTTTGCAATATAGCACTACTTTCCTTAGATTTAATGTCCATTGAATTACAGATCCTTGATCTGCTCCAATGACAGATTTGATAAATTACTAATTTTCACCAATTGAGTCTTCTAAGTGCTTCTTTGTTAGCTTCTCAAATTTTCCATGTAACATTGCTGCTACTATCCTTAGAGGATGACATTTGCTTATGACTGTTCAGCTAGAATTAATAAGCCTCATTGACAATGAACTGAATAATTTATTTCCTATAATTAATTGACAATGAATCAGTCGTGAACATAATCATAAATTTATTTCCTATATTCTATACGAGCAGCCTTGGCAGACCTCATCTCCATAAACAGAGGTCTAGAACAAAGAAATAATGCAAAAACCAGCAATCAATCAACCAGAGATTTCGATAGAACAAGCTAATTATAACCTTAAGCTCCAGGATGCGTTGGAATTCCATGGGTGTACCCTCAGGTAGCAATGCACGATAAGTATCTGCTACAGAATCAACTGGAGAAAGTATAACCTGATCACGGACATTCATACAAATTTGTCAGAAGGAATTAATTTCACTGTTGGCTTTGATTGAGTTTTAGGTTGAAGTATTTTTCTATTAATAAACTCCTTTAGATGTCTTAACACCAAATAAGCTATAACCCAAACACAATTATTTTTACATAATAACATTTTACTAATAAACGCACAACAAACCTTCAAAAGGGCCTCAGCTTTGCTCATCTCGCGGCTCACAAACTTGGAATAACTAGCAGCACCTGATGTCTATCACAAAAAAAAAGAAAATAGTTAGTCTAAGGAGATAAACCAGTGACAAGCATGCAACAAATTTATAAGTAGAGATGTAAACACAATGTCATTTTCACTATTAACTTATTTGACAATGGATTCTAGACTACTTGAAGATAGTTTTGTCAATGCAGTGCAATAAAGCTCATATGCGTCATAAAATAGCTGGTTGGTCAAGAAAGTCACATCAATCAGATTATTATTGTTTCCTACTTGGTCTCCGAGTTAGGCAACCAAATCTTATCTCACTATCCTAGCACCTCTCATTTTAATGAACTGTAATGCAAATTAGAGTACAAACCGTGTATTGATTGATATTTAAGCATTACTACCAACGGGAAGGTAGATTCTTTAAGCATTGACTCAAAGAGATGGATATCCAACAAAATCTGAAATATCAATTTCTATTCACTTCGGTTTGATTCTAAAATATCAATTTCTAGTCCAGGTTTATGTGTATTTTATCTTTGAAATTTTATGATCAATAAATATCGTCCATCCCAAACCTAGAGCTGGAAATATATTTTGAGTTTCTTGTAAAAGAAGCATTTGCACAGTAAAGTGAAAATTCCCGGAAAAGAAACACTTGAAAATGGAGTTGTCAAATTAATGTAAGCAAGGAGAGAGGGACAAATGGTCATCAGAACAGCATAGGTTATCATGATGGTGATATTTCTTGCAGTACAAACATCATACCAAGTTATATTTAAGCAGTAGAAACTATTAAATACAAATTATATCACCTGTCTACCAAGGGAAGGAACTTCAAGAAGAATCGTCTTAACAGCTTGGGTATCCAATAGCATCTGCAGAAATCAGTTCGTTAGTTTATTAACATCATAAATTGGGTTGCAAGAGCTCCTTGGAAGCTTAGATTATTATGATTACAAAAGGAAGCAAAGGGCTCTTCTTACCACATCAAATATTTAATTGTAGTCATGATACAAAATAGAAAAGAGTCATTGCGTTATTCATGTTGTTATTTAAGATATTAATATATTTCTTATTTTTATGGATTTTATCTTTGAAAAGAAATCTAGTTTAAGGAACTTTTTATTTTAGTAAGACCATATACCTAAATATGATTTATCTTTCATTTATGATTTATTTGGGTGATAAGTACCTTTAAGGTGTATTATGTAATTAAGTCATTAGCATAATTGTATGTCCTTTATCCAGAGAATATATGAAAACTTGAGTCAGTGGGGCACTCCACCCAAAAGGAACAATCTAGGATCAGGGGAGAACCCAGCCAAATGTAGTACTCTTTTTGTTCATTTGTTTGTGGTGTACCTTACAAAGAGGAACACTCTGGGTTATACACTTTACCTGCCAAAAACTATGGTGGGGGCGAACATTATGGGCTCTAAAGTCTAAACCTTTTTCAGGTATAGACAAGAGAAATGGCTCAATTCATTAAATTATCATTTAAGAGTAAGAATGAAGAAAGTTCAATTTAAAAACTTTCAAAAGAGAAAGTCAGAGACATCATGCAATTAATAACCATCTTCTATGTTGGACATTTTAAAGGGTTCATCACAGGGATCTGATTAGGGTATTTAAGAGGTCCTTCGTTCCTTTCTTTAATTTTAATTTTGGGTTTTGGAAGATACCTTGTCCTCTGCATAGTACTTCCATAATAAATTTGTTTATCCATAAAACATAAACCAGCTCTCAAATAAGAACCTGTCAAAAACTATGCCTTGACTTTACCACTCACGTAAATGAAAGAATTAAAACAATAGTCAGTACCTGTTGAGCTCCAGTTTCTGATATTTGTTTGCACTTGAAAATGTTAGAATAAAAGCGTGGACCAAGAGATGATGCAAGCTGCAGATTAAAATAAAATATTAGATTAAAAAACGTTCAACTAACACATCATGTGTTTACTAGGGATGCTTGAAGTAACAAACTATCAGGAGATATTATCAAGAATAAACTTCAGTAGATATTTCAGAAACAAATGAAGATGAATATGAAATAACAGAACAGTAAATTCAAAAGAAAAGATTATATTATAAAAAAAATAATATATACTTGATTAATTATAAAACTGTAAATATTATGCTATAAGAGAAACTGTCCTGAGCTTTCACATAAAGAAACAAAAGTTGCATGTATTTAATCTGTGTTATAGAGATCACCTTGTCCAGGAAGAACTGAAAGTAGATGGGTGAAAGAAGACTTCCAAGTGCAGGAATGCTAGTGGTTAAGATCGAATTTATAGCATTAACATACCTGCATGACAATAGTACAGTTAAAATAATTAACTTTGTCATAAAATATATAATCATTTGATATATTTTATCAAGGAATTCAACTGACTCTGATTGATCACCAACACTCTCAAGGGTACCCCAAGGCACTCGGGTCATTGCAGCCATTTCAATGTCAAATTTAGTTTCCAGACCATGCACCAAGGTCACCAATGATTTTGTTATAACGGCTGAGAACTCATCCTGTATATATCTCCGTTAGAATGAGAGCTGTAGAAAAAAAAACACTTACTAAGAGAGAAGGTATTAATACCTGCACTTCAGACATATCCACCCCTTCTGCATATTGAGGGTCAATTATTTTAGACACGCTTTCAGCCAGTTCACCAGCCTATCAAGTACAAAGCTAAAAGTCAGTAAATCAGTCTTCAGGCATTTACTCGTTATCAAATGGATGAAAAAGGTCAAAGAAACCAACCGTTTTGTGGCAATATTCTGCTGAATTTACAATGTAACAAATCACTCTTTCGTCCCTATCAGATGTCTGTTAAACATTTCCAGAGAATAAAAACACACACATGATGAAAGCTGTTTGACAGCATTAATATGCAACTTCTCACTATGATGCATAACCAGTTGCTTTGAAAATACCTTTATTTGTCCATCCATGCCTGTGGCTGCTGCAACAATTCCAGTTCCCCCCTTTGGGAGTCTAGCAAAGAGCTTTGTAGCATACGCTTTGAGAACTCTTTGGAAAACCTAAAGATTGAAAGGGAATAAAGTCATAAACTGCATGAAGCTAGACCCATTACAATCCAGTATGCACTGCAATTGAAAATCAATTTACTTTCAGCCACAAAGTTAAAAAATACTACTTTTAATACTTCAAAACTTAAAACACTATAGCCAAAGATGACACATCCTTCTTACTAATTTTTCTACCACATTCAACTACACTTAATACTAACATAAGCTAAAACGGGAAACTCTTGAATAAGATGTGGGGCAAATATTTTGTGTCATCACTTAATTATATCAAACAGTTCTGCAAAAGAAAATGCTGTTTAACCTGATACAAGCCATGATACTCCAGGATCAGATAACTCACTCTTTGTCTTCTCTCTTTTTATTTTTGAAAGGAAAAAATATAATTATAAGACATAAAATATGTAGGAGGAAAATAATATATTATCTTAAACTGATAGGATATAGGGTGATAGAATATAATGGGTTTAGGATAGAAGGAAGAGGAAATGAGAGGGCAGTTAGGAGGGAAGATTTCTTTGACAGTTAGTTAGTTAGTGGGAAGGGGAAGAGAAACTTTATAAATGTGTTCTGTACATGGGGCATGATTGATTTTTGTATTCATTTGAGTATAGACAGGAACATTTGTTCTGTGGAGGGGGATTAGGCTCCCGTATAGTGTTGTATGTATATCTTGTTGAATAGAAATACAAAAACCCATTCTTTTTACAATATGAGTTCTTGATTGTGAGTGAGTGATTGTTTTAGATAGGTTTCATACCTAGAAACCTATCAATTGGTCCGACTTGCCAAATATCCTTAGGAGAGGAGTGTTGGATCATTGGGAGAGAACTGTGATGGAAGGAAGAGTGAAGGCTTTGGAGGGAAGAATAAATGCCCTGGAGGGAATGATGGAATCTGTGAAGAGGTGGGCCAGCGAACAGAAAAGGGAGCTAGCAGTATGGAGAAGAAATATCCAAGAAATAAAAGAAATGCTGCAGAAATCCAAGAATCACAGAAAGGGCTCAAAAAGAAGTAAGAAATCTGACAAGAAAGGAAAGAAAGAGGGAGAAACAGGTAAGGATGTTGTGCAAGATAGTATGCTAGACATCAAGAAAGCCAAGAAACTTTTAGATGGAGGAGAAACAGATAACAGCGCAAAGGAAGGGGTTGTCCAATACTGTGAGGGGGATGTTTTTACCATCACATCAGGGAGTAGAGGGTCAAAAATTGTTGTTTTGAGTGATGATTGCTTTGCAAGAATTAGAGGGCAAGAGAGGAGAGAATAAAATATATGTGAAGAAGGCAATGGCGAAAACTGTGATGAAGACATTGGGGCGGAAGTGGTTGAGAAAGTGGCAGAAGTTGCTGCTGTAAGGATGGATAATGTGACAAATGTTGGTAGAGAAAATACATTAGATGAAGACCATGATGGGAAGGTTGTAACTCTTGCTTCTCCAAGTAAAGTTGCAAAAGCTGCTATTTTTAGTGAAGATAGAGTGGTAGGTATGTCAAAACAATGAAGAAAGGGGAAGAGTTGTTGAGGTCTAGGGTTAAAACAGTGGTGTCAGGGAGTGAGTGACCCAGCTGTGGTCTGGGTGTCCATGGGTGCATCCACTAGGGTTGTTACAGATCCATTTCCTGAAATTACTGAGGTTATAACACCTGCAGATCTAGCTTCTAGTAACAGCCACAAAGGAATTTCCAGCTTTTTTTGCAGAATCTTTATTAACTAGCCATCTTATACTACTCACAGTGGTGAAAGGTAAAGATGGTAGGAAAGAAACTTCAGGAATGGAAGCAGTGCAAACAGTCTTAGAAGCAAACTTGTGCTCCACAGTGTAAGAGGTCACAGGTCAGAATGCAGTATAGAACAGTCATATGGTCTAGGGGAATCTTAGAAAAGGAGCAGTTCTTATTAATGGAAGAAATGGAGTCAATAATTCTCTCATATAGACCACCACCCAAGCCTCCTGACTTGAATTGGAGGGTAGTAACCAGTGGGTTCCCTTCATATGATAACACGAGGATGAAGAGGAGCCATGAGATCAAGCTTCCCGGTTCCAACCTTGAGGACAAGGTTGTTCTGCAACGGGGTGTAATGATAGGATATAGGGTGATAGAATATAATGGGTTTAGGATAGAAGGAAGAAGAAATGAGAGGGCAGTTAGGAGGGAAGAGTTCTTTGACAGTTAGTTAGTTAGTGGGAAGGGGAAGAGAGACTTTATAAATAGGATGTGTGTTCTGTACAGGGGGCATGATTAATTTTTGTATTCATTTGAGTATAGACAGGAACATTTATCCTGTGGAGGGGGATTAGGCTCCCGTATAGTGTTGTATGTGTACCTTGTTGAATAGAAATACAGAAATCTATTCTTTTTACAGCATGAGTTCTTGATTGTGAGTGAGTGATTGTTTTAGATAGGTTTCATACCCAGAAACCAAACATAAACACTAAAGAAACACTTTGAACATCCAGAGTGGACTCTTGACTAACACATTAACAATAAAAGATAATAACTTCTAATCAAACTGAAATGTGAGGAAAACACTCTATTATTAAGCTTCATTAAGAGAGGTGCATTAAAATAATAACAACATTGTAAGGACTAATGATATTACAACACTCACTGAAACGATGCCTATTATTCTGCTTCTTTTACTAGTGTTCTCAATTCAAGGAATCCCATCTTTAACAGAGTTCAAGTAATTGTCATACTTGAGTAGGCACAACCACTAATAAGCAAATAGATGGAATGGAACCCTTCAACTTTATTTGAGCAAGGACTTTTTTTTTCTTTATTAATGAAGTTCATCTGATACAAGTAAATAGGTTGACATAATTTTTATTTCAATGGACATTATGAGCAATAGTCCAAAATTTGGACACAAACAATAGTACATCATTATATTTTGATTTCAATGGCTACACAACTATCATAACAAGGAAAATAAAAAGGCAGAAAATGAGTTAAAAGCTTATGCATTATCACTTCTTATATAAAATAGAAACATTAAACTAAAAAATTACAAAACTTTACCTTCAACAGATTGAATAGTGTCTGGTTCTTTGTTAAAGCACTGCATCTCTTCAAGCTTCTCTTGATAATAAGAAACAACTATGTAGCACGACACAGAGAAATCAAGTAAATACAAAGCATATCAAAAACTGATTGTGAAAGGGGCAAAAAAATATTTAAGCTATTTAGCCACATTAGTCTTTCACAACAGTTAAGCAGATACCAGCTATAAGAACTTCTAAGAGCTGACAAGACATGAAATAATAAAGAGGCAAATTACACTGCTCTAACATAACCTGCTAAGAGATCGAAGGACTCACCTGCATGCTACTGGATAAAACATTACTCTGACTTCCCTCCTCAATATCCCATGTCTCCTCCTATAGTGAATGAAACGTTTAATCAAGATTAAAAAAATAAGTAAATAACAGAACACCTCTAAAAGGTGATACACAAATTACCTGTACTAGTTTCTCCAGACTTTCCATTAGCGTCTTCTCTTCCAATTCTACATATACTGTTAAGTGAGGCTCAAAGCAAGATGAAATAATTCCACGGAAGTTGAACTGTCCAAAAAACACAAATGTCTGTCAGGTTTGTCTTGGCAAAATAGGCCAATAGGAACAAAATGAGAAAACCTCCAACAAAGCCACAACTACAACCAACAGTATTTGTGAAATCAAGAAAATATAATCCACAAAATTCTTGTGTTTCTATTATGGAGAAAAAGTAAGAGAAAATAACCTTGACTCGAGATTTTTTAAACTAAAAGCAATGTCATAAGGTATAATACATCCTCTTTGGGGGTGTAAGAAAGTACTAAGTATGTTGTGTCACAAACTTAACTAGGAATTATTGCATAAATAGCCACACAGCAGAAAACAGTGACCAAGAAAGGAAAGAAAAAAAATCACTGAAAGACAAACCAAAAAGGTTAATTCCTAAAGCATTTATATCGTCATGACAGCATAATATCTCAGACCACAATGTAAACATATGTACTTAATCTATAAAATCAATTATATAAATTGAACTGTAGTCAAGTGAGACCGTACCCCAGCTCCAGGCACTGCCAAATCTTTAGTTCCATCTTTCTCCTATTTATACAAAAATTAAAACATGACAATCATTTGATAATTACAATTTTGAAAGGAGAAGAAAATAACTTATAAATAAGCACTGTTAACTTCAAAAATTTATAAAACATACTTCAGTGTCACCTCCTTGATGTGCAGCAAGCTTTTTTTCATACTTCTTCCGGATATCGGAGGCACTATTACTAGAATTAGTCCCCCTACCGATTTCTTCGATCTCATTTGCAATTTCTCTGTTTTGAGTGCCTCCCCCAAATTTCTCAGCCAATTCATCCTCAAACTCTAAAGTTCTTTGTAAAGCCTGTAAGAAATTGACAGATGAAACACCGAAATAACAAAAAAATGTAAGTGTTTTCATCTGAAATACAAAATTGACAGCTTTCGTACATTGTAACCAGCCTCTGTAAAATAACATAAGAACATCCATTGACAGTTATATTGTAATTAAAGGTCCTGGGAATGGGAAATGGATAGAAAACAGTATCATCAGTATTGTATTACTCAATGGCTTACCAATAACAAGGTTCCAACATCTGGCTTTTCCTTTAGATTAGCAAGAATGTCCTCAAGTTGTTTTCTGTAAAAACAAGTGTCATAAACCCAATAATGTTTTCTATACAATAACCAGAACTAAATTTATTACATTTGAAATGACAATATTCTGTAAAATGCTTAATTCCATCACAACATTTTGGCAAAACCATAACATAAAATATACAACAAAACATCCAAAAACATTTTTGTAAATGATCGGAAATTCAATGTCAGATGTAAGGAAAACGAGGTTCGAGTAACATTCCCAAACTTCCGCAATACATTTATTCATATTCAATAAATTAAAATGTCATTTCGCAACACACAATGGGTAAACGGGTTTTACTATGGCCATGGTTTTTTTAATGAAGAAGGCGTGAATGTTGTCATACAACTTATATTATGATGGTTTGAATAAACAAGTAAATACCATACCTCGTCTTCTTGCAAAATAGGATGCAGAGCCGATATGAAACATGCCACGAAAGTGGAAAGATTTTCCAAATTTCTTCATTTGATCTCATTCGGCGCTTAATCCATGCATATCTTCGTTCGGTTTTGTCCAACTTCGCAAGCTCTAGAAATGTGGAAAAAGATAACAAAATATAGAAATTTGACAAGAACCCTCTGAATTAATTTATACAATTAATGTAGCACATAAATCAAACATACCAGCTCCTTCAAAAATTTGTTCATACGAAGTAAGCTCCCTATTGCAGAAATTATTTACCAATTCTTCCCTTACAGAAGGCTCTAATGCATCAACAACCAGGCAGGCATCAGACAACTGCTGTAGCAAATTAGTTTCTTCTGACTCCTTTCCAGTACCTAAGCTGAGACAAAAACAGAAAATTGAGAAAGCCAGTTACACATAGCCTCTTTGGATCAAACAGCTTCTACAACAAGTACTGTTAATAGCAAGTCATAAAAGAAATATTAGGAAAAAATAATAGATGAGCAATCTAAAGAAACATGGTAAATCCAGTTCGTATTGTAGTGCCTGTAGAGATTTCCAAACAGAGCAGAAGATGGAAATCTGTAAGAATAATATACCTAGAAAAATCAGAAAACACATGTGACTTGAGTATTTGCTTGATATTCTTAAACTTCTCCCTCAGTTCCAAGATCTTCGGGATATCCCTATAGGCTTCAAAATGACTACATAACTGGTTCACTGCCTGAAATACAAGATAACAGCATGAATAAATCGATAGACAAACAAAAGAAAGAAGTTGAGTTTACAGATTAGTAAATTAAAACAATAAGCATAACTTTCTATATCAAATATATGAAAAAAGGACCATAAACCATGATCAAATACTGAAGACCGAATAAACCACAGAAGACTTCAAAGGTACAGTATTTGGGCGAATTATTGCACTTAGCATCGGGTTTAAGAACCACTTTCTGGATAAAATAAGAAATAATAGCTTAGGGTTTTCAGGAAGCTGGAAAAAAATAAACAATTATTTCTTCAAAATAAGTTTAACCATATATGTATTTGATAGTAGATGGTTTTAATTTTGAAAAAATTATTCCAGTTAAAATTGAATCTGAAGAGAAGTGATTTATGTTTGGGAACTTAGTGTCTCAAAAGTAAGTTTGTAGTGAAACTTAATATCTAATTCTCAACTTAACGTAAAAGTTTCTTATTTTAGAATCATGTTTAATCATATCTTGCAGTCTGAAACATAAACCATAAGCTTTTCCAGATATTTGTATGTTCAGTAATTACAAAATCCAGGCAAGCTGAAACCACATGCTTAGCTGCTGCACTAATGCAAACAGTAGCCTATACAGCAATAACAATCACAAACAACCAGGCCATATCCCACCACCTGCAGATACAAATTCAAAGAAAAAAAGGGGTGTACACCCAGAAGAAAAAATAAATCAAGGGGATTGATATTAGAAAAACAACTGGTAAATCTAATGAGGTTTCGTTACTAGAGCTGAAACATCCAACAGCCTATTTGTAACTCCTCCCCTTCTCCCCAAAATTAAGAAAAAGCCTATTTGCTATACATCCTTAGAAAATCTATAGAGATGAGCAAGGATAGAACCTTCCTATGATAAAATTTCTATACATTGTCCACTCTTTATCATTTGACTAAGGTGAATTAAATGTGGAAGATATGTTACAAGGAGACACCTTTGCGGGGAAGACACCATATTAAATCACTTTACTTCTCATAAAAATTCTCTCCATATCTACAATGACGGAGATGCCTTCTTATACATCACAATAACTACATTTCCCCTTCAATACAGAATGAAATATGTCATTTGACTCAATCAATGATCCTTTAAAAATTCTTTAGTGAACTAATTTACCACTAGATGTAGTGCAAGAAAAGATATGCAAAAGCAAAACAATCAAATATTATTGTTTAAAATCAATGATAAAGCTTAAAAGTTAAAACCGTAACGCTTTGCAGAGGCAACTGAAAGCCTCAAACTGCTAAACAACTAATAAGCAAACCCCATTAACAAGCTCCAATGCAAATACATCCTACACTAACACAATAATCAGAGATATCAACAGTTAATCACACAAATGCGGACAATGCGATACACAACAGTAAACCGTGCAGTAATTATATTGGATACCTCCAGCTGTGCAGCTGCCTCTTTATACTGACGCTTTGAAGCCATCACTTGAAGCTGTTCAACAGCAGAGACTGCCATATAATAGGTAAGTTTGTTGAAGTAAAGGATAAAAAAGCGTCTACGCGTCAAAAAAATTTACCAAGCAAGATTTACCAAGCATGCAACAGACTATAGAACAGAGGCGTAAAAGCAAGATTTACCAAGCATTGTAAGACGATGAAGTGCAGTAATTGTGGTAGTTATATGCTTCTTCGCGAAGTCCAGTTTCTTAATGTCACGGCATATTTCTTGAACCATTGTCTCACTCTGCACAGCTTTAGTTTTTATCTCTCGGATCTTATACATAAGCTCCTGCATTTACAGAGCAAGGCACTGATAAAACGCACGCGTCGAAACACAAAGGTCGAAGCAGGAAACTAAACTACTTCCCACGCGCGCATACCTCGACGGCACGTGTGGCGGCTGCGAGATCTTCCTTCGCCTTAGTTCCTGAATTGCTCTGAAATCAGAGAATCGGAGGTATGAGAGAGCGAAAACGACGGAACAAATCCAAACCAGGCGACGTTAATTGAAGAGATTTTAACACCTGTTGGCGAACGGCGGTGAGGATTCCAGCATCTACGGTGCGAATCTCGTTCTGGATTTTCTGCATCAGCGGCTCCACGCCGGAGAGAGACGCCTCTGCATAGCGAAACGCGGATTTGATAAGCGAAACGTTGGAATAAAAGCGTTGCAAGTGAGATTGGGATTTGTGGCGTACCGTTGGGGAACATCTGGTTGATGTACTCCAGAGCGCTTGACTTGTCCATTGGTGAGGGCGAGAATGAGCTCAATCAGAAATGCATGAACGAGGATGGCGATGGTAACGTTCGGATCTCTAGATACGCGTGTTCAACGCCATTGATGCTCTTCGATTTCCGGTGGATCCGACTGCAGAAGTGTCTGCTACGACGCTGGTGATACTGCTACTTTTCGTCTTCTTCTTCAACCTCTGGACACTGCTCTCTAATACATCAGACTCCGAGGACTCCTACTGAAAATTTCATTAGAACAAAAAAAAACTAAAATGTTATTGCTTAAAATCTAAATCTACAATTTATTATTTATTTAATTTAAGTAACTGTAAATTAATATATATATTTTTTTAAATATGCTAACACTTTAAATTATTGCTTATATTTTTTTTCAATTTCATATGTTTTATCGTAAATTTTGTTGTCTTTAAACATGGTTGATCAAATTAATCTAATGGATGTCTTTTAATTTATATTTTTTTTTTTTGACAATTTCTACATTATCACCTACAAAACACATTTTTTAATAAAACTCATTCATCATTTTATACTAATGATATTTTACTTAAGTAACGATAATATCATTCTTATATTAGCATGTTAAAATAAAAATAAATAAATAATAGTCTAATTTTTTTTACAAAAATTTAATTAAAAATACTTAAATTTATCATTAACTTTAAAAATAATTAATCCTAGATTAAAAAAGGAGTTAAAATCAACATTAGTCAAATAAAATATAGATTAATACAATTTGATGTAAAAAATTATTTAAATCCTTTATTATAATAATAAAACTAATGATTTTCATTATTAATACTTTATTAAGAACCTTAATAGATAAATTTGTTAACTTTTCCTTTTTCTTTTTTCATTTTGACATGGTTATATTGCAAGCCACCCAACTAATATGTCTATTGTAGGATGTTCTAGTGTATTTGAAAAAGAAGGTAAAACAAACATTTGTCATTTTTCTTCATAAGCTCTAAACATTTATTAATTTAGTTAATTTGACATGAAGTTACACATTTTTTAATGTATTATTTTCTATATTTTTTCATATCATCATGTATATAATTTTCCTTTACATGTATTTGGTTTAGTATATTTTGTACATAATATCGCTTTCCATATAAAAAAAGGAAAATGACACTTGAACAACCATTTTTGACAACATTTAGACACGCGCACACGTGTCAAAATCTGAGTGGTCCAGTTGGAAAAATTAAATGAAAATGGACCACTCAGATTTTGACACGTGTGCGCGTGTCTAAATGTTGTCAAAAATGGTTGTTCAAGTATCATTTTCCATAAAAAAACTTTAGTTTTTTCATATACAGTCCGTTATTTGTCTTATACATGTATCACTTCTATTTTTAAATATTTGTAATTTTATCTTCATTTATATTATTACGTGACATACTTTTTCAAAATATGTTTTATATATATGTTAAATGTTAAGTCAATAAGCGCAGCAATTAATCCAAGTATTAACTTGTACAATTAAAGAAACTAAGATTAAGATAATCAAAGAGAGAAAAATAAGCTAAATTATCTAAGGGTGACTCATTTTAACATTGAATAAGTAATGAAAGTAGTATGCCAAAATTTTTTAAGTCTCATTATGACCATTGGGATTGTTTGAATTCCTGAAATATATTATTAATGCTCCCAGCTGTAGACATTCCTAAGTTATTGAAGGTAATCTGATCTATTTACAAAAAATACAAACTAAAGACTTCAATAACCTATAATACCGTATGGTTAAAGCAACCATTATTATTAGTACTATTACTAATAATATAACAGTACATTTATTGCAATTTTTTTTATTCATGCCAATACTTTTTAAAATATTGAATATGTTTTTAGTTTCTAATCGAAATTAAAATTTGTATTTATTCAAAACTTAACTTTATATATTTTCATCTTTAAGTTTTAAAATAAATTGATTTATTTTTTTTAACCAGTTACATTTCAAATGTTAATATAAAAATATATTTAATCAACTTACTCAAATATTTTCAATTTCAAAATAAATAAATAAAATTATTTTTTTAGTTTAAAGACCATGGCTCCCTTCAACACTATCGTAGCTCCACCCCATCCTCTGTCATTCTTTAATCTGGTATGTTTAGAGTTTAATGATTGTTATAAAGCATTTTACCACCACTCTATGTTTAGGGTTTAATGATTGTTTTTACATTAATGAATCAGAAATTCAAGATTGGCATATCTTAAAGATTAATTATTGAAAAAAATTCATAAAACTTTTGAGAACAGATTTACACTATTAGTGCACAGCATGTATTTTCTCTTAAAAACAGAAAGCATATTTAGCACTAAATACAAATATATGTGGAAAGAAAGGGTATAAAGTGAAAGCAAACACACAATCCTGCTACGTCTTTGGTATATATTCTGTATGTGGTTCCTTCCATTACCTAGCTGAAGTTGCAAAAACGCACCAAACTATTCCTATTGTTTACTAAAAGTAAAGTAAAAGGTATCAAAGTATAGAAGAAACGTCGACTACTCAAATAAAGCATATTGCACTCAAAGGATGAATTGAAGGCATAAAAATTCTGAGCACATGTGCATAGTTACCATATTTAAACAAAGGGCTGGCATAGTTTGTTGTGGTATTTCACAGGAGATGCGCTTGAATATGCGGAATCTCTAACTTCAGCTACCACATTTAATTTAAACAATAATAAGCAGTTCTTGATGTTCACACAAATGATGTTATTTCTTGCAAAGTTTTCACATCTTTGATATAACCCCATCCTAGTCACAGATCTGCATGTGTTNTTTCGATAGAACAAGCTAATTATAACCTTAAGCTCCAGGATGCGTTGGAATTCCATGGGTGTACCCTCAGGTAGCAATGCACGATAAGTATCTGCTACAGAATCAACTGGAGAAAGTATAACCTGATCACGGACATTCATACAAATTTGTCAGAAGGAATTAATTTCACTGTTGGCTTTGATTGAGTTTTAGGTTGAAGTATTTTTCTATTAATAAACTCCTTTAGATGTCTTAACACCAAATAAGCTATAACCCAAACACAATTATTTTTACATAATAACATTTTACTAATAAACGCACAACAAACCTTCAAAAGGGCCTCAGCTTTGCTCATCTCGCGGCTCACAAACTTGGAATAACTAGCAGCACCTGATGTCTATCACAAAAAAAAAGAAAATAGTTAGTCTAAGGAGATAAACCAGTGACAAGCATGCAACAAATTTATAAGTAGAGATGTAAACACAATGTCATTTTCACTATTAACTTATTTGACAATGGATTCTAGACTACTTGAAGATAGTTTTGTCAATGCAGTGCAATAAAGCTCATATGCGC
This sequence comes from Vigna umbellata, assembly GCF_029865625.1. NCBI lineage: Eukaryota > Viridiplantae > Streptophyta > Magnoliopsida > Fabales > Fabaceae > Vigna > Vigna umbellata. The sequence goes on from NC_142169.1 coordinate 63,754,095, forward strand.
CATAAAATAGCTGGTTGGTCAAGAAAGTCACATCAATCAGATTATTATTGTTTCCTACTTGGTCTCCGAGTTAGGCAACCAAATCTTATCTCACTATCCTAGCACCTCTCATTTTAATGAACTGTAATGCAAATTAGAGTACAAACCGTGTATTGATTGATATTTAAGCATTACTACCAACGGGAAGGTAGATTCTTTAAGCATTGACTCAAAGAGATGGATATCCAACAAAATCTGAAATATCAATTTCTATTCACTTCGGTTTGATTCTAAAATATCAATTTCTAGTCCAGGTTTATGTGTATTTTATCTTTGAAATTTTATGATCAATAAATATCGTCCATCCCAAACCTAGAGCTGGAAATATATTTTGAGTTTCTTGTAAAAGAAGCATTTGCACAGTAAAGTGAAAATTCCCGGAAAAGAAAAACTTGAAAATGGAGTTGTCAAATTAATGTAAGCAAGGAGAGAGGGACAAATGGTCATCAGAACAGCATAGGTTATCATGATGGTGATATTTCTTGCAGTACAAACATCATACCAAGTTATATTTAAGCAGTAGAAACTATTAAATACAAATTATATCACCTGTCTACCAAGGGAAGGAACTTCAAGAAGAATCGTCTTAACAGCTTGGGTATCCAATAGCATCTGCAGAAATCAGTTCGTTAGTTTATTAACATCATAAATTGGGTTGCAAGAGCTCCTTGGAAGCTTAGATTATTATGATTACAAAAGGAAGCAAAGGGCTCTTCTTACCACATCAAATATTTAATTGTAGTCATGATACAAAATAGAAAAGAGTCATTGCGTTATTCATGTTGTTATTTAAGATATTAATATATTTCTTATTTTTATGGATTTTATCTTTGAAAAGAAATCTAGTTTAAGGAACTTTTTATTTTAGTAAGACCATATACCTAAATATGATTTATCTTTCATTTATGATTTATTTGGGTGATAAGTACCTTTAAGGTGTATTATGTAATTAAGTCATTAGCATAATTGTATGTCCTTTATCCAGAGAATATATGAAAACTTGAGTCAGTGGGGCACTCCACCCAAAAGGAACAATCTAGGATCAGGGGAGAACCCAGCCAAATGTAGTACTCTTTTTGTTCATTTGTTTGTGGTGTACCTTACAAAGAGGAACACTCTGGGTTATACACTTTACCTGCCAAAAACTATGGTGGGGGCGAACATTATGGGCTCTAAAGTCTAAACCTTTTTCAGGTATAGACAAGAGAAATGGCTCAATTCATTAAATTATCATTTAAGAGTAAGAATGAAGAAAGTTCAATTTAAAAACTTTCAAAAGAGAAAGTCAGAGACATCATGCAATTAACAACCATCTTCTATGTTGGACATTTTAAAGGGTTCATCACAGGGATCTGATTAGGGTATTTAAGAGGTCCTTCGTTCCTTTCTTTAATTTTAATTTTGGGTTTTGGAAGATACCTTGTCCTCTGCATAGTACTTCCATAATAAATTTGTTTATCCATAAAACATAAACCAGCTCTCAAATAAGAACCTGTCAAAAACTATGCCTTGACTTTACCACTCACGTAAATGAAAGAATTAAAACAATAGTCAGTACCTGTTGAGCTCCAGTTTCTGATATTTGTTTGCACTTGAAAATGTTAGAATAAAAGCGTGGACCAAGAGATGATGCAAGCTGCAGATTAAAATAAAATATTAGATTAAAAAACGTTCAACTAACACATCATGTGTTTACTAGGGATGCTTGAAGTAACAAACTATCAGGAGATATTATCAAGAATAAACTTCAGTAGATATTTCAGAAACAAATGAAGATGAATATGAAATAACAGAACAGTAAATTCAAAAGAAAAGATTATATTATAAAAAAAATAATATATACTTGATTAATTATAAAACTGTAAATATTATGCTATAAGAGAAACTGTCCTGAGCTTTCACATAAAGAAACAAAAGTTGCATGTATTTAATCTGTGTTATAGAGATCACCTTGTCCAGGAAGAACTGAAAGTAGATGGGTGAAAGAAGACTTCCAAGTGCAGGAATGCTAGTGGTTAAGATCGAATTTATAGCATTAACATACCTGCATGACAATAGTACAGTTAAAATAATTAACTTTGTCATAAGATATATAATCATTTGATATATTTTATCAAGGAATTCAACTGACTCTGATTGATCACCAACACTCTCAAGGGTACCCCAAGGCACTCGGGTCATTGCAGCCATTTCAATGTCAAATTTAGTTTCCAGACCATGCACCAAGGTCACCAATGATTTTGTTATAACGGCTGAGAACTCATCCTGTATATATCTCCGTTAGAATGAGAGCTGTAGAAAAAAAAACACTTACTAAGAGAGAAGGTATTAATACCTGCACTTCAGACATATCCACCCCTTCTGCATATTGAGGGTCAATTATTTTAGACACGCTTTCAGCCAGTTCACCAGCCTATCAAGTACAAAGCTAAAAGTCAGTAAATCAGTCTTCAGGCATTTACTCGTTATCAAATGGATGAAAAAGGTCAAAGAAACCAACCGTTTTGTGGCAATATTCTGCTGAATTTACAATGTAACAAATCACTCTTTCGTCCCTATCAGATGTCTGTTAAACATTTCCAGAGAATAAAAACACACACATGATGAAAGCTGTTTGACAGCATTAATATGCAACTTCTCACTATGATGCATAACCAGTTGCTTTGAAAATACCTTTATTTGTCCATCCATGCCTGTGGCTGCTGCAACAATTCCAGTTCCCCCCTTTGGGAGTCTAGCAAAGAGCTTTGTAGCATACGCTTTGAGAACTCTTTGGAAAACCTAAAGATTGAAAGGGAATAAAGTCATAAACTGCATGAAGCTAGACCCATTACAATCCAGTATGCACTGCAATTGAAAATCAATTTACTTTCAGCCACAAAGTTAAAAAATACTACTTTTAATACTTCAAAACTTAAAACACTATAGCCAAAGATGACACATCCTTCTTACTAATTTTTCTACCACATTCAACTACACTTAATACTAACATAAGCTAAAACGGGAAACTCTTGAATAAGATGTGGGGCAAATATTTTGTGTCATCACTTAATTATATCAAACAGTTCTGCAAAAGAAAATGCTGTTTAACCTGATACAAGCCATGATACTCCAGGATCAGATAACTCACTCTTTGTCTTCTCTCTTTTTATTTTTGAAAGGAAAAAAATATAATTATAAGACATAAAATATGTAGGAGGAAAATAATATATTATCTTAAACTGATAGGATATAGGGTGATAGAATATAATGGGTTTAGGATAGAAGGAAGAGGAAATGAGAGGGCAGTTAGGAGGGAAGATTTCTTTGACAGTTAGTTAGTTAGTGGGAAGGGGAAGAGAAACTTTATAAATGTGTTCTGTACATGGGGCATGATTGATTTTTGTATTCATTTGAGTATAGACAGGAACATTTGTTCTGTGGAGGGGGATTAGGCTCCCGTATAGTGTTGTATGTATATCTTGTTGAATAGAAATACAAAAACCCATTCTTTTTACAATATGAGTTCTTGATTGTGAGTGAGTGATTGTTTTAGATAGGTTTCATACCTAGAAACCTATCAATTGGTCCGACTTGCCAAATATCCTTAGGAGAGGAGTGTTGGATCATTGGGAGAGAACTGTGATGGAAGGAAGAGTGAAGGCTTTGGAGGGAAGAATAAATGCCCTGGAGGGAATGATGGAATCTGTGAAGAGGTGGGCCAGCAAACAGAAAAGGGAGCTAGCAGTATGGAGAAGAAATATCCAAGAAATAAAAGAAATGCTGCAGAAATCCAAGAATCACAGAAAGGGCTCAAAAAGAAGTAAGAAATCTGACAAGAAAGGAAAGAAAGAGGGAGAAACAGGTAAGGATGTTGTGCAAGATAGTATGCTAGACATCAAGAAAGCCAAGAAACTTTTAGATGGAGGAGAAACAGATAACAGCGCAAAGGAAGGGGTTGTCCAATACTGTGAGGGGGATGTTTTTACCATCACATCAGGGAGTAGAGGGTCAAAAATTGTTGTTTTGAGTGATGATTGCTTTGCAAGAATTAGAGGGCAAGAGAGGAGAGAATAAAATATATGTGAAGAAGGCAATGGCGAAAACTGTGATGAAGACATTGGGGCGGAAGTGGTTGAGAAAGTGGCAGAAGTTGCTGCTGTAAGGATGGATAATGTGACAAATGTTGGTAGAGAAAATACATTAGATGAAGACCATGATGGGAAGGTTGTAACTCTTGCTTCTCCAAGTAAAGTTGCAAAAGCTGCTATTTTTAGTGAAGATAGAGTGGTAGGTATGTCAAAACAATGAAGAAAGGGGAAGAGTTGTTGAGGTCTAGGGTTAAAACAGTGGTGTCAGGGAGTGAGTGACCCAGCTGTGGTCTGGGTGTCCATGGGTGCATCCACTAGGGTTGTTACAGATCCATTTCCTGAAATTACTGAGGTTATAACACCTGCAGATCTAGCTTCTAGTAACAGCCACAAAGGAATTTCCAGCTTTTTTTGCAGAATCTTTATTAACTAGCCATCTTATACTACTCACAGTGGTGAAAGGTAAAGATGGTAGGAAAGAAACTTCAGGAATGGAAGCAGTGCAAACAGTCTTAGAAGCAAACTTGTGCTCCACAGTGTAAGAGGTCACAGGTCAGAATGCAGTATAGAACAGTCATATGGTCTAGGGGAATCTTAGAAAAGGAGCAGTTCTTATTAATGGAAGAAATGGAGTCAATAATTCTCTCATATAGACCACCACCCAAGCCTCCTGACTTGAATTGGAGGGTAGTAACCAGTGGGTTCCCTTCATATGATAACACGAGGATGAAGAGGAGCCATGAGATCAAGCTTCCCGGTTCCAACCTTGAGGACAAGGTTGTTCTGCAACGGGGTGTAATGATAGGATATAGGGTGATAGAATATAATGGGTTTAGGATAGAAGGAAGAAGAAATGAGAGGGCAGTTAGGAGGGAAGAGTTCTTTGACAGTTAGTTAGTTAGTGGGAAGGGGAAGAGAGACTTTATAAATAGGATGTGTGTTCTGTACAGGGGGCATGATTAATTTTTGTATTCATTTGAGTATAGACAGGAACGTTTATCCTGTGGAGGGGGATTAGGCTCCCGTATAGTGTTGTATGTGTACCTTGTTGAATAGAAATACAGAAATCTATTCTTTTTACAGCATGAGTTCTTGATTGTGAGTGAGTGATTGTTTTAGATAGGTTTCATACCCAGAAACCAAACATAAACACTAAAGAAACACTTTGAACATCCAGAGTGGACTCTTGACTAACACATTAACAATAAAAGATAATAACTTCTAATCAAACTGAAATGTGAGGAAAACACTCTATTATTAAGCTTCATTAAGAGAGGTGCATTAAAATAATAACAACATTGTAAGGACTAATGATATTACAACACTCACTGAAACGATGCCTATTATTCTGCTTCTTTTACTAGTGTTCTCAATTCAAGGAATCCCATCTTTAACAGAGTTCAAGTAATTGTCATACTTGAGTAGGCACAACCACTAATAAGCAAATAGATGGAATGGAACCCTTCAACTTTATTTGAGCAAGGACTTTTTTTTTCTTTATTAATGAAGTTCATCTGATACAAGTAAATAGGTTGACATAATTTTTATTTCAATGGACATTATGAGCAATAGTCCAAAATTTGGACACAAACAATAGTACATCATTATATTTTGATTTCAATGGCTACACAACTATCATAACAAGGAAAATAAAAAGGCAGAAAATGAGTTAAAAGCTTATGCATTATCACTTATATAAAATAGAAACATTAAACTAAAAAATTACAAAACTTTACCTTCAACAGATTGAATAGTGTCTGGTTCTTTGTTAAAGCACTGCATCTCTTCAAGCTTCTCTTGATAATAAGAAACAACTATGTAGCACGACACAGAGAAATCAAGTAAATACAAAGCATATCAAAAACTGATTGTGAAAGGGGCAAAAAAATATTTAAGCTATTTAGCCACATTAGTCTTTCACAACAGTTAAGCAGATACCAGCTATAAGAACTTCTAAGAGCTGACAAGACATGAAATAATAAAGAGGCAAATTACACTGCTCTAACATAACCTGCTAAGAGATCGAAGGACTCACCTGCATGCTACTGGATAAAACATTACTCTGACTTCCCTCCTCAATATCCCATGTCTCCTCCTATAGTGAATGAAACGTTTAATCAAGATTAAAAAAATAAGTAAATAACAGAACACCTCTAAAAGGTGATACACAAATTACCTGTACTAGTTTCTCCAGACTTTCCATTAGCGTCTTCTCTTCCAATTCTACATATACTGTTAAGTGAGGCTCAAAGCAAGATGAAATAATTCCACGGAAGTTGAACTGTCCAAAAAACACAAATGTCTGTCAGGTTTGTCTTGGCAAAATAGGCCAATAGGAACAAAATGAGAAAACCTCCAACAAAGCCACAACTACAACCAACAGTATTTGTGAAATCAAGAAAATATAATCCACAAAATTCTTGTGTTTCTATTATGGAGAAAAAGTAAGAGAAAATAACCTTGACTCGAGATTTTTTAAACTAAAAGCAATGTCATAAGGTATAATACATCCTCTTTGGGGGTGTAAGAAAGTACTAAGTATGTTGTGTCACAAACTTAACTAGGAATTATTGCATAAATAGCCACACAGCAGAAAACAGTGACCAAGAAAGGAAAGAAAAAAAATCACTGAAAGACAAACCAAAAAGGTTAATTCCTAAAGCATTTATATCGTCATGACAGCATAATATCTCAGACCACAATGTAAACATATGTACTTAATCTATAAAATCAATTATATAAATTGAACTGTAGTCAAGTGAGACCGTACCCCAGCTCCAGGCACTGCCAAATCTTTAGTTCCATCTTTCTCCTATTTATACAAAAATTAAAACATGACAATCATTTGATAATTACAATTTTGAAAGGAGAAGAAAATAACTTATAAATAAGCACTGTTAACTTCAAAAATTTATAAAACATACTTCAGTGTCACCTCCTTGATGTGCAGCAAGCTTTTTTTCATACTTCTTCCGGATATCGGAGGCACTATTACTAGAATTAGTCCCCCTACCGATTTCTTCGATCTCATTTGCAATTTCTCTGTTTTGAGTGCCTCCCCCAAATTTCTCAGCCAATTCATCCTCAAACTCTAAAGTTCTTTGTAAAGCCTGTAAGAAATTGACAGATGAAACACCGAAATAACAAAAAAATGTAAGTGTTTTCATCTGAAATACAAAATTGACAGCTTTCGTACATTGTAACCAGCCTCTGTAAAATAACATAAGAACATCCATTGACAGTTATATTGTAATTAAAGGTCCTGGGAATGGGAAATGGATAGAAAACAGTATCATCAGTATTGTATTACTCAATGGCTTACCAATAACAAGGTTCCAACATCTGGCTTTTCCTTTAGATTAGCAAGAATGTCCTCAAGTTGTTTTCTGTAAAAACAAGTGTCATAAACCCAATAATGTTTTCTATACAATAACCAGAACTAAATTTATTACATTTGAAATGACAATATTCTGTAAAATGCTTAATTCCATCACAACATTTTGGCAAAACCATAACATAAAATATACAACAAAACATCCAAAAACATTTTTGTAAATGATCGGAAATTCAATGTCAGATGTAAGGAAAACGAGGTTCGAGTAACATTCCCAAACTTCCGCAATACATTTATTCATATTCAATAAATTAAAATGTCATTTCGCAACACACAATGGGTAAACGGGTTTTACTATGGCCATGGTTTTTTTAATGAAGAAGGCGTGAATGTTGTCATACAACTTATATTATGATGGTTTGAATAAACAAGTAAATACCATACCTCGTCTTCTTGCAAAATAGGATGCAGAGCCGATATGAAACATGCCACGAAAGTGGAAAGATTTTCCAAATTTCTTCATTTGATCTCATTCGGCGCTTAATCCATGCATATCTTCGTTCGGTTTTGTCCAACTTCGCAAGCTCTAGAAATGTGGAAAAAGATAACAAAATATAGAAATTTGACAAGAACCCTCTGAATTAATTTATACAATTAATGTAGCACATAAATCAAACATACCAGCTCCTTCAAAAATTTGTTCATACGAAGTAAGCTCCCTATTGCAGAAATTATTTACCAATTCTTCCCTTACAGAAGGCTCTAATGCATCAACAACCAGGCAGGCATCAGACAACTGCTGTAGCAAATTAGTTTCTTCTGACTCCTTTCCAGTACCTAAGCTGAGACAAAAACAGAAAATTGAGAAAGCCAGTTACACATAGCCTCTTTGGATCAAACAGCTTCTACAACAAGTACTGTTAATAGCAAGTCATAAAAGAAATATTAGGAAAAAATAATAGATGAGCAATCTAAAGAAACATGGTAAATCCAGTTCGTATTGTAGTGCCTGTAGAGATTTCCAAACAGAGCAGAAGATGGAAATCTGTAAGAATAATATACCTAGAAAAATCAGAAAACACATGTGACTTGAGTATTTGCTTGATATTCTTAAACTTCTCCCTCAGTTCCAAGATCTTCGGGATATCCCTATAGGCTTCAAAATGACTACATAACTGGTTCACTGCCTGAAATACAAGATAACAGCATGAATAAATCGATAGACAAACAAAAGAAAGAAGTTGAGTTTACAGATTAGTAAATTAAAACAATAAGCATAACTTTCTATATCAAATATATGAAAAAAGGACCATAAACCATGATCAAATACTGAAGACCGAATAAACCACAGAAGACTTCAAAGGTACAGTATTTGGGCGAATTATTGCACTTAGCATCGGGTTTAAGAACCACTTTCTGGATAAAATAAGAAATAATAGCTTAGGGTTTTCAGGAAGCTGGAAAAAAATAAACAATTATTTCTTCAAAATAAGTTTAACCATATATGTATTTGATAGTAGATGGTTTTAATTTTGAAAAAATTATTCCAGTTAAAATTGAATCTGAAGAGAAGTGATTTATGTTTGGGAACTTAGTGTCTCAAAAGTAAGTTTGTAGTGAAACTTAATATCTAATTCTCAACTTAACGTAAAAGTTTCTTATTTTAGAATCATGTTTAATCATATCTTGCAGTCTGAAACATAAACCATAAGCTTTTCCAGATATTTGTATGTTCAGTAATTACAAAATCCAGGCAAGCTGAAACCACATGCTTAGCTGCTGCACTAATGCAAACAGTAGCCTATACAGCAATAACAATCACAAACAACCAGGCCATATCCCACCACCTGCAGATACAAATTCAAAGAAAAAAAGGGGTGTACACCCGGAAGAAAAAATAAATCAAGGGGATTGATATTAGAAAAACAACTGGTAAATCTAATGAGGTTTCGTTACTAGAGCTGAAACATCCAACAGCCTATTTGTAACTCCTCCCCTTCTCCCCAAAATTAAGAAAAAGCCTATTTGCTATACATCCTTAGAAAATCTATAGAGATGAGCAAGGATAGAACCTTCCTATGATAAAATTTCTATACATTGTCCACTCTTTATCATTTGACTAAGGTGAATTAAATGTGGAAGATATGTTACAAGGAGACACCTTTGCGGGGAAGACACCATATTAAATCACTTTACTTCTCATAAAAATTCTCTCCATATCTACAATGACGGAGATGCCTTCTTATACATCACAATAACTACATTTCCCCTTCAATACAGAATGAAATATGTCATTTGACTCAATCAATGATCCTTTAAAAATTCTTTAGTGAACTAATTTACCACTAGATGTAGTGCAAGAAAAGATATGCAAAAGCAAAACAATCAAATATTATTGTTTAAAATCAATGATAAAGCTTAAAAGTTAAAACCGTAACGCTTTGCAGAGGCAACTGAAAGCCTCAAACTGCTAAACAACTAATAAGCAAACCCCATTAACAAGCTCCAATGCAAATACATCCTACACTAACACAATAATCAGAGATATCAACAGTTAATCACACAAATGCGGACAATGCGATACACAACAGTAAACCGTGCAGTAATTATATTGGATACCTCCAGCTGTGCAGCTGCCTCTTTATACTGACGCTTTGAAGCCATCACTTGAAGCTGTTCAACAGCAGAGACTGCCATATAATAGGTAAGTTTGTTGAAGTAAAGGATAAAAAAGCGTCTACGCGTCAAAAAAATTTACCAAGCAAGATTTACCAAGCATGCAACAGACTATAGAACAGAGGCGTAAAAGCAAGATTTACCAAGCATTGTAAGACGATGAAGTGCAGTAATTGTGGTAGTTATATGCTTCTTCGCGAAGTCCAGTTTCTTAATGTCACGGCATATTTCTTGAACCATTGTCTCACTCTGCACAGCTTTAGTTTTTATCTCTCGGATCTTATACATAAGCTCCTGCATTTACAGAGCAAGGCACTGATAAAACGCACGCGTCGAAACACAAAGGTCGAAGCAGGAAACTAAACTACTTCCCACGCGCGCATACCTCGACGGCACGTGTGGCGGCTGCGAGATCTTCCTTCGCCTTAGTTCCTGAATTGCTCTGAAATCAGAGAATCGGAGGTATGAGAGAGCGAAAACGACGGAACAAATCCAAACCAGGCGACGTTAATTGAAGAGATTTTAACACCTGTTGGCGAACGGCGGTGAGGATTCCAGCATCTACGGTGCGAATCTCGTTCTGGATTTTCTGCATCAGCGGCTCCACGCCGGAGAGAGACGCCTCTGCATAGCGAAACGCGGATTTGATAAGCGAAACGTTGGAATAAAAGCGTTGCAAGTGAGATTGGGATTTGTGGCGTACCGTTGGGGAACATCTGGTTGATGTACTCCAGAGCGCTTGACTTGTCCATTGGTGAGGGCGAGAATGAGCTCAATCAGAAATGCATGAACGAGGATGGCGATGGTAACGTTCGGATCTCTAGATACGCGTGTTCAACGCCATTGATGCTCTTCGATTTCCGGTGGATCCGACTGCAGAAGTGTCTGCTACGACGCTGGTGATACTGCTACTTTTCGTCTTCTTCTTCAACCTCTGGACACTGCTCTCTAATACATCAGACTCCTAGGACTCCTACTGAAAATTTCATTAGAACAAAAAAAAAACTAAAATGTTATTGCTTAAAATCTATATCTACAATTTATTATTTATTTAATTTAAGTAACTGTGAATTAATATATATATATTTTTAAATATGCTAACACTTTAAATTATTGCTTGTATTTTTTTTCAATTTCATATGTTTTATCGTAAATTTTGTTGTCTTTAAACATGGTTGATCAAATTAATCTAATGGATGTCTTTTAATTTATATTTTTTTTTTTGACAATTTCTACATTATCACCTACAAAACACATTTTTTAATAAAACTCATTCATCATTTTATACTAATGATATTTTACTTAAGTAACGATAATATCATTCTTATATTAGCATGTTAAAATAAAAATAAATAAATAATAGTCTAATTTTTTTTACAAAAATTTAATTAAAAATACTTAAATTTATCATTAACTTTAAAAATAATTAATCCTAGATTAAAAAAGGAGTTAAAATCAACATTAGTCAAATAAAATATAGATTAATACAATTTGATGTAAAAAATTATTTAAATCCTTTATTATAATAATAAAACTAATGATTTTCATTATTAATACTTTATTAAGAACCTTAATAGATAAATTTGTTAACTTTTCCTTTTTCTTTTTTCATTTTGACATGGTTATATTGCAAGCCACCCAACTAATATGTCTATTGTAGGATGTTCTAGTGTATTTGAAAAAGAAGGTAAAACAAACATTTGTCATTTTTCTTCATAAGCTCTAAACATTTATTAATTTAGTTAATTTGACATGAAGTTACACATTTTTTAATGTATTATTTTCTATATTTTTTCATATCATCATGTATATAATTTTCCTTTACATGTATTTGGTTTAGTATATTTTGTACATAATATCGCTTTCCATATAAAAAAACTTTAGTTTTTTCATATACAGTCCGTTATTTGTCTTATACATGTATCACTTCTATTTTTAAATATTTGTAATTTTATCTTCATTTATATTATTACGTGACATACTTTTTCAAAATATGTTTTATATATATGTTAAATGTTAAGTCAATAAGCGCAGCAATTAATCCAAGTATTAACTTGTACAATTAAAGAAACTAAGATTAAGATAATCAAAGAGAGAAAAATAAGCTAAATTATCTAAGGGTGACTCATTTTAACATTGAATAAGTAATGAAAGTAGTATGCCAAAATTTTTTAAGTCTCATTATGACCATTGGGATTGTTTGAATTCCTGAAATATATTATTAATGCTCCCAGCTGTAGACATTCCTAAGTTATTGAAGGTAATCTGATCTATTTACAAAAAATACAAACTAAAGACTTCAATAACCTATAATACCGTATGGTTAAAGCAACCATTATTATTAGTACTATTACTAATAATATAACAGTACATTTATTGCAATTTTTTTTATTCATGCCAATACTTTTTAAAATATTGAATATGTTTTTAGTTTCTAATCGAAATTAAAATTTGTATTTATTCAAAACTTAACTTTATATATTTTCATCTTTAAGTTTTAAAATAAATTGATTTATTTTTTTTAACCAGTTACATTTCAAATGTTAATATAAAAATATATTTAATCAACTTACTCAAATATTTTCAATTTCAAAATAAATAAATAAAATTATTTTTTTAGTTTAAAGACCATGGCTCCCTTCAACACTATCGTAGCTCCACCCCATCCTCTGTCATTCTTTAATCTCGTATGTTTAGAGTTTAATGATTGTTATAAAGCATTTTACCACCACTCTATGTTTAGGGTTTAATGATTGTTTTTACATTAATGAATCAGAAATTCAAGATTGGCATATCTTAAAGATTAATTATTGAAAAAAATTCATAAAACTTTGAGAACAGATTTACACTATTAGTGCACAGCATGTATTTTCTCTTAAAAACAGAAAGCATATTTAGCACTAAATACAAATATATGTGGAAAGAAAGGGTATAAAGTGAAAGCAAACACACAATCCTGCTACGTCTTTGGTATATATTCTGTATGTGGTTCCTTCCATTACCTAGCTGAAGTTGCAAAAACGCACCAAACTATTCCTATTGTTTACTAAAAGTAAAGTAAAAGGTATCAAAGTATAGAAGAAACGTCGACTACTCAAATAAAGCATATTGCACTCAAAGGATGAATTGAAGGCATAAAAATTCTGAGCACATGTGCATAGTTACCATATTTAAACAAAGGGCTGGCATAGTTTGTTGTGGTATTTCACAGGAGATGCGCTTGAATATGCGGAATCTCTAACTTCAGCTACCACATTTAATTTAAACAATAATAAGCAGTTCTTGATGTTCACACAAATGATGTTATTTCTTGCAAAGTTTTCACATCTTTGATATAACCCCATCCTAGTCACAGATCTGCATGTGTTGCGCACCATAAAGATGGCTGGTCACTGGTTCACAGATATTCAAAAAGAAAAACCCACAAGAATATCTCATTTGAGGTCGACCCCTCTTCCGATTTGCAACTAAAATGAAAAGAAGCAGTAATTCTACAGATTTCCTGTCATTTTCTGGCTATTTCTTGATATCGACAGACAGGTACTCTTGATTGGAGCCTTATAATGTAAGAAGGAATTGTGGAGCTCCAGACTTCCTAATGGATTGCTCTTTATTTGATACTGCAGCAGTGAAATTACCACTGTACTTGGAACTTAGATGCCTCTTTTGCAACCCCTGATTCATCAAAATGGATAAATTCTTATAGAATATATATCATGAGATTGGCTAACTGCCAGCGGAATAACTGCAAGACCTCGGAACACAAATGGAATCTCATAAACATGGTGTGAATGCATTAGATTTAGAAGGAGAACTTGCAAGCTCCATGCCAAATATTAAGAAACATCTGTGTAGTAAGTTTCTATTTTGATTCAGGTCGTGTTTCGAGACCAATTAGCCTTTGTAAGTTCTGACCGGTACCCTATTGCCTTTGTAGGTTCTGACTGGTACCTATTGCCCTTAGTAAGTTCCCACCATAGCCTCTGCACAGTTCAAGGCTACATGTTAATTGTAAGCTTGTGATTATGAACACCAAAAGACAAGCAAACAAATGTATAAATAGTAAGCAGACAACAATAATTACATAACTGAAACTATACAAGTAATAAAGCAACACAGTAAAAGCAATAGCCATAATTGATCTTGGGCAAACAACTTAGTACTTTTAAGAGATTGACTATTGACTATATACATTCTACAATACACTAGGGTACATTCCTCCTACATGTCAGACACAATCACAAGTGTACCTTTCATTTCAGAACCCGTCACTGATGATGAATCGATCGTGAATCAAATCATATGAACCACTTCTTACAGGTGAAAGGAATGGATAGATGAAATGTTTTGAGGAATAGGAAAAAGTACCTTACTGGTTGATCTGTGGACATCCAATGCTAGCCAATGATCTAAAAGAATGAGGGTAGATAGATACGCACTGCCGGATCAAATGTAGCTATTGATGCTTTTATATTGGCAAGCACACCAGAAATCTCCCAATAACAGTAAAGCGTCATCCGTCTTGCTGAACAATCAAACAGATAGTGACCTAGCATGTTGGTTCAAGCCCAGAACATTGATCCAACTATTTCCAGCTTCCTTGACCAACCCTTTTGTCCTCATGATGCTTCTCAGTTCATCAACGCGATCCCACCTGCCAATGGCTGCATAGAAGTTTGATACAAGAACAACATAGCTAGATTTATTGGGTTCCAACTGCAAGAGATGCTTCGCAGCCAATTCACCTCTTTCAACATCCTGATTAAGACTGCAGGCATTCAACAATGCTACCCATATTCCTGCAGTAGGCCTAGTACCGTGCTCAACCATATTGTGATACGCAGACCATACCCCTTCTATGTTACCCGCCCGGCCTAAGATATCTATGTAACAAGCATAGTGCTCTGGATCTGGTTCAAGACCGTACTTCTCCCTCAACAATTTGAAACATTTTTCGCCTTCCTCCACCAGTCCAGAGTGACCACAAGCCGATAAAACAGACAAAAAAGTGACGGAGTTCGGCAACACCTTCCCCCCTTCTTTCCTCATCTCCTGAAACAGCAAAACAGCTTCACGCCCACGCCCATTTCTTCCATACGCATCAATCATACAAGTCCAGGAAATCACATCTTTCTCACAAATTCCATCAAACAACGACTGGGCAAGCGAAACCTTTCCACATTTCGCATACATATCCAACAGGGCATTACACAGCTGAGTCTCACGAGTAAAACCCTGCCGAACCGCAACAGAGTGCATCTGCTTCCCTGCCCACAAATCCAAATTCTCAGAGCACCCCACCAGAGCACTGGTAAGCGCCACAGCATTGGGTCTCACCAAGCCCATAACTCTAAATGCCTCGCCATACCTCCTATTCCTAACACAACCAGAAACCAACGAGTTATACATCATATCATCCTTCCAACCCTTCAAACTGCAAAACACCTTCAAAGCATCATCAACACACCCAACACTGGAGTAAAAATCAATAAGAGCAGTGCTCAAAACAACCATATCACGCCCCATACACACCACCAAACCATGAACCTGCCTTCCAAGCTCCAACGCCTTCAAAGAAGCACAAGACTTCAACGCAGAACACAAAGTAAACTCACTAAGCTCAACATTCTCCCTCCCCATCGCCCTAAGAACCCCAACAGCCTCAACAGGAAGATCACACCGCAAAAAACACGAAAGCAAAGCGTTCCAAGCGACAACATCTCGCTGACCCATTTCGTCAAACACCCTCACTGCTTCGTCCAAAGACCCGCACTTGGAGTACATATCCACCAGCGAGGTTTTCGCGACGGTGCCGGAATCAGCACCGGTTTTTACCATTTGGGCATGGACTTGTGTCCCGAGTTGAGAGATATGCAAGAGAGTACAAGCGCGCAAGACAGAGGTGAAGGTATACGCGTCAACGTCGGCATGCGCGCGATGTAGAGAGTGGAAGAGGATCCATGCAGAGACAGGATCGCCTCGGCGAACATGCAAGGCAATTAGGAAGTTGGTTTGGGAAATGTTTTGGGTGAGAGATGATGACGAAAAGTTGGTTGTGAAAGTTTGATGGTGCAAATAGTGATTGATGATTCCGATGATGTTCGACACGTGGTTGAGATTGAGTGCTGAACACGTTTTGTGTCTGAGGTTTTGGATCATCTTCGTCCACTGCTTCTACTGTGATTACCACAGAACACAAATGCAGGTCTATTTCAACTACAGAACCATGAAGTTTCATTGTACGTTTATTCATCCAGGGAAGTCCTTTTTTTTAGCATAATCTCAAATTTCGTCCCTTTTTTTTTTTTGAATTGGATTCAAATTTTTTGAAAATTGTAACAATTGGACCCCAACCGTTAAATGGGGTCCAATGACGTTAGACTGTGTTTGACGTGACACGCTGGATCTCGTTTTGTAATTGACGTGACACGCTAAACTAACTTTTTAGTTGACGTGACTACATTAGTAGGGGCACTGACGGGTATAGTTATATTTGTTTAAAAACAAACAAATGGATAACACATCACCCATCTCTTCTAATACACCACCAACTTCTTCAACTCCGTGGATCCCAAACCCTACGCCTACACCTACTCCCTAAGAATCCTCCCTCGCTTTCACCAAATGCTCCGGCACCTTCTTCACCTCCGGAGATCGCTACTTCTGGATCGACCTTCGCGTCGGTCCGGTTGACTACGACCCCGCAATCTCCGAGGACGGCGTCATCCCCCGCGACGAGTTTCACCCCCTCGCCGTTGTCCACGGCCATCCCAAATCAAGCAAGCTCTGCGCCGCCGACCTCGCCTCCCTCATTTGGAGCGCCTACAATGTCTTCCTCGCTCCCTCCCTCCGGATACCTGTTCTGTTTGAGAATTCCCTCACCGTCCAGTTCATCCACATTCACAACGATTTCGATAGCACGGGTAGCTCCAGCCTCGATTGGAAATTGATCGAGAAGAGCTTTAGGTTTGAGATTGATAACAACAATAATGGATTGCTGTTAGGAGACCAAAGGTTGAATTTTAAGAATTATGGAATTAGGTTTTCAGAGTGTTCGATTTGCTCGTTTGCTATTGCAAGGTCGATTAATTCGTATACCTCTAGGTTTTTGTTTGATAATTATACTTTAATTGTGAGTGTTTGGATTCGAAACGGTTGCACCAGATTTTGTTAAGGTTGTGCCTGTGTCTGTTTCTGACTTGGATTATAGCATAACCAGTGCGATTGATGTTCTTCAGAGCGTCGAGACTCATGGTGGGGGAAAGAATCTGCTGAAGCAGAAGCAACACGTGGATCGAAGATTGATTCGGAGATGCTCTGGAAAAGGAGTTTGAGGTTTGGTGGATCGAAGGAAAGAGATTAGGATTGTTGGAGTTGGAACTCTATGGAGGTTTTCAGTTGGGAGAAGTGTGAGCGGACGGAGGAGACAGATTCTGTTGAAGATTTGGGCTTTGTTGAACGACTTTGGGGGTGCTTCGAAAGCCTTTCCACCATTGCTAAGTGCTTCTTCTGTTTCTCTATTTCGTCTTCCATGGAGGATGATTGTTTCTGTTTCTGGGATTCCTCAAACTTAATTCATAGTACATTCATGGTATTCAGATTCAAGCTTATTTTCCAGAGAAGATCAGGATACGAAGGGTTTGAGACTGTGTTTCAAGGGGGGGTTTACTAAGTTTTTTAAATTTTAAAACTACCTAAATACACATCATTTAGCCACGTTAATTAAAAACTCAGTCCAGCGTGCCACGTCAAACACAGCCTAACGCCGTTGGACCCAATTGTTGCAATTTTCAAAAAATTTGGATCCAATTGAGAAACCGAAAAAATAAGGGACGAAATTGAGATTCTGCTCCAAAAAAAGGGACTTCCTAAATGATTAAACCTTCATTATAACTAACTCTGCCACATTCTTTTATAATGCCACATTATCGTTTTTAACTTTTATTTTCCGATAGCCAAATGGTTTTTAATAAAATAAAATAGAATAACATACATTTATAACATTTAAGTTTACATTCAGTTAAAATTGAAAATTTTGATGAATATATTGAAATACAATATTCAATTTTCAGGTTTTTGCACCAAACTAGGCATATTTGCCTTTAATATTACTGAAATGGACAAATTCAACCAAAATTGCGAAAATGGGGAAGTTGTGGGGGCCCAAACGACTTCAATTGAAGAAGTCGTGTCCCCCCTGCACGACTTCACCCTGTTCATTTGACCAGGGTTGAAGTCGTGCACCCCAAAAACGATTTTAGGGTATGGTAATCGATTATCACATGTTGTAATTGATTACCATACTGTTTTTAATACAAAAATATAAAAAAAATTGAAAATCGTAGGGGGTGCACGACTTCTCGTGAACTTCGAGAAGTCGTGCACCCCCTACACAACTTTACTTTCTTTTAATTTTTAACTTTTATCAATTAAAATTATTTATAATTTCTAAAAAATATTTTTAAATGTATTTAAAATAATTAAAATTATATTTAATTAATAATTAAAGTTTTTCAATATTATTAAATAAATAAATTTTATACTTTTAATTATTTTTGTAATTAAATTAAATTTTTTATAAAATAATTTTAATTAAATAATTTATAACTATAACTATTATAATTATCTAATTAAAAATTCAAAAACATTTATATTTCATTATAATTTATTTTTTTTAATTTTAATTATTATAGTATATTTTTTTACAAATTATAATTAATTAATAATAATTTTTTTCATTATAAATTATTTATGCATTTTAATTTATGTAATTACAATAATAATAGTTATAAATTATTTAATTAAAATAATTTAAAAAAATGTGATGAATTTAATAACAAAAATAAGTTTATTTATTTAATAATATTTAGAAACTTTAAATATTAATTATATATAATTTTTAATACATTTAAATATATAATTTAAAAATTATAAATAATTTTAAATAAAAATAATAATAAAGTGAAAGTGTACGGGGGGAGCACGACTTAAATACAAGAAGTCGTTAACCCCCTCCACAATTTTAGTTATTTAGTCTTTTTTATTAATTTAATTAGTTTATATTTAATAATTTTATTAATTTAAATAGTTTATAATGAAAAAAATTATTATTAATTAATTATAATTTTGTAAAAAAATATACTATAATAATCAAAATTAAAAACAATAAATTATAATAAAATATATATTTTTTTTAATTTTTAATTAGATAATTATAATAATTATAGTTATAAATTATTTAATTGAAATTCTTTTATAAAAAATTTAATTTAATTACAAAAATAATTAAAAGTATGAAATTTATTTATTTAATAATATTGAAATTTTTTATTATTAATTAGTTATAATTTTAATTATTTTAAATACATTTAAAAATATTTTTTAGAAATTATAAATGATTTTAATTAATAAAAGTTAAAAATTAAAAGAAAGTAAAGTTGTGTTGGGGTGCACGACTTCTCTTATTGAAGTCGTGAACCCCCCTACGATTTCAATTTTTTTTTATATTTTTTTATTAAAAACGGTATGGTAATCGATTACAACATGTGATAATCGATTACCATACCCAAAAATCGATTTTGCGGTGCACGACTTCAATATTGTGCATATGAACAATGTGAAGTTGTGCAGGGGGACACGACTTCTTCAATTGAAGTCGTTTTGCCCACGACTTCACTTTGGGTCAAAATTTGTCCATTTTGATAATAAAGAGGACATATTTGCCTAGTTTGGTGAAAAACCCAATTTTCAACATCCCTTTGTATTTAATTTGGCTAATATAAAAAAAAATTCATCCATATATACACCGTATATATATTTGAAATGCAAACTTTAAATATTTGATTTTATAACCAACTATTATATATTAAATTTATTGATTTGTAGAATGGCAATTTATAAATTTACACACGTCTTTTAGTTAACAGAACAAAACTTCCACAATCATATTATGTGCCAATTAAACAATCAACCTCAGGCAAAAAGAAGAAATCACTTTTTATCTTAAATAATAAAGTTCTTAAAATAAAAAGTAGAAACACTTTTATTTTGTCACTAGTACTGTGAGGAAAAGTCAAGAGTGCACTTTTTCTTTAGGTGACTCAGCACACGAAATGGGACAGACAAAAACGAAAAATTGACTCGCCTGTGTTTTATAAGAAATAAAATATTAACTAAATAAAGGTTTTTACATTATTAATTAATTAAATAAAAACTATTTCACGTAATATTTTTTATTACTATTTTCATTAGAAATAGTGTTAGGTTGAAATATATATTATATAGCGTTTTTAGAAGATTTTAATATGTGTGGGGAGAAATTGTTGGACGGTTAATTAGTAATGGTGAAAAAAAGGAAGGTTGACAAGCCAAAAACTAATATGAAACAAAGTTAATTATACAAAATATTATTAGATGAATAAATTTATACTCATTAAAAATTAAAAAAAAAAATTATGATAAGAGTGATTAATTTATATTCTAGTTAACTTGTGAGTTCATTTATTTTTTACTATTATTTATTGGTTCGTGCGGAGGCGGAGTCCAAGAGGTAAGAAGAGTGGAGAAAGGAATTGGAAGAGAGAATCTGATCAGAACAGAGTTGTTGAGAGAACCGCGTTCTGTTCTGATTCGCCAAGAATTCAACGATCCAAACGCAATCGGAAGCAATCCGTTAATTGCTTCCGGCTATGACAATGGCTTCGGAGATTGAAATTTCTCCGGCCGACGCTCGCAAGGCTCCCGGCAAAGAGCAGCAAGCGGCCGGCGTCGGAATCCTTCTGCAGATCATGATGCTCGTCCTGTCCTTCGTCCTCGGTCACGTTCTCCGTCGAAAGAAGGTTTACATCATCCCCGAAGCCAGTGCTTCTCTTCTCATAGGTACCTTCCCTTCCCTTTCTTCAACCTTTTCTTTTTTCATTTTCCCCTTTTCTAACCTAACTTTCACTCTCCAGGGTTAATTGTTGGCATTCTAGCAAACATTTCGGACACCGAGACTAGTATCAGGTTATTTTCACCAATATTAAATACCGTTATTGGTTCTTCATGTTTATTTTCTGGAGCTGACATTTGGAATGTGAAATTTGTACAGGGCGTGGTTTAATTTTCACGAGGAGTTTTTCTTCCTGTTCCTGCTACCTCCTATCATATTATATCCTCTGATAGATACCTTTATTGATTTTTTTTCCCGCGAATTTTTAGTTATTTGTTTTATTCATGTATTGTGGCTGCCCTATGTCGTGTTTTTCTTGACTCCTCGTACTCAGTCCGGGTTCAGTCTCGCACCTGTGAGTTCCTCCACTGTGGTCTTTCGTCTACAAAGCTAGAACATCTTTTGAGAATTTGTTTACTGAAAAAGAATCCCTCTTTATGTTCAGTAGAGAAGCTCTCAGAAACTCTTTTTGTCCTGTTCCCAAACAGTTCTTCTGATCTCTGAGACAAGCCTTTTTGACTTGGGTTTAATGGTTATTCATTTGCAGAAACCCTTTTTCTCGAATTTTGGAGCAATAGTCACATTTGCTATATTCGGCACCTTTATAGCTTCAATTGTTACCGGTATCTTGGTGTAAGTTTTTTTACCTCTCTTTTGGTGTAATTAGTACGCGTTCTTATTAGGCTAATTTGTAGAAGTTCTTTTAGTTTTTTTTTTTTCTTGAAAGTTTTTTTGGTGAAACTCATCCAGGCATACCTTTATCAATCTTGAATCTTGAATGGTGGTGCTTAGCGACTAACTTTGAAAATGCTGTAGAGAGATAAGGGGAAGCAGGATGACCACCATTTAAATGTTATGAAGGTTTTAAATTGTGGTCATGTTACTGGTAGTGTTTTCGCTGCAATCCTTGATATTGTGGTTTATTGTTGACAAATGCGGTCAATGCAGTCATAATTGTGGTAGCAGTGATCCTAAGAATTTTGCCCTTGTGGCTGAAATTGCAATTGCAGGTTTTAGAATCTTAGTCAGAATGCATATTAAATATCGTATTTTACATATAAATACTCTCATAATCAAAACAAAATGCCCAAAATTAAAGAAAATCATGATAGATAATATCTTACAAGTTAAAACACAATTACCATCAATGTCGAACCAATAAAAACATGATAGTGATGTCAAAAAATGAAATATGGTAGTGAAAATAATGGAAAATGAATATAGCAAATTAGATAATAATTATCCTAATGTGACCTGGTAAGGAGAAGAAAAAAGAACACGTTAAAAAGAAGTCTTTTAAAATGTTTAGGAACAGAGGTAAAAGCTAAGGTTACTTTTCTGAAGAATATTGTACCCGTAAATCCCCCACAAATGGTGTTCTAGGGTAACAATGGGTTTTTAGAAGGCTGTATCATGGTAGTTTTGCTATCCCGCAAAAAAAAAAATCATTTTTTCGGTGTGGTAGCCACAATGGTCGCCATTGGAAACCACTCTACTATTTGAATCCCACAGCGGTTGAGGGCATCTCCTCTCCATTCCACTATTTTACTATAGTGCTGCCATAGTGTGTGCTATTGATTGTATGAGCAATTTTTTCAATTAATTGCATATTATTTTTCCTCTACGATGCAGTTATCTTGGTGGTTTGCTCTTTCTAATGTATAAGCTACCTCTCGTAGAGTGCCTGATGTTTGGTGCTCTTATATCAGCTACTGACCCTGTAACTGTTTTGTCCATATTCCAGGTGATTTTCCTCTTTATTTTATAATTCATCCGTTTATACCTGTAGTCTGTTAGTCCATTAGTATGTTTCGATATATCCTAGTTTTTTTATCTATAATGCTCTTTAATTTAATCCAATATGCATGTCCAATACAAAAGGCAGCAGAACATCAATAACCTGGGTTGATTAGCTTTCCCTCCTGTCTGTTTTTTTTTTTTTTGCTCATTTTTCTACATTTTTCACACAAGTTCAAATATTGGTTTAGATTATCATAACATTTGGTATAATGACAGATAAATTATGAATCACATAAGATAGCAGTATATGGCATATTTTCATCAATAGTATGCAACAAGAAAATAACATGAAGCCTAAGTGAGGAAATTTTAAAACTTTACAAATCTAATATTCTACACCATCAACTCATCAAGAACTGGATGAAGTGGTCAATTTATGAATCACATTAGGGATTTGTACCGTAGTTATCGACTTGAGATTGTGGTTCGTAAAAACAAGAGTGGGATGACCTTCATTATATATGTATATTATATATATATATATATATATATTAAGACAAACTAAACAATTTATTCTACACTTATATCTAATAATCAAAAACCCCAGATAAAAGAAATTCAGGATAAACCATTAGTAAAGTTTACACACAAAATCACCATCAATCTGGGGTCAGTAAAAAATTAGCAGAATGTGAACTGGCAAGTTCAAAGGAATTAGAAAGAATGGAAATAGGATAGTCATTGAAGTATGAAAAATTTAAGGTCAAAATAGTGGTAAATTGTGGAATGTTTTACCTCGAAGAAACCATCCCAAACAATGATGTTTGAGGCAATGTTGTTAAATGGCAGCACCATGGTTGAATGGTGTGGCGAATATTTTGCCAACTGCCGTAGGCAATTTGTGAAGGGAGGTCTGTGTCAGCAGTGCCATAGGCTGCAATGGTATCTTTATATGGTGGAATTCCGCCATTCTGTCATCCACCCCTGATAGTTCTAGGGGTAAAAAAGCCTTTAAGGCTTTATCATGGTAGTGCTGCTATATCGTGTAAAAGTTTGCTACTTCAGCTGCTATTTGAGGCCCATAGTGGCCTAGGCCTACTCCACTATCCTGTTAGAGCTTGCTATTGGCCACTAAACATTATGCTCTCCTATTTCCTATCTGAGGTCGTCTTCTGTTTTTCTTCATAGTAATTTTGACTGTATGCAAAATAAATCTATATCATATGATATATTTAATTTCTAACTTGGACTTCACCTTTGTTATTTGCAGGAGCTGGGCACTGATGTCAATCTATATGCCTTGGTTTTTGGGGAATCCGTTTTGAACGATGCAGTAAGTTCCTGTTGCCAGAGAATATACGTAATTTTTGTTTTTTGCTGCAGTGCAGATATGGTTAAAGATAGATAGTGCTAATTCGCTGATCTTTTCCATTATTTTTGTAACAAATTATTTGTTTTTTCTTTTTGTCGTAACCCTCCCTCTTGTGCTATGGGCAGATGGCAATTTCTCTGTACAGGTACTTGAACTTCTGAAGTATGTGGCTTTCATCTGAAGTAGACCAGTATCATTAAGGTTCACTTTTAACTTAAGAACGTACTTTACAGGACAATGTCATCTGTTAAAGCTCAGCCATCTGGACAAAATTTATTCATGGTGGTTGTTCGGTTTTTGGAGACTTTTGTTGGGTCAATGTCAGCAGGTCAGTCTTTATAAAATGTTCTGTTTGGGTTGTGGTTAAGGGGAGTGGGGGAACCTCACTAAAGAACTAGTTTTATCTTATTAGCTTTGCATCATAGATGTTATTCCGTAGTTGTGATTCATTTGGTGATTTTGCAGGTGTTGGTGTTGGATTTATATCTGCTTTGATATCCTTTGAAATCCATTCTTGTCCTATATATTTGTAGTACACATTTTTTCAGATTTAAGAGTAAAAATATGTTGTGAACCCTTGACTACCTGAACCTATTTAAGTATGCAGGATTAGATATTGACAAGTAAGTATTTTATATTAGTTTTCATCGGGAAGATTTGTTGTTTGATGATTACATCATGTTTGGAATAAACTGATCAGAAGAATTTATGGTTCCATCCAGCCTTCAGAACTTGGAGAGCTGTCTATTTGTCCTTTTCCCATATTTCTCGTAAGATGTATTCTTGGATCGTTTGTTCATAAGTTTCATACAATTTTCTCAACTTTCATTCATGATGTAAAACAATACAAAAATATTTTCCTTTTTAGGTACATGCTTGCTGAAGGCCTTGGTCTGTCTGGTATTGTTTCAATACTGTTCACTGGAATAGTAAGTGCATATTATTTACACACGTATTCAAGGAGGGATTAAATTACATTGCTGTAAGTCACACCAAATATTACACCGTTAATAATTTTATATAAAATGTGAATTTTGTCAATCCAAGCTTTAAATTATAAATTAATATCATTGTGATTATTCATGTGTAATTTTGTTAACATTGAACCACAATAACAAGACAATTAAATTATTAATATTTTAGTATATTTTGATAATCACTTCAATCTTAATCTATATAATAGATGCATCAAATAATTTTAGATTAATATGAAGTTTTGAATATGTGATCTATGTGATAGAAACTTTCAATCTAATAATGACTTTTAAAAAAAATATGATCCAAGCGCAAGATATTGAACGGTGTAACATTTGGCATAACTTACATGGTGTAATTTGATCCATACACACACACATATTCTGTGTTTCATGTCTATGTTAAGACATCTTTATTAGTATTCTTGTGTTTTGTTTTAGGTCATGAAGCACTATGCGTATTCCAATTTGTCACAAAGTTCTCAAAGATTTGCTTCAGCCTTCTTCGAGTTGATATCATCTTTAGCTGAAACATTTGTGTAAGGAGAATTTCATTTGTGGTACTTACCCTGTGGTGTTTAGACATTTTCTGTGAATGATATGTGCACACCTTTTGTCTTATGTTGTACAGATTTATATACATGGGCTTTGATATTGCTATGGAGCAACATAGCTGGTCACACGTTGGATTTATATTCTTCTCCATTGTATCCTTTTTGGCCCACAAATTGGAAGTGTAGTGATATGTTATTTATATTACCTTAGGGGTTTTATTCTTTTCTCGGTGCTTCTTCCTTAACCCATATAATAATCCCTTCAGATATTTATTGGAATTGCGAGGTATTTAATTTATACTGATTGATATCATTTTATGTTTTTTATTACTGTGGCACATGCTCATTTCTGGCATTTTGGATAGTTTCTCTACAGTAACTATTCTCGTGCATTTTAAGCATATTTATACTTTTTCATTTCTCTTAGAAGTTGTAAATTATATTCGTGGGTTGCTATGGGCAGGGCTGCAAATGTCTTTTCTTGTGCTTATTTAGTCAATCTGGTCAGACCCAGTCATCGAAAGATACCTCCAAAACATCAGAAGGCACTTTGGTATAGTGGTAAGAAATTGAACAAAACATAAATCATGTTATTTACTGTGAAAGGTTGATTAATTCTGTCTATGAAATAAACCGCTTCCTGCCTCTGGCACATTCTATAATGCCATGCCTAATTTGTTCACCTTGTGCACGTGAATAGGACTTCGAGGAGCAATGGCTTTTGCGCTTGCTCTGCAATCCGTTCATGATCTTCCAGAAGGACATGGACAGACCATCTTTACTGCAACTACTGCAATAGTTGTCTTGACGGTAGGCACACTCTTGTCCATCCATTTAGCTAATTACTGTAAAAAATAAATATGGGGGAAGTATAAGGTACTTGACCATGTTGCATATATCGTATACATTATAACTACTATTTGCATACACAGTGCCTATAAGGGCAACAACCGACTGTAGGGAAGATAAGAATATGAGTTGGATAAGTAATATAAGATCAGTGACGTGTTGTTAAAGATTGGTCCTATTCACTTAATTTTCTTATTTGGGTTATCAGCTGGTAGGTAACTTTTATCCCCAGCTTTTGTTTAATTCCCATCCCTGAGCAGTAATTTCAACACCAAACATTATTTTTTTCAGGTATTGCTAATTGGTGGTTCAACAGGTACCATGCTGGAAGCTCTAGATGTTGTAGGTGGTGATAATGATAGCCCTTTGTCTTCAGTTGGTACTATTACAGTAAGTTTTACAACAAATAATGCCATTTAAGACATTGTTTTTTGTGTATTCTACTTTTATGGAGTTTCTTGCATGTCTTTTACCTTGAAATTTGCTTTTGGAAGCATCACACATCACTATTTGGAAGATGAAAGACCAGATACTAGATAGTAGGTTGGATTTATGACTTAATTGTAACTTCTGTCTGTTAGTCATGCATATATCATTTTGGTTTAGTCATTTAGTGATGGTTATGTAGGATGAGGGTCTTATTCTTGACTAATAAGACTTGGGTGGATCTAGTTTCTAGCTATGTATAAAAGTAACTTTTCCTTTTTGGGAGGACAACTTTCTTTTGGTAGAAATAATATGGTACATTTGATGTAGAAAGAAGTGAAAGCATGCATTGAAATAATGATTATGTTTATGAATGACTTGCGTCCAAAGTTGTAAGTTATTGACCACAAGATTGTAGAGAGGATTGTAGAGAGAGACTAAAAAGAAACTCCTTTCCTATGAAGTAGAGGGTGAAGATTTTCCTGGATGATGGAATTCTACTTGCCAAGCATGCCCAACCAAGTAGCAAGTGTTTGGTTTAATTATCCCATACTAAACTGATGGCTGGGTAAAACAAGCTTCATGGCACTTGCAAAGTTCTTATTGTGTGTGATTTGAATTTTAAGTCTCCATGTCCTGTAATGAATTTTTGTTATCAAATTGTTTGTTTTATTCCTAAATTAGATCACTGAATTCTGACAGTCCCAAAATGACTCCGACAATGGATATGAATGAATCTACTTATTTAATTGATTCTCTTTCAAATAATGTCTTTTGTTTTTGTTTTTTTGCAAGAATTTTGATGGAAACAATGGTTATATTGCTCCTCCTTACAATGAAGAGTCATCTTCAGGGAACAAAATCAAGATGAAGCTAAAAGAATTCCACAAGAGGTATTGTATATGTTCTGAAACTGTAAATATGGCTAGATATGTAATGATATTGCCAGTCTAATTTCTCTTTGCTTCTTTATTGCAGTGCTGCATCCTTTACAGCAATTGATAAAAACTACCTCACCCCATTCTTTACAGTTCAAAATGGAGATGAAGATGATGAAGGTAAGTTTTATGGAAAATTGTCATTCTCACTGAAAAATAGAAGTAAATAGGTGCAATAGGAAGCAAGATATTACATGGGTATATGATAGGTTTTGAAAATCGTAGGACAAAATTGGCTAAGATATCACATAAAATTGCTAATAAAAAAATATTACATATAAAGTTAATATAAAAATATTAAATTGGGAGAACTTTTATGTTTAAAAATGATCATGAATTTGTAGACGTT
This sequence comes from Vigna umbellata, assembly GCF_029865625.1. Classification (NCBI taxonomy): domain Eukaryota; kingdom Viridiplantae; phylum Streptophyta; class Magnoliopsida; order Fabales; family Fabaceae; genus Vigna; species Vigna umbellata. The sequence continues at coordinate 63,782,346 of NC_142169.1, forward strand.
ATTAAAATGCTACAGTTTTGTTTAATTATTATGGAAATGCAATTTCTATCAGTATATGTTTAAAAAGTAAAAGTATATTAGTGTAAAAAAAAGTAAAGGTAAATTCTTTTTTATAGGATGAGTCTACAAGTATGTAGAGAGTATGTGCAATGTAGGATACGGCCATTCGTGAGCCCATTTAGACGTGTTCGTACATCCTTAGGTTGAGTATTATTCAGTATAATTTGTAGTTAGAAGTGCTTAAATAATTATTTCACTTTTGACTTTTTTTCTAAGGTAATGAGTGTTTTTAGGTGTGTTACTGTGAAGTAATTTTTTTTTTTTAACATTAACTATATTACTGCAATTTGTTATTGATTTTGACAGCCGAGCCTTTTACATCGGGATTTCATGGGCAGAACCGTTATTCGACATGATTCCTTCCAGACAACATACTGCATGCGCTTTTGTACAGAATTTCCGTTACGCAATTTATAGATAGCTCGTAGGAATTGGCACGATACAGGGATCGAATTTACCTCCTACATTATTCCGACTTGTACGATTGAGAATGTGAAATCTCATTAGGTTGGAGTTTGGACAACATCATCTCGGCAGATGTAGCATATTCCAGGCACTTGATAATTTGGATCTCACCACCACACATGCATTTATACAGGTTTTCTTACTTAGAGAAAATTCTTGTTCACCCCACCATTGTGACAGTGAAATTATATAATCTAAAAATGAATACACTCATGGAAAATTATATCACAAAATAAATACATCATGAACTATGGATGAGTCCTTTTACAGGTAATTTAAGATTGGCGAATAGTAATTGGCACAGACGCATTTAAATTTTCAGGGCGTTCAAATGATTGTGTAAGTAGAGTGCAATTTTAAATCTTAGATGGTTTTCATTTTGTAAAATTTAGTTAAACGAGGATTTAGAATGAAGTAATTGTGTTTTGAATATTTTTACAGAAACGAAACGGCATAAGTTTTTCTCAAGCGAATTGGCAGACTCTAGCAATTTAACTATATTGATTTTGGAGCAAAAGTTTTGGTTTACTGATTTCGTTTTTAATAAATAATATACCCAAAACTTTATCATAATTAATTACTTAAAATGTATATAGTTATTATTATTATAATATTAAAAAAAAACTACAAAAGATTATTGATGTATGGAGCATAAAAAATATAGAACGAATTAATTAAAAATATAATTTCAGAGGGGGAAAATCATAAATTTGTTAAGTAAAATAAAATTCACTGTGCACGTATTTGTTTTTGAACTAATGATGGAAGCCTGCCAGCCCTTAAGTTATATCAGAAGCCTCTCTTTCCATGTCAAAACCAAAACTTTAATCTCTCTAAAGTCACCTTATTCAATAATTACAGTAGTAAATAATAAAAAAAATATTTTGGTAAAAAAATTCCTACATTTTATTCTTCTACAAGATAAAATGACCATAGTTATACCACATACCCTTCATCACATGAACATTAACAGTCCTGTTTTATAAATGAACCAAAGGCCAGTCATAGCAGAAATCAGAAAGGCTCCTATCCCAAATAAATATGTTTGACGAGAAACAAGTGGCATTATTTATTACCCATTCCGAAACAACACGCAACAAAAACTAACATTAAAAAGAAAAAAAACTCTTTATCGAAATTTGAAATTAGAACCGTTACAACGTAAACACACATCCCCAACGGCTACTTCTCCTTCCATTCCAACCCAAACCCTTCCATCTTCTCCCCTAATCACTCAAAACTTCCGCACATCTCTTTCACACCCACCACTGTTCCCTCCCATAACTATCCACTTTCATCCATTTGGGGTTTCGATGGTGCAGGTTCAGATCATGCAAGAGGACAACTCCGATCTCACCGCCCCTCCGCCGCCTCCTCCACCCCCCAACCAGCGGCGGCCGAGGGTCCGAGAGGTCAGCTCCCGGTTCATGTCCCCCGCCGTGCAGCGCCGTCCCCGGATGGAGCCCGATCCCTGCGTCGACGAGAACTCCGAAACCCCATTTCCAATGGGATGTTCTGTCTCTCAGAGAAAACAACCACAACGTTCCATGAAGCTTTTCAAAGAGAACAACAACGGACACGAACAGGTTCCGCCACACCCTTCAAAATCGTGTTCTGGCAGAATCGGCAGCGGCAATTCTACACCTTGTGTTCCTAGGCCTGGCACTCCCACTCCCTCGGTTTACGTGTCTTCAAGGTATAGACTCTCACAACAACACCATAGTAACCATCACCATCATAGGTTTGCAAATGGCATGGCTTCAGCTGCTGAGAAATTGATGCAAGCCAGTGGGTTGAATCAGGTCAAGCCTAATGCTGCTTGCTCCAGTGATGATTCTGGGGTGAACTGCAGTGTTCAGTCACTTCCTGAATTGGGGGATAGGGATTTGTTGCTTCAGTCCAATTTATCTGTGGGTGAGATAATTGGGGGTAGTAATGGCGGGGATTTGAAATTTCGCCACCCTTCGCCATTGTCCCGGTCGGTTAATTTACCTTCTTCTGGAACTGAGAAGCAGCCTCCTTCTTCAGTCTCCAAGCAGCATGGGAATGGAAATCAGTTAGCTAAGTCAGGGGGGCTTAGTTTGCCTCCTGTCCCGCCTCAGAGTTTAAAGCCAGCAGTGGATGTGAGGAGAGGGAAGAAAGGGTCTGGTCATCAGGAAGATGTACATTCCCTTAGATTGTTATATAATCGTTATTTGCAATGGAGATTTGCCAATGCAAAAGGGCACACCACTATGAAGGCTCAGCAAGTAGAAAGCCAGGTTAGTCACCCTTCCACTTTCATATTGGTCAGTAAATTACAAATGTTATAGTGGTCGTGATGGTACAACAGAAAATTGCAATCATCTGGCTAGACAGTTTGTTTTTATGATCATGGTTCTTTGGAGTCCAGAGGGATAGAACAAGAAGAGGATACTTGGGAAGGTTGTTTTGATTGAGTTAGAAGGTGGACCACTGTTTTAGTTACACTGCAAAAACTGGACATGGGGTAATGCTAAAATGACATTGATTGTGTCGTGAAAGACATTGTTGCTAACTTTTTCCCCTGGAGCACCTTACATCACGAGTTAGTTTGTGGTTGTTGTGACTACTGGACGATGTGGCTTAGTTATAGTGAACAGCATAATTAAGCACCTTTTCAATTAGAGCATATTCATAAACTACTTCCACAAGTTCAAATAAGTTTTTCGAGTGCTTCCTTGCTTACCTGAGTATGAGCTGTCCATCACATCCTCATTTACCGAACATTTGAGTCTTGTTTTATTTCAAATTATATTTTTGCAAAATTGATATGGTCTTCATGTTGTAAGTCTTGGTATGAACTGCTCAGCAATTTCAGTTGGCTAAGATATATTTTATTAGCTTCAAGTATTTGACTATACTGTACAATTGAATCCGTTTCACTGATCTATTTGTTGTTTTTCCTCTTCTTGTTCCTTGCAGAAAGCACTATATTCTCAAGCAATGAAAATATCAGAAATGCGTGAGTCTGTAAACAAGAAACGCATAGAACTGGATTTTTTGCGGAGATCAAAGACTTTGACAAGTATTATTGAAGCTCAAGTAAGGCTACCAATACTTCTGAAAGCTTACTTTTATAAATTTGCATTCATGTCCCGAGAGCAATGTTTCCAGTCTGTGAAGAAAAGACAATTGTTTGTTGACTTCTTGTGGTATCTATATATGCCTATATTCTGTTCCTTCCTACGTAACCAACTCATGCAATTAGTATGTGTGTGTGTGTGTGTGTTGAAGTGGAATTAAGTAGATGATACCCATGAATTCCATAATGATGACATTTAGTCAATTGATCAAGGAGCCTTTCTTCTCTAAGTATGCTTTATGAACAATCATTTTAGTTACAGTAATAATCAGTTTCAGTAATTTGTATATTTCCTTGGATTAAATTACAGATTCCATATCTAGATGAGTGGTCGACTATGACGGAAGAATATTCAGTCTCGATTACTGAAGCAATTCAGGCTTTAGTGAATACCTCAGTGCAACTTCCAGTTGGTGGGCATGTTAGAGTATGATTTTTAATCCCCATCTCATGCTTGTTGTTGATTATCTGATGGTGTTTGTTTTCTTTTATAGTATGCTTATTCACGGGAAATTGTCTGCACGGTCAAACTCACAAAAATATATTATGCCACAGGTTGATGCAAGAGAGGTGGGGGATGCTCTTAATTCAGCATTGAAGATGTTGGAAACAATGATTTCCAACATCCAAAGATTCGTGCCCAAGGTGAGACAAAATGAAAGAATGGAGCTTTCTCCTTACTTTTTTTTTACTTAGTGATGTAGCCAAAAGGGTCTAGCAGTGTCGTCAAAATTGGGCTAGTAATTAAATCTCACTTCACTGTTTACTGGTTAAATTGTGGTTGAATGTGTAAGAGTAAAATATATATTTAATTTATGTAATATACCAAGCAATGAATTGATATAAATATTAAGAAAATTAAGTAAAATCTCTATATGTAATATAGGGTTGTGGACCAATTTGAACCACTTTTAATAACAATATGGGGTTTAAAAGATGAGGTTCTCTAAAACTTATGAAGAAAAATACACTTAAGAATACCCAGTTAAGTTAAATCGTACATAATGCATGTGGCACTGATAATAAAACTATGTCAAACTCAGGCAGAAGAACTAGATAGTTCTATTTCAGAATTAGCCAGAATTGCTGGAGGGGAAAGAGCACTTGTTGGAGAATGTGGAGATTTATTGTCAAAGACATACAAATCACAGGTTTGTCCTGCTCTAGTAATGGTTGAGTCGGGGACTGTTTATCTCCTGCAGTTTATTTCATATCTTGAAGCCAATTTTCAGGTGGAGGAGTGCTGCTTAAGGAGTCAACAGATCCAAATGCATTCATTTTTCCTTGAGAATAAGAACAAAAGAATAACAACCAAGAACTGATAACACAATTGAAAGTTAGTTGTGGAAGTCCTACCCACATCTAATGTTGATAGCTGATGAAGGAGCATCAACAGTACAAGACCTGCGGATTCATATATGTGTACACATTCTTTTTCCATTAGTTGAGAAAGGGGGAAGAAAGGAACATGATCATACGTAAAATTTGTTTTCTCAAGAAGTTCCACAACCATTGTATTCTTATCAATGTAAGTCTCAGGCTTTCAGCCTAGTCACCATCTCTTCCCCATTTCACACTCATAGGATGCCCCAATAATAGTAATAGGACACTTTGTCCTTGAATGAATGGAATGAAATGTTTGCAGAGTGGTGTTATTTCCTTTTTGCAGCTAAAACCACATTCATTCATACACACATGATGTTGGAAACCTTGTACTATATAATTAGTATGATGATTACAAAACTGACATTAATTACAAGTTCTAACCACCATGGTTTCTTACGAGTTTGATTTATAGTTAAAAAATTTACACACTCTCTATTTAAGTATTGAATATATATATTTCATATGTGTAACTCCATATTATTCCTATTTAATTCTTTATTGACGTTTTCAACTCATGTTTCTCTCTGTATATGATTGTTAAATCAACAAAAATATGTTTTTTTCTAACTTGACTTATATTTATGTGATGATTTAACTTACTGAGCTTTTAAATATTTATTATCAACCATAACATTCTCATAATTGAATTTTAACAATAGGATCTGAACTCATTTGTGGTCAATAAATAAAAAATGTAGCTATTATGAATTTCATGAAAAACAACAAAAGGAAAAGGAAAAAAATAATATGAAATTTTATACAGTCGGAGTATTACATAAACTTGCGTTTTTAGTATTACACCATAAATAATATATAATAGATATAAAATAGGATTTATACAGAAACATCACTTTAAAATGTACAAAATAACTTTGATTATTGAAGAAATTTGTGACGTATTATAATTCTTTTTTTCTTTATAAATTACTTAAAGATAGTTTACATAAACCATACTCTGCCATTTCAATTAAAAAGTGATAAAATTACTCTTTTTGTTAGTGTATATATTTTTTTATTGTAAATGAGTTTGTATTTTTATTGCTTATTTCTATCATTTTTTTATGGATTTTGTAATCAAATTTATAGTTTCCCTATTCACACACCTCTATTTTTCTATTACTTCTCGATACCAAAAACCAGAAAAAATGTTAATTCCTGCGTACTATTATTACTTTATATTCATACAGAAATGTTACATACATAATAATAATAATAAAATATGAAACGCTAAATTAATACTATTTTTTAAGACAACTTCAGTATTGTCAAGTAGTATTCAATAAAGTAGATAGGGTTAAAATAACCTTATTCGTCTTCCAACGAATACAATGCTCAAGAATAAAAGTGAGAAAACTATGCTCATAGAATTAATGTTTGAAGAACAAAGAGAAAACTTAGAAACAATTATAATGAAATAAGCTAATTCGACTGCTTTCCTAAGAAAGATTCATTATCGGTTATCCACATATCATTGTTCAATTGATTATTCTTTAAGTTTCAAATTAACTAAAGTACATTCTTAATTAATCTGAGGGTCATCATGTAGTTAACCAAAGTAGATTTTCAATCAAATGCAATACCTTTTTATATTATTGTCAATGAATTCAACCAAAGTACATTCTCAATCAAATTCTATTGTGTTTAATCATGTCTATTCTTAAATCTCCCAACCAAATTAAAAGTTATATAATCAAAGTAAATTCTCAATTATTTCCACCAATCAAACTACATTCTTAATTGATAGCAAAAACCTGTTGTTTAATAATATGAAAGTTCCTAAATTTAATCAAAGTAGATTCTCAATCAAACCTATTGAACTCATATGATATGCATGTAGATTTATGATGCAAAAATCATTGCTTTTAATATGATTGAGAGATGAAAGACATAGAAGATGAATAACTCAAATCAATAATAAAAAGAAACTAATTCATTAATTCAACTTAACCTCATAATCCATAATGAAATTACACTGGAATAGCCCTAAAAGCTTAGTCCTCCATGAATAGAGTGAAACACATGATGAAATAAAAGTGAGAGGAGTGATGGATGCTTGCTTCAATGGAAGAGTCTGAGAATAAATGAGTTATGATTTCTGTCTTTCCTAGGTCTCTTTGTATTGGCTTGATTGGGGTTGGACTCTGAATCTTCTATTGATAAGATCTTTTATCTTATATTTAATATCTTCCAAATATTCAAATATTTGATAATATCTTGTCTAGATTCAAATAGATTTGACAAATATTATTGTTACTAGTGGACTTTTAAGTCTAACTCAATCCCACAAAACCGGCTTGTAGGGTGAGGTTTGCACCTACTTAGAACTAAGAATTGGCCTTATCTTTAGTCGATATGGGACTTCCAACACACCCCTTCACGTCGAGGTATAGACATCTCGTGCATGATAGTAGAAATTGGGTGGTCCGATAACGGCCCGATAGCGGGTGGAATAAAATAATAAAATGCCTACTTAGAACTCGTTAGGATATGCTCTAACCATGACTCTGATACCATGTTAGTAGTGGACTTTTAAGCTTAACTCAACCCCACAAAACCGATTTGTAGGATGAGGTTTGCACCCACTTAGAACTAAGAATTGGTCTTATCTCTAGTCGATGTGGGACTTCCAACAATTATCTTTTTTATATTTATTGATATAGTTAAATAAGATAATTATTAACAATATCAAATAAAATATCTTAAGATATATTTTCTCCAAATTATCTTTTAAAATATCTAACATATTTGAACTTGCCGAAATCTCTTTTTATTTTATTCAAAATTGCACAAAAGTCCAAAAAATTTCTCTAATTGCACTTTAGCCTTTTCTTACTTTTCAAAATTGTAATTCAAACTTTTATTGCAACTTCATCAACAAACATTAGACTCTTTAAAATAATTTATGCAATTAAAATCACATTTTTAGCCTCTTTAATTCCCAAACCCGATAAAGCTATGTAAAATCTTATTCAAATCAATCATTTAAGCACAATTATTCCACTAAAATTTTGAAATTAAATCTAAAATGTGACCATAAATATACACTCATCAATAAACATCAATTAATTATTGTAATATGTACTTATTTTATATTTTTTTAATAAAAAAATTGCGTTATTAACTATAATATAGTAGTTATTTTGAAATCTACTGCTTACAAATTTAGTTTTGGTCAATTACAACATATAATCTATCAAATATTATTTGCATATTGGATAATACAGCTAATATCAACATTATCACCTACTAAAAGGCATATTGATTCCCTTAATTTGTACAACAAGATAATAAACCTTTTATTTTTCCCATAAAAGATAAAATACTATTTTTGTTTTTTTAAAATACATAAAATTCTTTAAATTCGTGTACTCTATAAAATTCTTTCTACAAAATACAAAACATAAACTATTAAAAAAATATTACATCATTACATAATCTTAATCTTTGTGCTTTTTTTGGCCTAAAGGTATTTTGAATTGAGTTGAATGCATCTCTTTAATTGTAATTACATATTACATATATCATATATAATTTCGTGAATCTGTAGGCAGTGGAAAAAGTACATCACCATCGCATCGACATCCCACATCGTTTCGTTTATCTTTCTTCTTTTTAGGGTTTTACGTTGTGCTTTGTTTCTGAAATCCAATCGTCGAAACAGTGAGAGAGAGAAATGGCGTTGAAATTTTTGAACAAGAAGGGATGGCACACGGGGAGTTTGAGGAACATAGAGAACGTGTGGAAGGCTGAACAGAAGCATGAAGCGGAGCAGAAGAAGTTGGAGGAGCTTCGCAAACAGATCCAGGAGGAGAGAGAGCGCACCGAGTTTCGTCTTCTTCAGGAGAAAGCTGGCCTCGTTCCGTAATTTCTCTTTCTCAATTCAATTCAATTCCTAATTTTCGATTCTTTAGGGTTTTCGTTTTTTTATTTCTGATTTCCTTGTTTCTGTTTGATTGCAGGCACCAGGAGCGGTTGGAGTTTTTGTATGATTCGGGATTGTCCGTCGGGAAATCTTCCAATTCCGAAGGATTCAAGGCACTTGAACAGTTGCCGAAATCCGATGGGACGGATGCGCCAAGCTCCTCTGCTTCTAAGGTGTGTTGTGAACTGCTAAGGTTTTTGTTTTTATTATGGGTAGGGTTTTTGTTTGCTGTGAATTGGTTTACTTATGATTGAATGGGTTTGTTTGCTGTAGGAGGGGGCAAGTGTGCCTGGAGCATTGTTTGAGGAGAAGCCTCAGTCTGCCAATGATGCTTGGAGGAAACTCCATTCTGACCCCTTGCTCATGATCCGCCAACGTGAGCAGGAGGCGCTCGCAAAGATAAAAAACAATCCTGTTAAGATGGCTATGATAAAGAAATCGGTAAGTCTTTTTATTCCTTTTTTTTATTATTTAAAATGAGATGCCATTGCCGGAATTAACAACTTAGGCGTGGATTATTGTTCCCTTTCATACCAGTTATGCTTATGCTTAAGATATGCTATTTTTGTTTTAAAAAAATTGTTTCGGGGGAACTGAGGAGGGGAGAGGGAAATAAAACCCCTTCAATATGAAAGGGGAGGCATAAGTTGCTGGGAGGGATTTTGGCCTCCTAATTTCCCTTGCCATGCAGTCTGAACTTCTAACCAAACACTAGAAGAAAGAATATCTTAATTTTAAAATTTCTCTCACATCTAGCTAAACACTGTTAAACGTGTGTTAATTTTTAAAGTTCCTCTCCCACCTAGTCTGGATCACATAGTAATGGACTTTCACTAGCAATAGGAAGAATAATCACTCGATCCATTTTCTATAATTTAATAATCCTTGGTTTTAGGGGGAAAACTACAGTAATCCATGTTCCTTTTGCAACCCTCTACTCCCCCCTGGCCCAATTTTTTGGATTATATTTAAGTATAGATGGATTGATTGGACTGTGAATAATGGATTACTTTCACCCTTGTGTGCAAACCTGAGCCCATAGCAGCGATGTAAGTGTCCATGCAATTTGAGGTTGTTGCCCTCTTTCGTAGTGACTTTTGCTTCTGTCTGATATTGGTGTATAATTCTATGAAATTTAAGAATTGCATTGCTTTTTGCTAACTCGTCTAGGCCTTTTATTTTTTCTTCTGTGATTAGCTGATTACGTTTAGATTTTGAAGAATCTTTAAATTGCGTTGACATGGTAGGATGATGAAAACAATTGTTATGGTTTACCTTCAGTAAGACCTTTTGTTTAATGTTGTTTCTAATTTAGGTCCTGTCTTAATAATGCCTGGTATTGTTGTTAGATTGAAGGAACTGATCACAAGGAGAAAGCACATAAAAAGGAAAAGAGGAAGAAACATCGTTCTAGTAAATCAAAGCATAAAAAACACTCTGATTCAGAAGATGACCCTACAGAAGGGAGGAAAAGAAGGACCGATAATGAAGATATTGACAACAAGCATAATAAGGCTCAATCTGATTCAGGGTATGAATCAGGTGAAAGAGAAAATAGAAGGAAGGATCGGTATGAAGACAAAAAATACAGGGAAAGATCACCCAGCCACCAACAGAGACAGAGAAAGGGCAAAGACTACGAAGAAGGTGCTGATGACAGAAATCATGGCAGGTCCAAGTCAGAAAGGAGTGTCTATGACGCTCAATCAAATCCAGGGTATGAAAGTGATGGAGGAAAGAGAAGGAGGAATCACTATGAAGATAGAAAATACAGAGAAAGATCACCCGGTCACCAACAGAGACAAAGAAATGGCAAAGATTACAAAGAAGACGGTGGTGACGGGAATTATAATAGGTCTATGTCAGAAAGATATGCTTCAGAAGATAAGTCCAATATAGATGCTCCTAAAAGCGGAGGTGAGCGATTTTCTGAAACAAGCTCCAATAGATATTCAGCTTCTTCACATGAACGTGGATACAAACGCAGAAACGTGGCTCCTAAGCTTTCAGAGGAAGAGCGGGCTGAGAAACTGAGGCAGATGCAATTGGCTGCCGAAGTGCATGAAGAGCAGAGATGGAAACGTATAAAGAAGGCCGAGGAGTCTGATGCACGTGAAGTAGTCCAGAGTAATAACGCTGGCGGCAAGAATTTCTTGGACAGTACTCAGAAAAGTGTGTATGGTGCAGGGGAAGGGGGAAGTGCATCTATAGCTGAGAGTGTTCGTCGTCGGACATACTATTCTCAAGGCAGGTCTGGTGGTGAAGGAAATGCATTTCGGCGATGAATTCTTGGTGTTTTCTTTCTTGGATTCCTTTGGTGTATAATATGTCAAAACCTTTTTAATTTCATTTAGATAATATATGAAGAATTCATGGTTCACTCTTTCATGATTCCAAATTTCTTATGTTTCTCTGTGATTTAATATCTTCATTTCTCGATGGGAAATATTTTAAGGTATGACATACTGTAATTTTATTATTATCCTCGTTAATTATGATATATTCGAGACATATTTATATAAAAAATTATATCAATTATTAAGTTCAAAATAAGTTTTCAATTTATACTTTAAAAAACTAAATTTAAAAGACCAACTTTCAATATGCTTTCATTCTAGATAAACTTATTTAATTTTAGGTTTTGTACTACTTTTGTATCAATAATTGACAATTATTTATGTGATTTCTCATTTTTTTTTCATATTGGATAAAAGGAGTTAATGTAGTTATTTTCTTTAAATTGGTGTTAAAAACCCCAAAAGGTGATAATGTAATTGACATGTGATATTAAATAATTGTTTATCCTTATTGAAATGGTAAGTAAATTTAGTTAATAAATCCATATATTTTTAAAATTGGAAAAATAAAATAGACTTTTTGAAAAAAACTAATTTGAATTTTTATTCAAAATTAAATAATTAAAATATATTTAATCTTATAAATGCAATTCCTTACAATAGCTACTCAATACATATTTAAATTGTCTATTACCTTATGATTTTTAAATTAAATAAATTATTTTAAAAAGTTTAATTTGATTCAACTAACTTTCATGCATTCAATTTTTATCCCAAAAAAACACTTCACTGGTCTACATCAAATACCCGGATCAGTCAACAGTTTCAATTTAACTAATGGTTCTATTTGAATCAAACAAAACTTCTTCCAATGGAAGATATACAAAGGCAGTGTACCCTAATGGCCCCAATGAACATAATCAAGGCAAAAAAAACCTTGATTTCTGGTTTATAATAAAAGAGAGTACTTTTGTTCTTATGTAGCAAGCAGCTAGTAGCTACTGATGTGATATGGCTAAGCACTCTTCACTATGCAACGTTTCCTCCTTGATTAATACTGTGGTACAGATTGCAGTTTCATGTCTCTTTCATCAGTTTTTTACAAGTAATAAGGCTTTAAATGAAGGCCAAATCATCATGTCATGTCAACTCCTACACTCATTGGAACTCTCATCAACAGCTAATTATGATTACACCTATCATTAATGAATTTCTGCCGACAAACACCTTGGTAACTAATATCTCATCATGGTATGGTATATTTTCAGATCTCATATTCTCTACTGTTTTTTCTTTTCCCTTTACTGAATATTGTTTATATTTAAAACATCAAAAATATTAAAATATTTTGAAGACACTTTACAAGGTAACATTTCATGCAGTTAAAAGTTAATAAATATAGCAGAGGCAGAACATGTTGGTCACAGTTTATGACCTTTTGATATCTTGCCTTATCCATTCTCATTCATTGAGCTAGAAAAGATAGAGCTTCACTATCAGAAATTTATCTTCAGCAAGCATGGTTATTCTTCTTCCTCTCCTGTTCACTTTTGCTTGGTTGAAGTTATGTGATTAATGATATTAACACTGTTATTACTGAAAAAGTATATGTAGGTGTAATGTAGGTGCTCAGTATTTAAGATACTGTTGTAACAACTTTAATCTATCATGAAGAATAATATTAATACCATAGGGTCATAGTGGACCATGTTTCTAGTTACTCCATTGTAATTCACGAGCTGTGTGAGCTCCTTGGGTTGGAGGACATTTAAAGCATTCACTATGCAGATACTGAAGGAAACTCCTTTGAACTTCTGCCAGCCTGCTATTTATTTTTGAGTGATTCCAAATCCTCGTATAACATCTTTCTATTACTTCTCCCACTTTCTTTCTATGGTAAATATCAAACACTTTTCATTTTCCTCAGACATTAAATGTTTTATTTTTTCATTTCATATTTTTATTATAAAAGAAAGACCTTTAAGAAATAGAGCATCACCCCTTGATCGTTTTTCTTGTAGGAAAAGTGTCGGTTTGGCTACAACTTAGACAAGAGTTAAAGCCATTCCAAAACCAATGTTGCAGAAGTTGCCAAGTGAGGTGTACAAGATGACCATCTTTTGGTTTCTGGTTTTCTCTGCACATCTTGCTACAGCATCCTCTGTTGTGGAAGTTCAAGGCATGCATTTCAGTGGCTTGTTAACCAGTTCTTGAGTTAGATTGTATTACTGCTGTCAAGTTTCCTTTTCTGTATAGATAATTTTGTTTTAGTTTACAAGAATATTACCTCTGGTGTCTATAAAAAGAAAGCAATCTTGAGTTTTGTTTTCAATATTATAATGAAATGATGAGTTTGATCATATTAACCTTACAAATAGTTCACTTTTCAGATAAGGATCCAAGGCAGAAGAAAGAGGGCATGCAGCTTAAATTGTACCATGTGAAAGGTCTTGAATCCTCTCTATCCACATCACCATTTTCATTCTCTGACATGATCAAAAAGGACGAGGAGAGGGTCAGATCTCTTCAATCCATACTAGCAAACAAGGAGGGTGTCAGCAATTCTGTCACCACTGCCTCTTCTGATAAACTAAAGGGACCTAACCTTCTGACCACACCACTGAAATCAGGTTTATCAATTGGTTCAGGCAATTACTATGTGAAAATAGGACTTGGGACCCCTGCTAAGTATTTTAGCATGATTGTTGACACTGGTAGCTCACTCTCCTGGCTCCAGTGCCAGCCTTGTCTTATTTACTGTCATGAGCAAGTTGACCCTATTTTCACCCCTTCCACCTCCAAGACCTACAAAAGAATTCCATGTTCATCCCCTCAGTGTTCCTCTCTCAAGGCCTCCACACTGAATGCTCCAAGTTGCTCAAATGCAACTGGAGCTTGTGTGTACAAAGCAAGCTATGGTGACAATTCTTTCTCAAATGGCTATTTGAGTCAAGATTTTCTAACCTTATCCCCATCAGAGGGATCATCAGCTTTTGTATATGGCTGTGGTCAGGACAATCAAGGGTTGTTTGGAAGGGCTGCTGGTATTATAGGTCTAGCCAATGACAAGCTCTCCATGCTTGCACAATTGTCAAAAAAATATGGCAATGCTTTCTCCTATTGCCTTCCCACATCTTTTTCTCAACCTAACTCTTCCCTATCAGGTTCGTTGTCCATTGGAACCTCATCATTGACATCATTACCGTACAAGTTCACTCCCTTGTTGAAGAATCCAAAGATTCCAAGCCTATACTTTCTTGGTTTGACAACCATTACTGTGGCTGGAAAGCCAATAGAAGTTTCTGCCTCAAGCTACAATGTGCCTACTATTATAGACTCTGGCACAGTAATTACAAGGCTACCTGAAGCTATTTACAATGCATTGCAAGAATCTTTTGTGAAGATCATGTCCAAAAAGTATGCACAAGCCCCAGGGTTTTCCATATTGGATACTTGCTTCAGGGGGAGTGTTAAAGGAATGGCAAGAGTGCCTGAGATTCAATTGGTTTTTCGTGGGGGTGCTGGTTTAGCACTTCAAGCTCATAACTCCCTTATAGAAATTGAGAAGGGTCTTACTTGTTTGGCCCTTGCTCCTACCGCAAACCCCATTTCCATTATTGGAAATTACCAACAACAGACATTTAAGGTAGCTTATGATGTTGCCAATTCCAAGATTGGATTTGCAGCTGGTGGCTGCAAGTGATCACAAAGCTAGCTAGCAAAGGGTGCAATTTGTCAGCGCTGTCTGCAAATATTTGCTTCAATAAAGGTTAATGAACTCTAATGAGGCATGTGCTGTGTATCTTAGTGAAAAAAAATAAATAAGAGAAATGAAAATTAAATGCTCATATGAAAATTGCAGTTGTGTTAGATTGAGTGGAAATAGTACTTTGAATATATATATTTTGCAGCTTCTTTCTATTTTTCTGGTGGGAAAAATATATATATTTAGTCAGTTTGTAATAGATTGAAAAAATGAGTAATGTAATATAATCTAAAAAATAGTTTTAGAGATCTAAACAAATTAAAAGCTGATTTATACTTGTTTATTTTATAATCTCCTTGAAAAAAGTTAGACAATCTCAAAGAGTTGTACTCATGTCTTCAATTCAAGTTTATGCTTAGATCTTCCATGGGGAACCTAATAAAGGTGTTGGTTTGAATAATTTGTATTGGTTTAGGTGCAATAGTGCAGTTGTGGCCTTCAATAATCTCATTTGGTTGTTGCCACCCATTTCAGCTAGAAAGAGGAAAAGAGATCAAAGTATCACAAAACAAATAATAATTCAAATTATCCTAAAATTGGTAACAATAATCCTACTATCCAAAACTATAAGAAATCATAATATAAATAAGAAATATGGTTTAAACTGGTGGCTGAATTCGGTATTAATATGATAATTAAAATCGATAGGTTAAAATCTTAGTAAGTAAGTCTAATGTCCCTTTCTCTATATGATTAAAAAGATGAAAACTTCGTATGATAATAAAATCCCTAATTCTCTTTCTCTAAACTTTAATAGACGTAGGTCAAATGTCCAAATAAATCCAATGCTCTTAAAGGATTTATTCTTGCGATTTTTTGCGACTCTTTCATAAGAGATCCCATTTCCTTTTCTGTCTCTAAAAACCATTAAAACGTAAGAAAAAAAAAATAAACAAACCTAATTCATTTTCAAACAATGGGACTGGAGAATACTTTTTTATTCTAAACATCATTTTCGAAAGGGAAAAACCCAATTAAGTGGTGTATATCCTTTAAAAAGTAATCAAAGTAAGTTATTGAAAAGGATGGAGTATGAATTTTTAACTTTAATTTGAATGAAATATAAAATGTAGTTGTAATTGAAATATGCTATGATTTTAGAGTATGTTAAAATACAAACAAAATCTGATAAAATAAAAATAAAAGATGAACATACGATTATATAAACATAAAATTTTATGGATAATTTTTTTTAAAATAGTATAAAAAACAAATCCGTAAAAAACGCAAAACTATATAATCTTTTTCAGACATACATTAAACCAAATTCTGATTCTTCAATAAATCTCCTCCATTTGGAAGCAATAAGTTCAATGATTTATCACATAAATTTTTTCATTATTCACGGTCTCTTTTTACTTTTCAGAAAATTGTACAATGAATACAAAAATATTCCTTAAGGATGAAATTTATGTCCTTATATAAACTTACTTTTGTACGAAGATGATGTAATTCACACATTAAAATTATCTGTGATATGATAACTTTATGCATCTCATGGAAATAATGGAGTTTTAGAGGTTTTGAACTTTGTATTGCTAAGAAGTCACTCTCATATGTGCATTAAAAAGTTCAAAATGGCTACATTATAGAGCAATTGTTGTTACTTGCTTTGCACATTTAAGAGGACCAAACATGTACAGAAATAAAGGAATATCACCTAATTTGTTTTAGTAGCATTTAACTGTTTAGTAATAGATTGAACCTCATTATTGAACTCAAAAGTGTTCTAATGCAAGTGCAAATTGTGTCCAAAAGCTAAAATATGAGATATTGGTTATAGAACAAAAAACTTAACTTTTGGAAGTAAATAGTGTGGGAATATAAGTGTGAGTCTAAATCCCACACATTAGATAGAAATGAGAAAATAGAGCATTATATAAAGGTGAAAGACTCATTAACCCATTGATTTAAAGTTTTGGGTAAAGAGTAGTGTCAATACATTATATGGTTGGACTTTAATGTTATAGATGTTTGTGTCTCACAACCTCCTTCTTGTTAGACCCAACAAATAGAACATTCTAATTCAAGTGTTTTAACGTAACAAGCTTGAGAGTAAAATTATCCATATTACCAAAATCTAATAAACAAATTGTATAGTTAAGATTTAAAAAAAACGTATTGATAATGGATGATTGATGTTTACATGTAAAATGATTATTATTCTCATTTATATAGTACAAATTAAAATAGATGAGATAATATATTTGTAAATATAACACCATAAATCTAACAAATTTTACTATAAAGTAAGTTTAAATTTAATTCACATCACAAAATTAACTCATATGATGATAATAATTTTTATTTATATATTATAAATTAAAATTTAGATTTAATTCTTGACATTTTTTTCAATTAATGTGTACTAATAACTTTGTGTATTAAAAATCAACAAAATTTTAATTTAATTCAGATAATAAAAAAATAAAATACTTATAAAATGTATTTTAATATTGTTGAAACGGTTGGGTTTAATGAGGAGGAAGTTCAGACGTCACAAACACCAATGAGAGATAAGTCCAATCATACAAGGGATTGACATCACTCTCTATCCAAAATCTTAATACAATGAATTAATAGGTCATTTATATTCAATGTGAGACTTAGAGTCACTTAGATTCCCAACTGTAAGATTAGATTTTTAGTTTAATGTAACAATTTAAAAAGCATAATTCTATATGAATGTACATTTATACTTATAATATTTGTTTTAGTAATTTTCAGGCTCTTTTAGTAAAAAGACTAAATCATACATATTATAATTAGACTTAAATGCTTATTTCGTTGGCATGTTAAGAAGACACTTTTTATCTCTCTCATATGCTCTCTTTCTTTCACATTTTTCTCTTTCTTTTCTATTTCTCTCACCATTAACTACTTGCCACCTTTTTCTCTCTCTAACACCATTAAAGAACAAAAAAGGTGCTTCAATTCCTCATAGTGCAAAAGAAATAGCAAATCTTTATTTTTTAAACTCATTATTTTAATTTTGACAAGAGGATGAAACACAATTATTTTCTTAGAGCATTAATAATATATTTAGTTAGTATTTATAAAGTTAAATATTTTTTATTATGTATTTTAATTTGAGTGATTACTTAAATTTTAAATATTTTACATTTTTTAATTCAGTCAATAAAGTTTGATTTTATAATCAATTAATACGACCTACTATTATTTTTTTTATTAAATATTTAAAAATTTTGTCATTAATTAAGATAATCTGAATGTTTGATTTTACTTTCAAGATATAACACTGCAAATTTCAACAATAAGAAAAATAAAATTTTAAAATCTTGATTATTTTTCTAAAAGGTGGGATGATTTTATTTTATAAATTAAACTGTAAAATAAAAATTAGCATATACAATTACAATATATATATATATATATATATATATATATATATATATATATATATATATATATATATATATATATATATATATATATATATATATATATATATATGGGGTTTGCTAACGCGCGTACGCCTGTTTTTCAGTTGGTACATTTTAGCAATGTGTACCAGGTTTTAGTAGACAAAAATATCCTTATATATCATGGATTCTAAGTTTTAAGGTTAAGGGTATTTTAATAATTTTCATTCTCAAAACTAAAAAAAAAAAAAGAAACCCCCAAACCCTTACTCACCTCTCTCATTCGTTTGAGGGTTTGGGGGGTTTCTTTTCTTTTTTTTAAGTTTTGAAAATGAAAATTATTAAAATACCCTTAACCTTAAAACTTGGAATCCATAATATATAAGGATATTTTTGTCTACTAAAATCCGGTACACATTGCTAAAATGTACCAACTGAAAAACAGACGTACGCGCGTTACCAAACCCATATATATATATATATATATATCGACAAAGATAATTAAAATTTTAAAATTTATTATAGTTAATATTTGAATTTGTAATATTATACACAAAACTCTAAAATTAAATGGTGATTGAATAGTATACTATCAGACAACTATTAATAGTACAGTCAACTATTATTCCAATCCTAAAATTTTGATAATCTTAAATAATACCGTTAAATAAGTGATAGAAAGCTGAAATAATATGATTCATTCATTTGATCAGTTATACTAGGTTGAATACGAGGAAAGTGATTATGCAATTTCAAATTTACATGGAATAATATGAATGAAAGTGATTCATTCAAAATTAAAATAAAGATTTGCTATTTCTTTTGCACTATGAGGAATTGAAACACATTTTTTGTTCTTTAATGGTGCAATTTATGATACTTAATGGTGACAAGAAGAGCAGAAGAGAGAGAAAAAGATACAAGAAGAGAGTAAAAGAGAGAAAAAAAGTGCAACCAAGTAGCCTGAAGTTAAGGTCGTTTCTATCAACTTAATAGATAAGACTGAATTGATACCGAAAACAAAAAACCAAATGTCTACATTTTAAAAACTGAACATAAATTCACCTCACATGGAGACGAAGTAAGTTAAGCCTTATAATTATTACTTGATTGACAAATTTACAAATAATAAAAGTAAACATAAATAACATAATTCTTTCTGACCTTAAATATTATTAAACCTTAGTACAACGGGACGTTCATAAGATATTTTTTTATTAAAATATTTCAATATAAAAATTTAAAACTCAATATTTATCATTCTTTGTTTTGTTGTATTTAATTTTATTTTTTTATTCAAATGTAAAACTTTTAACTCATTATTAATTTTTATACTTTTATATATAAGTTACGTGATTATATCTTATAGAATTATTCAGTTTTCCTATATGATATGAATAATTTCTAATCAATTCTCTAAAATAATGTTATTATAGTCTGGTAAGTTTCACATTTGGTAACCTTTTTTTCGCTAAACTACACCTCAATGCATCTTACAATGGGAAGACTAATATTCAATAAGTCAAACTTACTTATTTACACAAAAAATGCTTTAATTATTTGCAAAAACTGTCAGGTCTTTTCTTTTATTTTTTAAAATAAATAAGTTTTAATAAAAAATCTTCTGTTATCTTTTATACATATGTAGAAAAGAAAAAACTGAGTCAATGGTTCTATACAATAGAATGAGATTATGTGATGCAATACTTCCAACCTCCCTCAATGTATTCAACCTGAAAACTGAGACTTTTTATTTTTTTAGTAAAAAAGTTATTTACTCTTTCAGTTTTGATATGATTAAAATTGCTTTCATGGGGCATAGTAACTGTAACATGAGACAGTGACTGGTTAATTTAATTAAGAATTAGCTAATGATGTATGAACATGAATTAGTTTAGTTTGGGTTTGAGGGTCTACAAGGGACCCATTCTCTGCTGTCCAAATTCATTTTTCTCCATTGATGGTAACATGCATTTGATATGGTAGCAGCACAACACGTTGCGTTGGCCACACTGCATGGCACTACACAAAGACTATGGTACCATTATTTAATTCAAGTTTTAGGTGCAAAATTCAAACTTAAAATTTCAAATTACTGGTGGGGTCCACCCATATTTGATTGTCAAATGATATGTCTGTTGCAGCCTCTCATGCTGACCATATCTGCAAAGTCCAAACCTTGAATGAAATCAATCCAAAGGGAATGCAGAATTCAGAATCAGAAGAAGAATTGCAGATGAACAACTGCTGCATCCAAATCCACTAATGCAAGTAAGTTGTTACATACGACATTAGGACATTATTTGTTTTTGTTAATGATCATGGTCAGTGATGTTGACAGAAAAGCCGTGCATATTGTTAATCTATGTTTGGTATTTGTATATGGAGAGAATCATCTTTTGCGCAAAATCCGGATAGAAAATGCTGCTGACATTGAGCATTGTGCAGTGAACATAAATTTATGCATACATGGCAAAGACATTGCAGATGGTATCATAGCACTTTCTAGACCTTAAATAAAGAATGATTATGTTTGATTCTCCAACTTGGTCGTATTACCACCAATTCACAAACAGTTTCCAGATCTCAAGTTAACAAAATGAAGGCTGGCTCCACTTGTTCACTCTTAGCATAACCTGCCACAACTAAAAAGACATGGTTCCAGCAAAATGGAACACTATGATCAGAGGCCAGTATTTAAATTTTAGACTATAGGGCTGTTCATTGTAAACCTAGTCAAATGAGATAATTAAATATCTGGTAATAAAGATGCGCCCTAGTGTATTGCTGGATTTTGCTTTTCATAGCTGAAAAGTGAAAAGTCTTGATGTCTAAAAGTGCTGTCATGCTGGATTTCAATTTCATCATATAAAGTTTCTTGTTTCAGGTTCTTATCGTTTCTTGTATTATCAGAGGGACTATAGGGATTCAACCTCAGAGAATTCGTCGATTCAACACTTGTGTGATATTTTGCAGGTGCAAAACTACTGGTAAGGATTTCCCATGTAATTCTCTAAACTCTGGAGTTTGCTTATTTTATCTCCTTACATACTATAAATAGATGCCATTCAGACAACTCACATTTCATGTTCTCTAGGAATTTGATTCTATTTGTGTGAATTTCCATTTTCTATGTAGTGATTTATGCTACTCTTTGTTGCTTCTGTCTCCTCTTTTCCTTGTCAGGTGTGCCTTATCTTTATTCCATGGGGTGTTTTTCTTCAAAAGTGATAGCAAGATCAATTAGTTTCCATGAAGAGAGAAAGAAGAGATCACAGAGAGCAAGTAATGGTATTCCACTGTTGGAAGATCTAATAATCTCCTCTGGTGGCAGTGATCAGTACCTAGCTCTTGTCTGTGCAGCTAACACAGTATCCAACAAACTGCACTCTGGGAATCTTAGTTCTAACACATCCTCAAAACTTGCCATTGAGCCTGCCATTTCTGAAACCATCAAGAATTTGAAGCCTGTATCAGAAAGACTAGTTCAAGGAGAAGGGAAGAAAATTGAGAGAGAGAAAAAGAACAGGTCCAAAAGTTGGCACCAGTTTCCAGAGCATATTGTGCAGTCTCTTGCTCAGGAGAACTCATCTGGTTTTGATGATAAACATGACTCCAGTTCTAAGGGTGCTGCACGTAGTAAGAGTTTTCACACAGTGGAGGAATATGATGATATAGTTGAGAAAATATGGTCAAGCAAGTGTCATACAAATCAACAAAGTGAGTTCAATGATGAAGAAGATTCTGGTTCAGGATCAAATACAACTCACCACACTGATTATGCAGTCAAGAGCATGCAAGTACCAAGCTTAATAAAAAAGCATTCATTGAAAGAAAGAAAAATAGTGAAGGAGAGCAAGAACTTGATTACAGCAGCATCAGAAAGCAGCACAGAAGCTCCAACTCCAAGTCCTAATAATAAAAGTAGCATCATTGAGAAGGGAAATAAGAGAAAAGCTGTGGCAAAGAGGCTAGAATCACTTAGAATCCCTTCCAGTGTTGAATATCCAGCCATTGCTAGTCTTAGAGAATGGCTTCCCAAAGGTGGAATATACTCTCCTGGATCCTATGTCACCCCAAAATTTGGTAGCTATTCTATAATGGATATCAGTAATGCAAATGAGTCCGGTGAGGATTCTATATTCAGTCCAGAGTTGGTGTCTGCTTTTGAACACTGTATGAAGAAACTTGAAGCAGAGGAAGAGAACATTCTGAAACAAATTGTAGAGCATGTGGATGAAGAAAGTGAAGCAAGCAGCACCATGAAAGAACACTATGCATAAAAGTCACACTCATACTTCAGGTGAATTTTGTTTATAAAGGATAAATAGCAGATAATGTTGCCATTTCTACTCCTCAATATCGTTCACATCTTCAATGTCTGTGCATGTGAATTTCCAGTTCACATATTTTCATTCGAGAGTATTTTGGAAAGAGCTGCAATAATTTTTATGACAGTCAATCTAAATTTACGTTCACAGTTATAAAAATATTGGACAAAAAATTTCATTACCAACTAATTTACAGTGTTTTTTTTAAAAAGTTTTTTTTGAAATGTCCAAGGTCTTATAAATAATATAATCTTTAGTCAATGTCATTCCATTTCTGTTTCTTTTTTGTGATCGTCAAATTTCTTTTACTTATAACTAAAAAATGCAGATGGTGACGGCATCAGCATTGCTACACCTCACAGTATGATAAAATAAATATTTACGGGGACAACAGATGAAGCTACCAACATAATTTGTAAAGGACAAAAAGTTTGAAAATAATAAAAGAAAATTACAAAAACTAAAAAAAAATCATCATATTTGAACACCTAGATTTTTTTTATAGGTGTTTTCTTTTACCTAAACTTTAACCTCGTTTAAAGTAGTACCTTGTCCAAATAAGCATTTAAAAAAATTAGTAAAATCATATATATATACACACACACACACACACATTAATCAAATGACTTTTTTTCGTGGATTACAAATCACAATATTTAACTTATTGTATAATGTTGTTTAATACTATGTTTAAAGTTGAGTTGAAATTTTTTTTTTATTAAAATCAATCATCATAATAAATAATTTTTGAGACTAAATTAAAAAATCTCTCAAAAAGTAACATTAAATCTAAATATAAAAATACAACAAAATAATCAAAACACAGCATGCGCCTAAAAAAGTAACTAAATATTTTTCTCACTGTTTTTTCTAAAAACTCTATGTTTTTATCATTTTTATGATAATCATAAGAACACCAATAATAACAAAAAAAACTCTTTAAAGAGAGAAAAGAGCGAAAAAGCTTTCTAGATGAAGCCTCCAATGTTGCCTTCATATATTACTTTTGCCTGCTTATATATCCCAATTTAATCCACACAGGGTAAGCACAGATGAACAGCACTTGGTTTCATCAAACACTCACTCTCTTTGTTGCATTCTTCAATCTAGTATGGGAATATATGCAAGCTAAATTCACTCATTCTCACCAACATCCAACCATGGAAAATGAGTGAATCTCTACTTGCATAAGTTACCAAAAGGTGGAAGTGACCAACCAAATGCTGTAAAATATTATGTGTATAGATCCTCTGTACAAACTTCCTCCAATTTATTACCATCCCAAGATTGAAAAACAGACATTCCAAGACAATGTTATTTAGCATGAAGGTGTACCTCAAACAACTGTAACATCCTCAACCCATGCTCTTCTAAAATGTATGATGAGGCAATCCACCAGTTTTTCTTCTTTGGCTAAGATGGTACCACCAAACTCAAATTCCTAAACACTACACAACACAACATAGACTGTAGGTACTTACAAGGTGTAAGGTTACAAATTTACAAGCAGTCCAGATACATGTAATTTCTGCGTCGATTCAGCTGTAGAAGGCTTCCATAGGTGCGGTCCCAAACACCAATGAAAAGTGATTCTGTGTCAGGGCTAAAGGACACACCAGAGATCTCCCCAAAAAAATCAATCTCCTGCTCCTTTTCAAACCCATGCTTTGCATCGTAAACATGCACGAAGTCGGCTGGCTCTGCCATCGCCATGAACTGCCCGTCAGATGTGAAACGTATTGAACGTATAGCTCCAAGGTTGCCTTTAAGAACAGCAACAGATTTTGACAAGTTCCGAACATCCCAAACACGACATGTTTTGTCTTGGTTCCCGGTAGCAAATATTTGCCCATTAGGATGCCATGCAGATGCAAATGAGAAATCCAAGTGTCCATGCAAAGGTGTGATAGTCTGCAAGCACAACCGAAATTAAAATTAGATATTCACAACTTTTCACATTTGCATATATTCAAGAGAGTCCTTTTGAGAAATATAGAACGGGAACCTATAACATAGACAAACAGAACATGCCAACCTTTCCTGTTTGAGAATCCACCAGTAGTGCTTCTGGGTTGTCTCCAACAATTGCAAGTAGTTTCCCATCAGGGCTTAATGAAGTATGCTGCAGACCGAAAGAAAACAAATTCATATTACCATTTATGCCATTTACCAATAGACACTAAATCATATTTTTCCAACACTATCAGCAGGCATCCACAATGCACATCAAACATGAATTAAGAACATATAAATAGAAACTGACAGGGACTAATTATACTGAAAGTAAGATAAAGTTCAACCGGAAACTCTCATTTACAAAAGAAGAAATTGAACAGGTAATATAGACAGAGGGCAGAGCGGATATTGAGCTGAATTATCACACTCTTCCCTCCCAGGCCACCTTGCAATTGCACCCCTACTTATCTCATCATTGCGTAATGTTCCTCTCCAATCACTTGCTGCCACATTCACACTTGTTACTTTCCTTCCACCACTTCATCCTCAATTCAAAACAGCATCCTTTCCTCTCTTCTCATACACATATATGTCTCCTTCACTCCACCTTCACTGGTCCATTTCCTTTTTTCTTCTTTCTTATATACATGTGCAGAAGGCCCATAGACACAATTACTCTCAATTCTCTCTCCCTTTTAAACTTTAACCATACGAATCTAAAGATTATGATACAATTTTGAATTTGTGAGGAGTTTCTAAGACAGATGTAAAGCTGAAAAATCATCAGGTCTTAAAATTGAAACCAAATGAGAGTTTCTTCTTTCTTTGGTGCAAAAATACTTTTTAGGCTGCTCATCCAGAAATGACTTCTTAAGTTTTAACACCAAGTTTAAGACACACAGAACCCAATTCAGCCTCAATTGACCAGAAGAGGGTATTCAACATTAAAGTTCACATAGAATAAATTTATTTTGCAAGCAAGCTGTCCAAATTCAGGCCAAAAGATGGTCAAATGGTACCAAAATGTTTTTTCCCAAAGACACTTGGCCAGGCAGTCAGTACGTAAAATAACTAAAATATATTATCAAAGTTATTAGAAACAGAAAAAAAATAGAATGAAATTATTAGAATACTAAACAAGGTTTCAAAAACTGAATTTCTACAAATTCTTCACAGAAACTAGATTTCAACTAACAACCGGAGGATATTTCTATTATACAAATAAAATTATCAGACCTGCCTTTTAGGAAAAACAAATGTTAAAGGTGGCTTACAATTACCAAACAGTTCAACATAGTTCAACAGGTATAATGCTACAGTTAAAAAGCTAGAGCAGAACTTTAAAAAGCAATAAATAGGTAAAGAAAAAGCAAAAAGAATGTATCAAGTTAGGCATATGTTCCATATCTAATTGTAATCCAGCATTGGTCCTTTATAACGCACAACTCTGTTTTTTCCCCTTCTATCCCCTTCTCATTACTTAAAGCGCAAAGCCAAAGTCAAGCCAATTCAAACAACAACCAATCCTTTTTTATTATACAAAGTCATGCCAATTCTCAATTGGTCAAAAATCTGAGCATAAACCAATAATCTTATCATATCTACGCAACAAAATAACAATAATAACAATGTCACTATTCATATCTATAATTTAAAACAAGGAAAATCAAGTGGAAGTACTTACATTTACTGGCCAAGGAAAGGAAAAATGCTTTGAAAGCTGAAACCTCTCCATATCAAAGTCTCTAACTCCAGAGTCATTGTTAGAAGCCATGAAATGAACAGCTCCGCTGATAGATTAATCAATCGTTAGTAAGAAGCCCTATTTGAGGGCTGTATACAGTTATTACTAACATCGTATTAACAATTTAAGACCCCAAAAATATCAAGAAAGCAGAGAAGAAAGACCTCGGATGATCATAAATCTCCACAGCATTTGTGATTGCATTGTCCTCATATGTAGTTCGAGTACAAAAACTAACTCCAGGCCGGTCTAAGTACTGCAGGACATTGAGATCAATGGAAACAAATTTAAAAAAATTGAGGATGACTTCATATTATTTCCATTTTATCAAGCAGTTTCAATTAATCATATAAAAAAATAAAATCAACTCTATCTCCAAAAAATCAAGGTTAACATCTATACTGTATAATAAGTTAGAGAATTAAAATCAATATACTAATTTGTGCAACAGAAGCCAAAAAATTAAAAAGAAATGTTGTGCATTATATTTTCTGGGGCAGCATCACATACAGACATAGAAGAGTGGAAGGTTTAGTGCATCTGATGAATAATTATTTGCATTAAAATACTAATCATCCATAAGTAAAAAAGAAATACCTTGCAAATAAGTTCTCCTTGAAACCCTCCAGCAATCAACAAGTTATTACGCACTGCCAGTGTACTAATTTGTGTCTGAGTAAAACCTTCCAAGAGGCTTCCAGGATGTTTCTATTAGCAAAACACACATTTGAAATCTCAGATGCTTTGTTTCCAAGTGAAGTGTTCAAAAGAATCAAATAACCACGAAAAATGATTACCTCACACGGAGCTACATGCCCTGCTACATTCAAGACTTCAGAACTCTTAGAACTTAATGAAGACCAGTGAACAATTGAGTAATTTGAAACAAGATATACGTCATGTTTTGATGTTGACCAAACCAAATTCCTCAACTGCAAATGAAAAAAAAATAGAGGTTTCACATAATAGTATTGCCAACAACTGCTTAACATAAAGTTCCACAAGAAAATAGAAAAACAAAACATATATCCCATGTAGCAAAACACAGTGTCAGTTATCACAAAAGGTGTATAGTGAGGTACAAGTCATTCCACAAGAAAAAGATGATAACATAGAGCGCAGACAACACAAATCTCATTAAATCCTCACATGAACGGAAGTAAATAATTACAAAATCAACATACTTGGAAATGAAGTATTGTTGACTTCACAGATCTAGTGTTTTGCCAGAAATCATAATAATTTCCCCCTTTATCTGTTGCTTTGCATTCCTGTAGATGTGGAGAAAAAGGTAGTGTCAAACAATATTTTTAAAATGAAAAATAACTACCTAGACAGCTCCAAACTAACATATTTACCTTCTCTGACATTTCCCCAGATTGCGGTATATTTTCATAATTCTTGTATTGCTCTAGTCTGGTTTGTCTATATTTCTCGCGACTAATGGTCAACCTATCCCAAGGTATACCTTGGATATCCTTCCCCCTCCTAGCTTCTGCAGCAGTGGTATCTGTTATTCGGTCCTCCTGCATCCGGGAACCAAAAAGAGAGACGTGCAAGAAAATGAAAATATCATGTCAACGACCACATTGTACTAAGTTGTCCAATAAAACCAGAAGGAAGCAAATACATATGCAATTATACAGAGAAATGTGTGCACAAACATATAACATCGGATAGGGTTTCACAGTTAGAATGAGCAAACAAGGTTTTGTTTATGAAACAAACCAAAGGGTCATATTCGTAGTCGTCATCGTCATCTGAATCTGATTCACCAAATGCTCTGCCGCGAAAATACATGTCATCTTCTACCTCTGCCATTTCATTATCATCTGCCGCATAGTCCATTTCATCACCATGGTATTGAGACATGTTTCCTGATGCAGTTCGGATTTTAACAACCGATATCTAGCATTGAGATAGGGTACTAAGATGAGTTGGAAAACAACAAACTCTACCGCAGATGCTAAGCTTAAATTTTATAAGAATGCAAAATCCAAACACCAAATTCTTTGTTATAGTAGGCACTACGATACTATTGGTTCAATTTTACAGAGAAAATAACACCACTTACAGCCATTTAGCAGCAACAAGAACTTTAACCAAACCCTAAAACCAAATACTTTTTTTTCTAAAAAAATCCCATCTTGTCTCATTTAGATTCCAAACCTAAACTGACAAGCTAAGTGAAAGCAGGTAAAGCTTAAGAGCAACATAACATTAATTTGGGCAAATTTCAATTACCCCAAAAGGAAAATAAACACATCTACATACATAACATGAAAAAAAAAAATCTTTTTTTACTAGATTCAGAAATTAAAACTATAGTTTCACATGGTCCTAGAAAACAACATTCGAAAACCAAAAACAACAAATTAAACGTAGCAAACCGAAGACGAACTGGCAGCAAATATATGAAAAAACAAAAACAACATTTAACAGAGAAAAAGGATGATTGAATTATTAAAATTAAAAGGGGTGAAGCAATTGCAATTCATAATAGGATTGACGAAAAGGGGGTTTGAAAGGTTAAAAAAATCGAACCTTTTCAATCTAATTTCCTGGGTTCGTAAATCGAAGGAAAAATCAGGTCCTTGAAGTTGTGAAATTGTTGGATCTTAGTGATAAGGACCCGAACCGGATCTGGGCATAAAAATGGAGCAGGCAGGTTTTGCAAAATATATAGATTATAATAACTGCACCTGTGAGTCTGTGATTGATAAAATCAGATACAGGTTACTCTATGAGATTTTCTTTTCTTTTTTTCTTATATATTTTATTTTTAAAATAAAATAATGCTACTGTCTCCCATATCAATATGGACATCACAACCGAGTCACCCAGGATTTCACTCTCTTCTCAATTTTTAGTCAGGTTTCGAATTTTAATATTTCTTTTTATTTAATTTTATCTAATAATTATAAACGATGATAAAGCAATAAACAAATGCATAATTTAAACTTTCACTACCCAAAATTCTAGAAAGTCCTAGATTTTCCTCTGTCAAACATCAAAAAATATTTTTGAGCATTCTCACATACTGTGGTTAGGATTCCAAATGTTAATCTTTAAATCCTATTTACATTATGTTGGACTATAAATATTTAAATTATTTATATTAATTTTGATACCATATGTTTATTTAGTTTAAAAGCTTACAACGATAATATGTGTTTATAAATTTCAAAGCATGTCTTTAAAGGATTCAAAAAAAAGTCAATAGTGTTCAGAAAATTTCTCAAAAGAAGTATTAATAAGGTAGAACCAGACACTGGTAATTAAATTGCATGGACGATTATACAATCAAAGGTACAATTTTATTATGCTCAACCAAGCATTTGGTTCAAAGGATTTTTTTCATGTACTTAGATTGGAAATATAATAAATTAATTAAACCTGTGATATGACATGGATTCTAGATTTTACACAAAGAAACATGTGTAGGAATCTAAGAATTGAGCAATCTCCTTAATAATTGGGTAATTCCTACCAAACAAGTCAGTTAATTCCTTTGAAAAAAAAACAGTAAAAATGTCATTTTTTTTCCCTCTCATTTTGTATCACACAATATTCCCAAAATGGCTCATTTTTAGGTTACTTTCAATAAAATGTAAACATAATTATTAACAAATATGTTTTTTTTTTTAAATCTAGAAGAAATGCATCTTTATTGTATAAAAGTAAAAATATTAAATAAATTAAAATACTATATCTGCAAAATGTGAAAGTGGTTCATTTTGGTACGAGGGTAAAATTATACAATGTGTGTTTGTAATTGAGAAAGTCAAGGAAAGAGGAAAGGCTAAAATCCTTAAAGTGTGACATTTCATCAGAGATAGAGAGCATGAATGTGGGTTTGTGCGAGATGCATTCTGTAATCTGTAGCACCGCCGTCGCACCTAACTTTTCCGGTCGCCGGAGCAAAGTTCGGAACCCTAATCAATTACGCGCTAAATCCTCTCTGCTCATTCAAAAGCAGGATACCCAACTCGCAGAACCCTTATCCGACTCCGTCTCCGTCTCCCGCCGCCTCATTCTCCTTCGCCATGCTAAGAGTTCCTGGGCAAACCGCTCGCTCCGCGGTAACCAATCTCCTTCCCAACTTTCACTCTTAAACTCTCAATCTTTGCGCAATTACTGAGTGAGAACATAGCCTTCTAACAAATTGGAATGGAAACGGAGAAAAAGTGTTAATGCTTCCAAGTAGAACAACTGGTGGGTTTCTGCTTAGTGCAATTCCGTGGTCAAACTCTCGAACTTATTTACCTTACTCGTTTGAATAATGTCTGTGTTTTGGGACATGCATGCTCCCAGATTCTTGGAACACTTTTTTCTTAACCTAAGTACTGTTTTGGGTCCATGCAAATGTACCAATTTTTGCTTTTAGTACGTATTTTTGTTTTTTGGGTTATGATCCTTGATTCTTTGTATGTATTGGGTTCTTACTTTGACTTTGTTTCAAACTCCATCTAATGTTTTCGCTGTGTCACATCCGTATTCTTGTAAGGTGGGACTTCCACAAAACCTGGTGGAGTAATGTAAGCGATTTTGTAACAGAAGGAAAAAATTAAAGGTTTTAATACGGATTAAACAAAAGACATAAAGGACTTAAAGCAAAACGTGTTATATTTGCCGGAGGAAAGGGATTTTTAAACCTTTATCTTAAGAATTTGAAAGGAAGATAAATGAAAATATGTTTTTTTTTTCCAGACCATGATCGGCCTCTGAGCAAGTCTGGGAAAGAGGATGCTGTGAGAGTTTCCCGCAAGCTCCAAGAGTTGGGTTGGATTCCTGAACTTATATTGTCTAGGTTAGCAATTTTGTGGCCCTTGCTTGTGTTGTGGCATTTGAATTGATGCTCGTTGGGACGAACTGCTGTTTGAGTTCTGTATTGATTTGTTGCAGTGATGCAGCGCGGACTAAGGAGACACTTAAAATAATGCAAGAGCAAGTGCAGGAGCTGGTGGAGGCTGAGGTTCATTTTATTTCTAGTTTCTATTCAATTGCAGCTATGGATGGGCAAACTGCAGAGCACCTTCAAAAGGTTATTTGTAGATATTCAAAGGATGAGATACTTACTGTCATGTGAGTATCTACAAATTCTAGACTTTTTGGGTCTAAATTTTTTTGTCTTGGCATTTGAAGGTGGAGATTGATGAATGTGGCTACATTAGAAATGTTTGATATTTTTCACAAGCACAACCTATGGATAGAAACATTGTAGTCATTTTCAATACTTTCTTTGATGACATATTTGTAGATTAAATTTGATATACTTAATAAATCACACGTGGATTTCAAATTCAGAAAGTCAGTAGAGTCACATTTTACATTTTCCCTTTTCAAAACCATAATTAATTGCGTTGAACTATTTGATAGTGTTTTTGGACTTCTTCCACAATGAGGATTGAGATTCACATGACTCGTCTGTTGGTTGAATCTGGGTGGTAATTGTGTGTAGGTGGTCGTTATCTCAATCATGTACTATAGAACCTATAGCTAAAAAATAGAGTTAATTTTCAAGTATTCTCTAAGGGGCCTTTATTTATTGTGGGATAATATCTTTCAATTTTCTTTTTAAGAAACAAAGTTTGATATTTACAAACTAAGATTGATGAGTTTTGATGGATATTTGATCATTGAGTGGTATGCAGGTGCATGGGACATAATAGGGGGTGGGAAGAAGCAGCATCAATGTTTTCCGGGGCCTCTGTGGAATTAAAAACATGCAATGCTGCACTGCTTGAGACTGCTGGAAAATCTTGGGACGAGGTTTCATTTCATTACCTTGCATGACACTGCAATTAGTGTATTTCCTTTCAAGACTTTACTGTCTCCCATTAAATATTAGGTGCCGTCTTTCATTGTTTACCCCTTTTTATACTTCTACGAAGTTATTATACTAAATATTCACTGGGGACCACACAAATATTTTATGGACTCGTCTTTTGCAAACTATTATTTGCTCTGATTAACTTCTATTTATTGGAGTTTCAAATCAATATGAAGTAATAAATTTAAGGTTAAACCATTTTCTGTACAAGTAATTAAAGCGATTGTATGCATGGATAATATTCTGTATGTTTCAGCCATTGGAATTTGATGTACACAATCCTTTGTATGTGGCCAAATATTGGCCATGCAGTGAGGGTTTTAAGTAGGTTTATGCCAAATCCAAGTCAATCTCATTGGGAAGCAGTTAAATGGATTTTTGAGGTATCTACTATGATGCACCACATTGAGGTGTATGTATTTTGGTAAGGGAGAATTACATGTACAAGGCTACATAGATGTAGACTTTGGAGGTGAAGTTGATCACTGAAGAAGTACCACTACATTTTCACTGTTGGTCTACAATTGTTGGTTTGACATTGTAGATGCAAAAGACAGTTGCTTTACCTACTATAGAGGTTGAGTATATTGTAGTAACAAATGCCAATAAAGAGTTTATATGACTTCAAGGAATATTAGCAAAGTTGAGATTCATCAACTAGAAGATTTTTGGATAGAGATAGTCAGAGTGTGATGCATCTATCAAAGAATTTCAACATTTTATTTTATAGCAAAGTACATCTGTATCTGTTATCCCTTCTTCCTCAATTATTTGCTTGATGGTGAGTTGTTAACATTTAGAAAGATCCAAGGAAGTAAGAACCCAACAGACATGATGTGAAAGATAGTAACCATTAGCAAACTAAAGTTGTGCTCCAGTTTAACTGGCTGTTAGAATAACAAATTAGAGAAGGTTGCTGCATTGATCAAGATGTGAAGACAAATTGAAATTAGTCTTCAAGTGGGATATTGTTGGATGTGTTTATACAACCCCTAAAATTGAATGAAGCGTGTCATTCTTTTGTTTAGTTAAAGAAGGAAATTGGGTGCATAAAATAGAGTTATATGAGATTTCTCCATGCACGTATAAATGCCTCGCTGCTATAACTACTTATTTCCATTCCAAAACCGATAAAGATTTTAATGAGAGAAAAACTTTAGTAAGAAAAAATATTCATTTATTTTTTTAGTGTAATTGTGTTGAGTGTTTGTAAACATTATTTTTATTTTTTCCCTTTTTCAAGTAGACGAACTCTGTTATTAATTGTGTTATTATTCTGCATTTATCATATTTCTCACAAATCAGATTATAGGGAATGTGCATAATTTCTCAACAATGGGTAATCAGTTATTACTAGGACCCATAATCTTTAAAGTGGACATACCCCAAATTCCATGGAGAAGAAATTGTGGTTTCCCATTAAATGAAGAAATGACACCTTATTTATGTGTCTTTGGATTAGATTTTGTGTATATTGTAGATGTAGTAAAACTATTCATGATCTTCACCTATCTACATACTTTTGGGGAATTCTCTTCCCTGTGTCTACCTGTTACTTGGTCTTGATGATCAATCACATGTAAAACATGGTTAACTTTGTTTCACAATTGGTTTAAGAGTAAAATAATGCGATTGTATACAATTGTTGACCAATATTTATGACAGTAACGGGTAAATATGTCTCGAAGTGGTTCAGTATCATGAAACTATTGAAATATTTAATGGTGATTAACTTTGCTTCAGAAGTGGTTAAGAGTAAATGAATGTATGTATATAATTACCAATCTTTACTTGTGGTACTAATGGTTAAATATGGCACACAAAAGGTTAATAGTGTCTTCAAATTATTGAAATATGTAATGGTAGTTAACTTTGTCTCACAAGTGGTTAAGAGTTAAAGAATGTGATTGTATACAATTATTAATTTATACTTCTGGCACTAGTGGTTAATATACCTTACAAATGGTTGATAATGTCTTGAAGTTATTAAAATGTCTAATGGTGGTTACTGTGCCTTACAAATGGTTAATTGGGTCGGGTGGATGCTTTAAATGGGACGTTCTTCTTTTTCCTTAGTAGAGTTCCTTGATAGTCACAAGTTGCTTTTACCTGGATGCAGTGTTGCTATTCACTGAAAGTGTATAGTTTTTCTCATGTATGATTAAGCATCCTTCGTAGTTCATAAAATTTCTCGAGAGTGTTTTGTGGGGGAACACTATTGTTTCACTTGTGGAAAATGTTTATTTTTCTTTTGATTGCTTATAATTAATTTTTGGGGGTTAAGTGACTCTTATTGATTAGAGGTTTGGGATATCTGTAATAAAATCTGTGACATGAATGCTGTATGGCATGTTTGTTTCTTAATTAAAGCAGCCTAAACCCCATATGAAATCAAAGCTTGTGTCTTGGTCAGTTGAGTTCAAGTGGGGTTCGAGCTGTTTCATGGGAAAAACAAATATGCCCATAATAGTTTGGGAATTACCTTTTAAAATCAAACTTTTTTATAAAACTGTTAGTTCTAGATTCCTAGTAACTGCGGGCATGATGAAGAAAGCCTGTTCCTTGTGGTCATCATCACTTCCTGGAAATTACTCCTTCGCTAAATCTGATGCAACTGTGACTCATAATGTGTTGACGGTGTAACCCAAGATAGTCAGTTATTGCTTCCTTGAATTTCCACAAAGTTGTTTCCTATAACTAGTTGCTATTATGCCTGACACTTGCCCCAAAAAGAAAAGCTATTAATAGAATTTTACTCTGGAAACAGGCGAATTTTGTTCATTCACCACACTGCTCACTTTATAAATTTCAAAGTATGTTATAAAGTGTCAATTCAGACTCTAAGCGCGTCGTATACTTGGACGATTATCCACAAAGCTTTAGTTTTTAATGCCAGGGTGGTGGCAGGAGGTATAAGTCTGAAAGTTTTGTAACATTATTGTAACCCTTTCCCCACCCAGAAAGAGCTTTGGAATGGATTAGAAAACTCTTTGATAGGTGTGTTTTGACCTTTTAGTTTATCTTCACAGGCATAAAAAGAGGGAGGGGGGCGCGCCGTGCAGGGAGGGAACCTTAATTACTTGCATACCTTGCAGCAGTGCAAGACTTTCGTTCAATTTTATATTAGCTCCCAAAAGATAAAAATATTCAGTTTTGCAGTGACAAAAAGATGTGTATCTAACTTTGTATCTTACAGGCATTTGCCGCCGCAGGATTTGGTGGATGGAAGCTTCAAGGCATAGTAAAGCCAAGTAGCTAGCTTGCTGTGACTTTCCTGCTGGGTAAACTTACAAATAAATATGCAAGAGGTTGGAAGCGTCAATACTTATTCAAGCAAACCTAAAAGGCCTCAGTTAGGTAAAGGCTACAGTACTGATGACTTCGGAAAGTATATACTGGAGGGTATGATGCCAAAAGCTTCAGTTAGATCTGTTTAATTTAGCAGCTGTGATGTTTACATGGTGATTCAAGATGATACATGGCTGAGGATAATGTGCAGGATCTCAATGGTTCATATATGCTGCTTGGTATGGGTCATTTGTTCATTGAAGTGAACTTATGCTGCTCGGTGGTTGTTGATTCATACTCAACTACAGGTTTCCAAAGAAAAAAAAATAATAATGCTTCTGTAAATCATATGCTGTGAAAAGAAAAAGCATTACTTGTTACTTTTCTCCCTTTTTACTCCGTTCTTCTCTTACATTTTGATAATAAAGACTGAAAATCTATTTTGAAATACCAAAATGCTATTGGTTAATGATTTTCAGCAACCAAAACGACAAGAATTCCCGGCCTAGATTTAAATTGAAGAACGATACATTTTATCAACTTCTGCAAATTTCCTCTTGTGGAGATTACTTCAAATGATAGATGAAGGGTGGCACTCTTGCTTAATACTTTTTTATCAATAAAAGAAAACATATATTTTTCAAGTAAAAAGCATACAGAAAAATGATGACAATTATATCAGTATATTGTTGCAGCGTTTTTAAATTTATCTACTGCATTATGAGTATTCTAATCAGATAGCTTCGTTTTTGCATATCGAGATGCCCAGCTGGAAGAAATGGGTGGGTGGCGAGAGAGGCCTAAAATTATATCCCAAAAAACTGCAATTTCATTGCTTAAGAACTTGTGTGGTCAACTTTACCTCAATTTTTATAAGGCATTATTAACAACTTCTGCAAATACACTCTGCTATGTATAATTCCTTGAACGAAATTGCTAGCTGAGTCATATCCATCCACATGGATAAGATTCCCTCTAAAAGAAATGATTAATCAAAGCTCAAAACCAAACAGTAATTACCTTGTTCAATATGTCAAATATGTTCATAAAGATTCCCCAGTAGTCATTTTGCTCAGATGCTTCCTCAACAATCTGCATCAACTAATAAGTAACCAGTTACTAATGTATGATTATGGCATTGGTTTATGCTTCAAACAGATGAAAATTCCAAGAGGACCCTCTTTGAGAAAAGGAAAAAGCAAACGATACCCTTAAATTGTACTGAATAATTCGACTGAAAAGAGCATAATTGGATAACCATGCCATCTTTGTATCACTTCTCACCCATATCCTCCACATTTAGCTTTGCCAGTTCGTATTTTCTTGAAAAACTTAAAATTGATCAAATTATTCTTAAAATAAACAAAGAGAACAAAACATGACTAGAAAAAGATAGAGCCGAATTCAATACATTAGACTGTTTTCGGTATAATTAGTCAGCGCGACAATTTAGCTGAAAAACTAACTAAAATCTAAAAATGTTTGTCAAACTAGCTAAAATTAAAAAATGATTAATTTGGCCTTGATTAATTGTTGAATCAAATCTCAATATTAGGTAATTATATATTTTCAATTACTATAAATTGATATTAATTTATTTTAATATTTTTATATAAATTAAATTTCACATAATATTTGTTTAAAATTTTATTCTTCATTATATTTTAAAAGTTTTTAAAATCAAGGGTTAAATATGTTTTTGATCTTTAACTTTTCAGTGAAAAATTAGAAATAGTTCATTTTTAAAATTTTGGTTCAATTTAATCTTCCAACTTTAGAAATAAGTGGATTTAATCTTTTGAACTAAATTGTATAAGGTTTATTTGATGTTTTAAACACGTTTTTGAGATGAAATGTTTCAAATTGTGTAAATAACTCAAATACGGTCATGAAATCCGTTTAAAACGTCAAATAAACCTGATAAAGTTTAGTTAAAAGAATTAAATCCACACATCTCTAAAATTTAAGAAATAAATTAGGCCAAAAATTTGGAAACTAATTCAAAATTTTACTGAAAATTAAAAAATTTAAAACATATTTAATCTTAAAATCAATGTTAATTTGGAATAAAAAGTTCAATAATTAACAAATGTAACGTTAAGTAGTCATACAAAAATGTAACAATAAAACAATAACCTACGGATTATACAGTATATAATATATATAATTATAAAGAGGATTGGACATTATGATATTTATTATTATTTTAAAAGATAAAATAATAAATGTTATTTAAATAAACTGTTTTGAAACGTTGGTATAAATAATTTTTTGAAAGAAAGTAAAATCTATAAAACATTTAATTATACAGCATAAATATAATAATCTGATCAAAAATTCATCTACCACATATGATAAGTTACAAAACTTGGATCTTACCTTTCACTGCATTCCCAGAAAAGAGATTGCATACAAAGAATCAGACAGCCAAATCACTTTTCCTAAAGTTCCAATAATCAACAATATTCGTTTTCCATATTGTTTTTGTATACACCTTCTATCTTTAGTTCTTCTGCATCAAACCAAACGACACTAAGTGTTTGTTTTTAATTGCTATTATTTATTTTTCTTTAATGCAAACATTTTAACTATTATTACATCGTACAAATACAAGTGTGTATTATTTTCGATCATACTTTTGAAAATTTTAATTTATATTTATA
The DNA here is from genome assembly GCF_029865625.1 of Vigna umbellata. Classification (NCBI taxonomy): domain Eukaryota; kingdom Viridiplantae; phylum Streptophyta; class Magnoliopsida; order Fabales; family Fabaceae; genus Vigna; species Vigna umbellata. Next base: position 63,820,543 of record NC_142169.1, read on the forward strand.
TTTTCTTAAATAGCAGATAATTTGAGACAAAGAAATATTCAAAGAAGTGACAAATCAATGCACAAAGGCAATATCATCATTTAGATTTGTAACGAGAAATAAAACAACAAAGATTGTTGTCACAATGTAGAACTCAGAAAAGTGTGCAACTTTTAACCTTTTAAAAATATTTAAATTTTAGCCTATATATTATGTAAATGGTAACTTTTTATTTTTATATAATTAAAATTTATAATAAAAAAATTCAATATGTAAATTATCTTCTAATTCATATTTGTAGTAAATAAAAATATTTTAATATATTATATTTATTATTTATAATAACCAGTACTAAATCTTAATTTAAAATATTTAAAAGAATGAAAATCAAAAGGATAAAATAGATTAGCATAAAAGTAACAGTTTAAGATAGTCCAAAAAAGTGTTTAACTAATTGTAAGCAAATGTATGACTACACAGAATAAAGATCTTCATCTTAAACTAAGTATTAATGATTTTTAATTTTTTTCATTAAATGGCATTGAATAATTTAATTAAAAGTTAAGCTATTGATATTTTAAAAAAATTGAAATCTAATTTAAAATTTTAATTTGAGATGATTGAAAGTTGTAACATCCCAAAATATAACATAACACTGTATCATAGATTAATCACATATAATAATAAGAAGATAGAACAATTCATCAAGAATTGAGTTAGTAGAGTATTTAACTTTACAGTTATCCAAAATAACTATAAAACTAAAAACTTTACATAACAACATAAGTCTGATGCAAAAGTATAGACATAAACGGCCTGTATAAACCGAACGACTTACAAAAGGTCAACTAAACCTATTGACCGAATGATCAAATCTAAAACTATACCCAACTGATGACCGAGCGGTCTTATCCTGAGCAACAGGATCCTCTCCTTCCAATGCTTGCTCCACCGAACACTCATCACCTTCTGCTCACATCCACAGGATGATCATTGCAAAAGAAAAGATAACCGAACAGACATAATAAGACGAAACAAGAAAGTAGGGTAAACTATTGTAATTTAATTATAAACACATATATGCATTTCATGCAAGTTCAATCCATATGAAACCGAACGGTACATCATACAACAATGAATACAATTCATCACATACAACCAAAACATCATAATTCATATAAATATATATAAATCGAATATTATGACTTGACCATCCGGATTGTACGAATATGTAGCTACAGTCGTCCTTGCACTTGTGGTAGTGTAACAGCTGACACCAATCAAGCTACTACCCAAGGTTAATCCCATAATACCTACCTCGGCACCCTGAGGTGGTAGGACCTCCTGTTATTCTCACAAATGATATACCTCTTTCTATGTGAGAATGATACTCATAGAACTTCAGGATGAACGTCAGCTTAGCATATCCATATTCATACTTTACAAATCAATAATCATACACGAGACATTCCGCCTTGGAATTCTCTTCCACTGTATTCAAAAGTTCAACCTTCTCATTTTTTTTCCACAATCTATCATTCATTATTTATATTTCCATTCACAGAATAAAGAGAACATGTGAACGTTGGAGATCGAACACCTTCACACTACCCAATTGAGAGTATTGAACGATTCATAAGAGACAAAACAGAAACAATTGATCGAACGCTATTATAGACCGACCACTATAGAAACCAACTACTAGAAACTTAGCCCAAACCGAAGAGCTTAAACCGTACCCTCATAACTCAAACCAAAACTCTTAAAAACTTATACCAAACACTATACTAGACCGAGTACTTAGAGATTATAACCTATTCTACTGAACCTATTACTCACTGCTCACCACTCACATTTTCACATACTCTCATTTCCAAACCAGAAATGACCGAACGTTCTACAACAGCAAACTCCAATCCAGTTCACAAGTTCCGGCCAAACACAGAAATTGAATACAAATCAATCAAACATACCATTATTCATACATGCAAGCGTTCAAACCTCAATTCCAAACACAGAAAAATATAATTAAATCACTAGCTTCCCTTACTTTTTGAATAAACGAGATACTTCCTAAGCTTCCACAACTTTAACTAACCAGTAACCACTTCTAAAGCAACCCACTACAATTCCGATCGATGAAAAGGGACCAACCAGAGGATTAAAATAGAAACATGTTCGAAAAAAGATAGATGAAGAACACATGCAAGCTGAACAACGCTTGCATGTTCCAGAAAATACCGAAACTTAAATAAAACAAATGAGTTTACTTACCCACTTCACACAACAACTAGATTGATGGAAAAGAATTTCTGGCCACCCAGGAAGAACTCACACACAGCCTAGATGATGAAGAAGGATAAAGTGAGGATTTTTAGAGAGAAGAAGGAGAATTGTAGAAAGAAGGATGAGAAATTCAGAATTTTGGAGAGAAGAGATGCATGCAAAAGTGATAAGTGGGAAAAAGAGTTCTTTTTATACTTATAAATGAGCTCAATCTTGTAATTATTCATGTTGTTCCTCATTGAAAAGTTGTAATAGGTAGTAGATTGTTATGTAAAATATTCTACAGAAAATGGTGTATTATTTAGACTCTGTCAGCCAATTTTCGCAAAGCGAAAGCCAAAATTCGCACTGCCAGAAGAAGAAAATTCGCACAGCGCACCAGTACCTGTGCGCTGAGCGAATTAACATCAGTTAAAGTACAACAGTTAAGAAAATTCGCATAGCGCACCAGTACATGTGCGCTGAGCGAATTAATGAAATTAAGTGGCTTTAAAAGACGTGACAGAAAGACAGAAACATTCACTTCTAACATAAGTTCCAGACAAAAGAAAGAAACGAAAACATCTCAGGAACTTCCGGAGACTACTTCAAGGCATAAGACACCATTGTTGCAATGGATTGCATCAAATGTGTACGTTTTAGATGACTAGGAGTAGTTAAATTTCTCTTCCTTGGGATTGGATGTAATGAACTCACTGTGATTTAATTTTCTTGTTCAATATATCGTTGTTCGTTCATATGCTCTTTCTTGAATTTATTATCATTGTATAAAAATATAATGTTATTTGAATGTCTTTGATTACTGGAAAGTAACTTTGAACATGAACGTAGATAGAGCACTTAAGTGATTGAGATCTAGGGATAGACTCAATAACTTGATCATTCTTAACATCTAACTTAATGCAAATTGTATGTTAAATTGACTAAGGGATTATCATTTTAATATATTAATTTAGAACTAGTTGTTAAGGGATTAGGACTAGTATGTCTTGATGTGAATGTTTGAATGAAGTAATGAAATATTGAGCAGAGTTTTATATTCATATGATTCATGAAACCCAATTCCAACGAAATTTCTTTTAAATATAAATTCCTTGCACACCAACTGTTTGATAAAATACCAAAAATAGTTTCTTGTGTTGTTTTGATGTCTAATTGAGTTATAAAAGGAAGAATTGTCATGTGTTGCACAAGTCCCTTGGGAGACAATACTTTTACTTATTCACTGTATTACTTGGAACGATGTGGTATACTTGCCAAAAAGTTAACAAAAAGTTACTCAACGTTTGAAAATTTTGTTTATATACTACCGTAAAAAACGGATCAGCCAACCAGATATACACACATGTCTTTCACTTTCTGAATTTTCTAAACTCTCACAAAAACACCTCGATTCGACTAAAAGTTGAATTTAATGGTTCTAACAAAAATTAAGTTGTTTCTTTTTTAATTTGGCTAAGTTATAAGACATACACTAACTTTTTAAAAATAAAATATAAAACATCTATATTTAAGTTTTAATTTATCACTGTTTGTATGTTTAGTCTTTATTTTAACTCAAACTAAATATAAATATTAATTGATTGGTTATTTAACCACGTCTTCTCCTATGAACCTTTCTAGATACTTAAAAGAGTAATTATACTTTATACTTAAAAAAATACATTGTTAAAAAAAATATTATTACTCCCTTATGAGTTGTTTAAGCTTTATTTTTGTACTTCTCAAAGGACAAAACTTACATTATATTTTCTCTATTTTCTTTATCTCTCAATTCTACGAAAAACTATTTTTTATTTTATATGTCTCCTTAAAATTTCAATAATATTTTTTTTTATATCTCTTCGGTTTTTGTAATAGTTTAAAAATAATTTATGTACGTATCAATTGTGTTATTAAGAGATTTTTGATTAATTATAAATAAATAAATTTTTAATATATTGATAAGTGTAAATTTTTCTTTATAAATTATTTTGTTATTTTATTCTTCATTTAATCCAAAAAAAGTATTTTAAAATAATAATACAGAAAACAAAATAAGTGTTATTCAAATTATAAAGAAATATAGAAAAGATAATTATTTCTTTTCAGAATTTATACAAATTATTTTTTCCAGAAAACACCAAAGTGGGATAACATAAAACAAAGGAGTAATTTTTACATGAAATTAATAACATTTATTATTTTTTATGAAGACAATAACTGTCATTTAATAGCATTTAATATTTTAATTGAATATGCTCTTCACGTAATTTAATATTTTGATTGAACAGAGGTACTACATAACACGCTAAATTTGTAAAGACTTCATTAATTGATGTTTAATTATGAGACAGAGAAGCACAGCATGAATGAATGAAGGAATAATAAAGAGAGAAAAAGTGGAAATTTAAGGAAATTCCAGCTGGTTGCTTCAGATGTTCTGTCTGTTTTTTATCTTCTCCTTCATTTCCCACCTCCCATGATTTCTCCTACTCAGTAAAATCCGAAGGACAAACCAAAAAACAGCAACAAAACTTTCATTTCTTGTCATTTTTGCTTACTCTTTCCGATTGGCATTTGCTTCTGTTGATGGTCACACCCTCTTCTTCTTTCTGGTAAAGTTGTTTTCTTTTTCTTTTTATCGCTCCATTTACCCGGGCTTTGCTTCCCCATGTTGTTAAAATCAGATTCTGGGTGCATTGCACTGATATTCATGAACATGGTGAATGTGGGATCTGACAGAATTTTGTCCCTGTGTTTCATCTCTCTGCCTGCATTCATGGCTCGTTAGTTGTTTCATCAGCTTTTGCCATTTTTGTTGCAACGTTTGGGACTGTTTCGTGGGACTCACGTGTATACTTTTACTCGTGCTTTGGAATTTTATAACGTGGATAAAGTTGATGCCATGACGGTGGGAAAAAGTGGGGTTCAAAAGGAGCTTTTGTTAGGGGTAGAAATTTCGGCTTTCTGCTCCTTTTCTTTGTTTTTCTTTTCCTAGAAGCAGCTTTTGTGAAAAAATTATGGCGTTTGATTATGGAAACGCTTTCATTTTATTTGTTTTTCCGCATGTAACCAGTTGCGTTTTGATTAAAAATGACATTTTGTTAGGAAGGTTTGGTGTATGTTTCTTATAGGAAATGGTGTTCCTTGAGTAACGTCCGTCATTCAAATTCAGGCCTGGATGATTTGAGATTAAGGAGCAACTACCGGAGTTTCATCTGTTTCGAAAGATGGGGGTGAATTGACTTTGAGCTTCTCAGAGGCTCCATCCTAGTTGTAATCTTATGAAGTGGAGCTTCTCTGAGGTACATGTTGAAGTAAGATGATTGAGCAATTCATCAATTTCATTATTCGGCCCCCAAGGTATTACATTTTTCTCTTTGTAGGTGGTTTATCATTAATGTATTTGCATTACAAGTTTGACTAATTCGTAGCCTATGTTGTCAGCAAGGACTTGTGTGTTCAAGCTGGTAGATTCATCTTTTTATTTTATTGAAACTCAATCTGCACTGTACTTTTCAACTGAATGCCCCAATCATTTTAGGCAAAGCTATTGAGACAACTTTCACTGCATAATTAAATCGCTGCTGTTTCTGAATTTTTTTTCTTGTGTTCAAGTACCTAAGCGCCCCTGCATCCAATGCTCTACTCGTGGTTATCTTTTCTGTAGTAAATTGAATTACAGATCAGTGTATCTGATTTGTCAAATATACAGGGCTGAATATGATCCAGATCGATACCTATGGGAAAAGGAATTCACCCTTGCAGGAAGAACATACCAACGGCAGGATTTGGAGGCAAGTATGGACAGTTTTTTTTAGATTCAACTACTATTGTCCACTTTTAGGAGTTAATTTATGATTACAAGTTACTGCACATTTTTTATAACTAGATAGATTATCTTCCTTTTTTCCTTATAAACCCTGCAGCTCAAGAATTCCAGAGGTTATACCTTGCAGTGTAGCCATTATCTACCTTCACCTTTGCCTGAAGATATTTCTCTTCCTTGTGTTGTATATTGCCATGGAAATAGGTAAGTCAGCTTTTAGGAATACTGCTCTCACTGCAATAACCATGAATACAATTTTTTAACATTTTTTTTTCAGAATGACACGCTCACTCAATTCTTCTCTACTTTTATATGTATGTACATGTACAATGATACAGTGGATGTAGGGCTGATGCCAATGAAGCTGCTGTTATTCTTCTTCCATCAAATATTACTGTTTTTACTCTTGACTTCTCGGGGTCAGGCTTATCTGATGGAGACCATGTTAGCCTTGGTTGGCATGAAGTAAGTTTACCTATGTATTTATTTCTTTAATTAGTTTCCGAAATTATATGTTTATTCATCTGACTAAGTTTTCTCTTGAGTATCTTTAAATTTTATCTTTCATGAAATTAACAAGGCAACACATGTATACACTTGCATCATGTGTATGCTTATCTGTGTAATTTTCCTGCAATGTTTTCTGAGTTTAATATTTTTCCGGGACAGAAAGACGATCTCAAGATAGTGGTGTCATATTTAAGAAGCAACAAGCAAGTATCTCGTATCGGTCTTTGGGGACGATCAATGGGTGCTGTTACTAGGTATTACTACTTCCAATCAGCTTCTTTGATTTTTTATGCAGTAGTAATTTCTTTCTATGTTCTTATATTACATGGTAATTGAACAAAAATCAAAAAGAGGCCTTTCAAGAAAGTCTAAACTTTAGAACTAAATGCTGGGTTTTTAAAGTTTGTGTAATTATAAGCCTCATATATGAGAATCTCTATTGTAATCTACTTCTCATTATGCTTTGGTGTGGTGTAGCCTTCTTTATGGAGCTGAAGACCCTTCTATTGCTGGGATGGTGTTGGATAGTGCCTTTTCAAACCTGTATGGTCTGATGCTGGAGCTCGCTGATGTCTATAAAATTCGACTTCCAAAGTTCACTGTACACATTCTCTCTCCCTCCTTCCTTATTGTGTGCATATGTAGTACTTTAGATTCTATCTTCTCCTTGGAATTAAAATAGAAAAAGAGGATCTTCGTCTGGTTACCTTTTGGAACGATATGATACAAACCTATGGATTGTAGTAGTTCATGGTATCTGCCACATGTGTGCATCATCAATATAATTTTTTTCTGGTTGTAAAAGATTTGACTATTGATCTGTTAGTTACTGATTAGTTGATCAAATAATTAATAGGAGGATGTAAGGGGAAAAGGGGGATTCAGATGTTACTTCTTTATAAATAGAGTATTAGCTCTTTGTTAAGGGGATCCAATTCAAAAGACACTATTTTTTCTATGACATAAGATATGGTTCCAGCACAATGTTAATAAGGACAAATACAATGATTTTCTAAAAACCCAAAACTTATTGCATAAGTTTCTAATATGACTAAGAAATAAAGAACAAATCTTATGTGATCACATATATATCCTCTTTTCACTTTTTGGATGTTAGATGGACTAGAATCATTTTTGTCTTAGGTGACAATATGTTTAGATTATTATATTTGACTAATCTTGTTTGTAGATGATTTTTAATACATAAATATTGGTTATTGATTTAAATAATTCATATTGATCTAATATACATATCCATGTCCCTCTGTCTTTCATTTTGGAGACTACATCTCTCACATTGTCCGTGTCCACGTCGGTATCCATGCTACACAGTTGCCTTCTTCTGCTGAATGATTCTCATATAAATACTAGTTCACTACATGCTGTCAATCTGACTTTCAGCCCACTATATCTGCTAAACTGCCATATATTCATTTCAGCATATTATCCTAATTAAGATAATAGAATAACAGCTACAAATACAAATAAATGCACAATCCCATGTAGATTGCTTTTGGCCCATTAATTCTATTGACACTAAAATAAATGGGCTATAAACTTTGATTGTCTTCTGGAATGTAATATTATGAGCATTTCTAATTTTGACTAAGTCTAAGAATTTTGCTGATTTTTTCCAAATTAGGTTAAAATGGCTGTACAATACATGCGGCGGGTTATTGAGAAGAAAGCAAAGTTTGATATCATGGACCTGAACTGTTTGCTGGTATGGATTCATTCTGCAATTTTTCTTGACCTGGTCCACTTTAGAAATTGTAGAATTATTAATGTAAACTTAATTTATCATGTATGTTTTCACCTTTGAATCCTCCTCTTCTATTTATTGTTAACAAGAGAGATATTGTTATAATAAATTTTAACCATTTATTGCGTTTTACTGCTTACTACCATTGAAATAAAAATCAACTAAAACTGTGAAAGAAGAATGGGGTACATGGATGGCTGATTTAGTGGATTAGTTGGCTTTATGCCAACCTCAATAAATGGTTATGATTTATTAAACAGAACAAATTCTGTTAACAAGAAACAGGATAGGATCCCAATCCTACTTTCACCTTGAAATCTTACACGTTTGGATTCACCCAATTATTAGGGAGAACTCGCAACTTTTTTTATTCTCCAACGAATTTTTATTATAAATTATGTTGAACACAAACTATTTGACACATAATTATAGTATAACGATAGCATTCCTTTTTTTGGCTAAACAGATAGTTTAGTCACTTCCTTTCATGACTATCTTAATGCTTTAAAAGCTTACAGGTTGCACCGAAGACATTCATTCCTGTTTTATTTGGACATGGCAATGATGACCAATTCATTCAGCCTCACCATTCTGATCTCATCTCTGAATTATATGCGGTATTCCTTCAAGCCATCAGGCCAATGGTTTTAAAAGAAATATACTATTCTGCACTCTTTTCTACAAACAATATATATAAGTTGGTCTCTATATTTGTAGGGAGACAAAAATATCATAAAATTTGATGGTGATCACAACTCCTCCAGACCACAGTTCTTTTTTGACTCAATTTCCCTCTTCTTCTACAATGTCCTCCGCCCTCCTCACATTCCCAAATCTCGCAAGCTTTACGGATATCTTGATGTAGGGGATTTGAAGATTGGTTCTGCTGTGAATGAGGTATTAGCACTTGAGAGAAAGAGAGTCTACAAGAAATGCACATGAAATTATACTTTGTGCCAAGAATGTAATTTGTGAACTCAAACAATGATACATCAGCAAACTTCTGTCGTAAGTGCCTGCAGCCTGTAAAATTTGAGATGTCAACTCCCAATTCACCTTTTGAAAATATTAGAAGGAAATGTTATTGTGTAGATATATATGCTCACTCAATTCAGTTTTGTTATATGTTTTATTTGAATAACGAAAGACTAATTTTCCCTTGCTTTCATTCAGAGCTTATTATTGGGGATAATCTCTAGTTTACAGTCTGCAACTATTGATGCTGCAAGTTCATCTTCCGCTCCTAGAGAGCATACTCCAAAAGTTGCTCCTAGAGCTGCTCCTGTACGATAGTTCCTTCCATTTTGTCTCTGTAATTTTGAGTAAAAATCTTTGTGCTGTTAATTCATTAATTGCTTTCAATGCAGGACTCCATGATCAGAGAGCAACTAATGCATGGAAATTATGAACCTGGACATGATGAACCTGCAGATATGAAGGTGATTTTGTCAAGGACCCTGTCTGAATTAAGAAATTATTCAGGAATTTTTTACATCTAGATCCACTATTTCCATCTAAAGCGGATTTGTTTACCTTTTTTTGGTTATAATCATTTTCTGTCCATTGCATTAGTGGTCTTAAAATGCCTTTGTAGATCTTGACTCATTTTTATTTTGTTCTGAAATGGACTTCTAATGATTCAACAGGATGAGCCAAATGACTTGACTGAAGATTATTATTCATACACCAGCTCAACTCGAGAAAGCTTGGGCAGATGTTCTTCTTTAGTATTCAGCGATGAAGAATCTTGTCCAGATTACAGGGACGATGATAATGGTTCCGAGGTCTGTCTCTGATACGCATACATGCATGCAAATGCACATGATATTTGATCTAATTATTAGTTGAGGATATATATTATTTGGAAGTGATGTGAGAAACTTAGGTGATAGTAACTTGTGTGCTCAAGCCGTGGTTGAATAAACTTTTGCATAGACATACAGGAAGAAGTATTAAAAAAAAACATTTATGGGAAAACAAAATAAGAATATAAAGTAAATTGAACTTCTTTCATTCTAAAATCAACTTAATGTCTTAACTTCTATGAAGTTCCATTATCTTACTGCTCTAAAAGTTGAGGTGTATAAGTTGATTTTAACTTGTAGTAGACTATTTGGGATGGTTGTAATGTGTTTCATGTGTCTAATAATATTGAAACACTCTTGAAGGTATTTGCAACACCCCTTGGAAGCCTGAGAGAAATATCTGCAGACCCTAAAGAAGAGGAAAAGGGCCAGAAAAAGAAGAAGAAGAAAGCTGAAAGATCCACAAAGAAGCACAAGTCTGACAGATTTGAGAAGTGGGAGTCCCTCAGTCGAAAGCTGAGACTTTGCATTCTGAAGGGATCTGCCAATCGGAGACCAAAGCCCTCATGACATGTCTTGACTACTGTGTGTTACATATTTAGCTAACTACATGTTTTCATAAGATCAATGTAAGACACTGCTATATTTAGGCACTTCATGAAACTCAACTTGTTTGTAGGTAACTAGTTGATTGACTCCATTCTCATTTGGGAAATGATTCAGCATTTATTTTTGTGCGAAATGTTGGTTTCTCTTTCTGGCTCATCTTTCACTACTTGTTTACTTTTGCAGCAATGTTACTTGTTTGTCATTCTCACCTTATTGCTTAGTGTAGCAGTATCTACATTGGGGGCATAATGTGCTTTTTATGTGATGTGTCAGGAATATCAATTCTGCCTTAACTATATTTTTATCATAGCATGAATTTGTTCTTCCGGATTCCGTTTGTGTCTTTTAAATCTTTTTCTCTTAATTAGATTCTATTCAATATTTTTTATTGGCTGAACATCCATTTTTGTCTTTGAAAGATATAAACGGTGACAGGTAGATATCTGAAAGAATTTTTGTAACATTTATGTTTTTATAGTTTTCAATTGTTGGACACTAATTCTTCTGTTTGGGTCGTAAAAGATGTGTGCTAAGTGTTAAGGTTTCATCTTTTTTACTAGTCGGTGTTTAACCCTCTTATCCAGGTCAATGCCTGCCCAGATTTGAAAATAAACCTTTCCTTTGTGCTTCTTAATCTTCTTCCTATGCAGACAAACACTGCTGCTTCATCTCTTCAATTTCTTCCAGTTCTTCAATGTCTAACGATGGATCTATCGAAGAGGAGGTTTACACAAACACCAATAACATCCAAGTCAATTATATAAAGAATCGACACCACTCTTTACCCAAAATCTAAAATCTGGATTAATGGACTTTTCACCTATATGCTGTCCTACTTTTTTCATTTCTAGCTAATGCGACTTGGATTCACACATGGATTCCCAACCGCTCATTCATCTCTTCATTCCTTCCATGGTAAAATAAGAGGATCTGGAAGCAGAAGGACCTGCAGAGAAGAAGAATAAAAGAAGGATATGCAGAGAGAAGAAGAATAAAAGAAGGATATGCAGAGAGAAGAAGAAGAAAGAGAAAGATATGCAGAGAGAAGAAGAAGAAAAAGAAGGATATGCAGAGAGAAGAAGAAGAAAAAGAAGGATATGCAGAGAGAAGAAGAAGAAAAAGAAGAATGCCTTTATTTATCAAGTTGAGCACTAAGAAATTTCAGCAACATATTCTCAAATATGATAATGATGTTTACTAGTAGTCAAAATTCTAACTAAAATTACTAAATAAAAATAAAATAAAAATCTATACTATATTTCGACTCATGATAAATTCCAACCAATAATAAAAAATATCTTTAAAAACGTTAGAAAATATTATTATAATTGTCGTGTTAATTTGTGTTTACTCAACCTATTGGGTTAGCACACTAAGAATTGGCCCATATAGCGCTTAGAGTGCTTAGCACAATTCTTAGTTTAAAAATGTTAATTTAAAATTACTTAATTATTAACATGTAAAAAAAAGGTTTAATTGCTTCCTTTGTCCCCAGTTTGGTTGAATTGTGTCAAATTCATCCTCATTTTTAAAAAAGTTTCATTGTCGTCCTCACGTGGTATAAAAGTGTCAATTGAATCCAAACATAGGAAAAATTTGTGTCAAAGTAGTCATTTTTCCTATATATCTGTGTCTTCCTTTCATATGTCACTTCTCTGGAGCTATGAAAAGCCTTAAATTGGATAAGGTAAAATGAATATCTGTACTTGATTGTATGAAAGGAAGACACAGAGATATAGGAAAAATGACTACTTTGACACAAATTTTTTCTATGTTTGGATTCAATTGACACTTTTACACCACGTGAGGACGACAATGAAACTTTTTTAAAAATGAGGATGAATTTGACACAATTCAACCAAACTGGGGACAAAGGAAGCAATTAAACCTAAAAAAAATGTATTAATTTTAATTAAAATATTTAAAATTAAATACTGTTTAAAATAAACGAGTAGTTTGTCTAAAAGTAATATTCAAGCAATCTTTCAAAGAAAACTTAAAATTTACACTATTTTATGATAATTTTGTGGTCATAATACATGTAGATATAGTTCTTTAAGAATTATGATAATACGTGCCCTTTTAAATTTAGTCATTGAACTTAATTACTTACTCTTATTTTTATTCTGAATATTTTTTTAATTTTTTAATTAAATATTACATCAACAAAAATTGTAAGTCATATTTTTATTTCCTTTTTTTTATTTGTTATTTTTACATTCCTTTCACGTGGTTTTTGGTTTATCTTAACTTTTTGTTTTTTTATCTTTATATCAATTTCACCATTTTAAATTTAATACTTATAATGTTAAGATGTGTCGAGTCTTACCTTCAAAGTTTATTGTGAAGTTTGAGTAAATATTTTACATTTTCATTGATTTGATTCATTTAATAAAATGAATATATAAGGTCAAATGATATGATACTACTTATTTATTGTACTTATGAAATAACCATATTTTGCTCTGTAAACTCAAATTTGAAAAATGTTATAGTAGATTTTATAGCCGTATATCGTGTGTATTATAACTAACAAAATTACATATATTTGATCATATAATCATTAAACTGATTTTTGAATGCTTAAATCATTAACTAAATTTCATAAACCACTAATCAAATTAAAAAGTATATTTTAAAGCTTTGATCTTATAAGAATTTAAATTTTAAATGGAAAATTTAATATAAAAATGTATAATATGAAAATTAAGGTGACTCATGATAAGATACTAATGCCTTTGTAAGTATTTTATTTATAATGGAAGATTTAATTGAAAATGTAGAAGTACTTTCTAATATTATGGTAAGACGTAAGTGATCAAGTTTAAACACTTAATTGAAGATGAAATATTATGATATCATAATGTTTTGGAAAAATAAAAACCGTTTTGATTAATGAGTGTATACAGCATCAATTATCACCCATAAGTCTTATTATTACCATAATGTTTTGAAGAATGCTGTGTTATTACCATATAGTCTAATTAATATTTTCTCTTGAAATAGTACATCTGCAAGAATTACAGTGCACATTTAACATACTTAAACACAGCTTAATACAGTGATTAGCACAATCGATCACAACCATCCCCAGTCAAGTGATTTGTATCACCCCACCATAATCTTCTTATAAACTACCATGGTTTTTATGAAGCAGATGATAAGATTTTTTCTATTAACCCAATTCAAATTAGTTCTCTAAAATAATTGAAGGCTGGATGCTTAGTCAAGTACTGAACATTTGAACTGAAAACTAAGAACCTTGGAAATCTATGATGATCAGATCCTCTCGTCTATTAAGAAATACATAGAAAACAGAAACTAAGCTTAGAAGGAAGATAGAATGAGTCCTAGAACACAACCTACACATTACACCAAATCACAGATTACTGCCACCAACCTTATCCAATTCCTCACCACTTCTGGTAGACATACCCAATGAAGGATCAAATTGCTCTTGGCCAAGAAAAACAGTGCTAGGATGTTGGTATTGTGACATGCTTGACTCCAGTATCTGAAGTGGAAGCACCATGTCTGGCTTTGAATACGATCCGTCCATGTTTAGCCGTTGCTTCTTGGTTGATCTCTCCCCTTTAGGGCTGTCAGCAGGGGAACCAATATGGCAACCAGAATCTGGAGTCAATGGTTCATGGTGTGATGAAAAAGATTCCATGGAAAGACTCTTTGCTGGGACACGGTCTTTGGCAGCCTTTTCTGGGTCGGGGGTAGACGGGTCGGTCTTATTATCCGGTTCTTGGCACACGTCCCCCGGAACCACAGCCACAACCTCAGTGTCAGGTGCCTCTGAAAGAACCCCACTGAGCCGCTGTTGTTCTTCGATTATCTTTTTCAGGTATTTACCCTGGGCTTCTATCCGTAATTGTAGCTGTCTCTGCACCTGTTTCACATTAAAATACAAAATTACTAGCTTGGCATCTTAATTACAAATAATTAATCAGTCTGTTTATTCTATCTTCACTTTGTTCAAAAAATTATAAAGTTAAATTTAGATCAACAAAAACACAAATTTTAAACTCCATTTTCATATAATGCAGTACAGCTTGAGCCAGATATGTGTCGATGTTTCATCATGAGACATACATACAGTTTGAATGGTACAACCAAGAACTAAGTTATCATATAACTAATTTGTGTAACTGGCATAAATCCATAGAGAGATCAATACCTCTCACATGATAACGTGAAATAGAAATCATAAAATACAATCAGTTGACACTGTGAAGTCATCAGATCAGCCGAAATAGGAAAATATACCTCCAATTGTTCATGTAGTCGCTTCTGGACCTCCATTTGAAGCTTTAGTGCTTCAGTAATCTGCATCCCACTGCAGACAGATAAGCCCACAAGTAAATTATTAATCCCTTATTATACCACCAATCATCAAACAATCAAGAGCTGTTGGTTAAAGAGTTACATTATCCATTAATATTTATAACGCATTGAATACAGAAAAACAGATAAAACTGTGTTTGTTAACACTAGCAAATTTCATCGGGATGTGAAAGTATTGGTGACGGTTAAAGCCTTGCAAAATGTGCTCTAGTGACCCGAATAATTTTTCTTTTTTAATTATACGCCATCACCAACTCGTAGAAGTATAAAATCCCAAACGTGAGGGGGGAATAAGAAGCAGCAATACTCACGATGAACCATCGAGATTGGAAAGCACATCCCCAGTTTCTTTCTTGTCAGCCTTTTTCCCTTCTATCAACAAATTTAGAAGTTATCATACCAAACAAATCTAAAGGAGAAACCAGAGTACAATAAATGCTTAATTGACTAGAAGTAACAAAGAAAAAAAGCCCTCAACGTGATTTACGCAAATAGTTTAAATTACAGAAGTCAGATAGACATACCATCAGATGAGGAATCCGGTAAATATTTTGCTAGTCGGTACTTCTGTAAGAAACAGGGAAGAAAATGAAAAACCAGTATTTACATAGAATAATGGACATCAAGTTAAGAGGCCCTTTAAGTGCACATTACCTGTAAATGGCTTTTGACATGGTAAATGGTCAATCCTTGTACACCCATAACTCTAAGGACACCTTTGGGTGTGGCACCTAGCAAAAAGAACAGTTATATTTAAAACACTTTTATAAGGAATGGTAAAATCATGCATAGAAGCTCGAAATACTCCTCAGCTAACAATAGGATATCTAACCAGCATAAGTATACAGATACAAAATTGACGAGTAGTAGATGCATTTATTTTATTACCCGCTACACAACCTAGCCTTCTCATTTTACGGACTAAAGTTGCGTTTTAAGTTTGAGAGCAGCAAAAAACAACTTTCAGATCCCAGTTAAGCAAAAATAGAGGAAGAAATACTCACGATCTGGCCCACCAAGTTGAGCCACAGCATCAACGAAGCGCTCGTGTAATTCATGTGTCCACCGTAGACGTTGTTTTGAGGTAAGATTAGAGTTGTTGCTATGACTGTTTCCTCCATTGCCAGGATCCATTGCGCTGCCACCACAATCTATGTGCTGACCATGAACTAATGAATTACCTCCAACTAAACTTGCACTAGGAACATTCTTTGAATGATACATTTGTCATTTATCTGACAGCAAACAAATAAAAGTGAATATAATGCAATATGGAAATTAATTCAATCACCGTCAACTTGACAGCATATTGAAAGAGAGGTTTGTAAAAAACAGAGGGAAGAATCAGACATGCAAGCGGGCAGACACATAAATCTACTGATTCCACAAGAAAAGAGCAACCTTTTGAATTTTCTTAGTTCATAGTGTATACATTACTTATAGTATTACAAAATTAGCATGTTTTGTCCCAATTCCTGATGCGAATTAATTCAATTCATATTTGGTTCTATCGTGAACTCACATTATGTAA